>NC_053434.1:47776234-48376234 GCF_007990345.1 Gossypium hirsutum
GTTCAATCTCATACAGTCCTACTGGCCTTTCATACATCATTTTATTTTCGTTATAATCATACAATTAACGAACTTTCCTATTCCACAATGAACCTTATGTACGTGACTTCAACTATAATCGTCACAATCGTTCAAAACTCAGCTCAACTCAAATATCAAACATAGCGCCTATTAGGCATGAACTCAGGGTACTTTACCTTTTCCATGTCCAGAAATTGCTCGGGTAAAGTCGCACCTTCATGTAAATAATTTATAGAAATATTTACTGGGTTGCACACATAATGTTTAGTAATCAACCACGCACACTTAGTGCCATGCACTTTAAACTCACATTAGTGCCATGCATTTCAGTTCGCACATTACCTTTTCGCTGTCCAAAATCGTACTCGGTAAAGTCGCCACCCTTATGTAATTAATTTATAGAAATATGGGGTTATTGGGTTCGCACACATGTGTCTTAATAATCAACCGCGCACACTAGTGCCATGACTCGATAGGCTCACATTCCTTTTTTGCATTCGACAATTCACTCTAGCTTACATTACATTGTACATTCATCTCATTCACATATAGTTTACATCATTTAATCAATACCAAGATATGTAATGATTACCTGTGTTGGTAAGACGGTCCAACTCGCTACCGATGATCTTTTCTTTGCTTTGCTGATTCTCTCTTTAATCCTTGAGTAATCATAATCAAATTACCGCTTGAAATATACATTAATTACACTGCATAGTTGTTAGTTATTGGCAATCACCCTTCTAATCAATTGTTAATTATAAAATTTATTACAATGTGTACCCTATATGGCCATTACATATCATTTAACATCATCTATTATTACTCATATGCGAATATACCTAATACATACATACAAAAATTTTAAATCTTTATATTTTACCTAACGAGTCTCTTCCAGTTCTATATTTTCAATTCTTCATTGATCAAACATATTCGCTAAAGAAATGGCAATTTTAGCACTTTTGATTAATACTTTATCAATTATACATCTAATATTTTTTTATTTATTAACACATTCACATACATTACTTAATATACATTTTCACTTTCGGCATTAGTATCAACCATAGTAGCCGATTCTTCCTACTTTGTACCCATGCATCTATTTGATCCTTAGTTAGTTCAAACACTCAAAGTCAACCATCTCCATACCTCATCACCAAAGACATCAAAATACCAACCAAGAATGTAACATTCATGGCCGAATATCATCTCCATCATTTAACAAAGTTTGAACCATGGCTAGGTAGATTTCAAACTTACAACTTAAAATATACATGAATCTCAAAGAATAATATCAAACATACCTCAATCTAGTTACATGCATGGCCAACTTCCTCCTAATCCTCTTCCAAACCAAACATGAAGCAAGAACTCCTTCCTCCTTCCTTAGAATTTTCGGTCAAAGAGGATGAAAAAGGATGAACAAAATTTTTTTTCCTTTCTTTAGCTCACGGCAATGGGGGGGGGAAACAACCACTCATTTTTTTGTTTTCATTTCTTTATTACCCATACTCCTTATTTTATTTTTTTCTAACATACCTCACTAAGCCAACATGTTCCCAACATGTTTCCACCCATAGCATGGCCAACCACTAGCTCAAATTTTGGGTAATTTGACATGCAAACCCATCATTTTCATAACATGCATTAATAGACCATTTTAAATTAGCCTACCATATTTTCACCATGTCTCATATCGATCCCTATTTAATAATTTCTCATGCAATTGGCAAAATTGGAGAATGAAACTTCCACATACTCATGTACACACATAATAAGCATAGAATATGGAAATTAATTATTTTTATGACTCGGTTTTGTGGTCCCGAACCACTCCCCGACTAGGGTCAATTTTGGGCTGTTACATTTTTAGTTGATTTTATTGATACATGATTAAATAAGTTGAATTTGTATTGAATTAGATCAAGAAATGAAGAAATTGGATTTGGAACGGAAAAAGTAAAAATTATCGAATAGTTGTTCCGGTCCATTCGTGTCCGTACGAGGTAAGTTTATAAGCAAATAGATGTTATTAATTTGAATATATGCGATTTAAAAATAATTGTAATAACTAAAAGTAAATTATGAATCGACATTGAGTAATGAAAATAATTTATGTTTGATGATAAAGTAATGAATAAGTTTTGGTATTTGAAGTGATGACATGAGCTATACATGTTAAAATGTTGGTTATATGTATATTAATTGCAAATCTATATTTGGCTAAATGATATATGTATGAGATATTAAAGTGTGAATCATGGATATATATATTGGATTATGTGATGATATTGTGACCTTGGAAGTGAATGATAACTTCTGAATGAACATATGTGTATTTTGGCTAAGTTAAAGTTGAAATATGGATGTATATAGACATCGATATGTGATTATATGTAAGACCATGTCTGGGACGTTGGCATCGATATGTGGTTATGTGTAAGACCACGTTTGGGACATTGGCATCTATATGTGTTTACGATTAAGACCCTATTTGGGATAGTGGCATCGTTATGAGATTACATGTAAGACCACGTTAGGGACGTTGGCATTGTACCATATATTTGATTATCTGAGTATCCTATTCAATTCTGAATGGTTCAACAGGCAATAATAAGTTAAGACGAATGAAAAATTGAGTTAAAAGGCTCAGGTATGTATTTATACTAAGTTATGAAATTATGGTAAGTGGAATGTTCGAATTGATGATATAAATGTTACATTTAATGTGAATTATATGTATGCATATGTGAAAGTATACATTTGGTTTACTTATGTATTCATGACATAAATGAAAGTATATATGTATATGAAATCTATAATTGGCCAAATGAAAAGTATATGTGATTTTGTAAATGAAATGTATGTGTTTTCATATTTGGGCAATTGTAAAGTATATTCGACCACATATTATGTATAAATATGTGATATTAAGGTTTGATTTATAAAGATATGCATATAAGAGTTTAAATATTCGGTTATATATACATTGATAATATGGCTTTGAAAGGGTATGTTATTTTGATAATAGATACATGTATATTCGGCCAAGGTAAAATTTGTACATGGAAGTATATGTTATATATGAAATTACGAGCTTGAAAATAAATGTGATCATGATAGTATAAATTAGTTTGATTAAATTAAGTTGATATTAATATTGAGTTACTTATTTGCTTATGACTTACTAAGCTCTCGAAGCTTACTCTGTGTGTTTTTCCTATGTCTTTAGAGTTTCAGAGATTTGCTAGAGTTGAAAGTTGTTGGAGACGTCATCACACTATCCGATTATCATTTCAGTAACTAATGTTTTGAGATCCAGTTATGTGGCATGTATAGGCTAATTTTGTTATATTTGGTTTTGAAAATTGTATATATATAGCCATGCGAAAATGGCTTGATTTTGGTGTTAATGGTTGGGTGTATTTGGTCATGATCTATGCTTATATTGAAAGTATATCTCAAGGTATATCTTGTGTGGTAGATGATGATGTGATTCGGTTGTTCAATGAGATAAAGGTTGGATGCATTTTTGACTTGTGATTTACGTTTCTATAAGTAAAAATAATAATGAAAATGTTTTATGAATGTTTTGGGTTGATCATTGGAGATTAAATTTGAGGACCAAATTTATGGTTAATGGATTCGGTTGTACTTAATGTACTTTGGAATAGTTATAGAGCATACGAATTTGGTATGCTATGAAATGATCTTTGTGTCCATAAATATTTAATGTGGTTATGGTGAAATGTGCACAAATTAAAAATTATTTCAATTGTATGTGGTTATATGGAGATGCCTACTTATGTATTATATATATATAAATGCATATTATGTCATGTGGATTACTTAACCTAGAATAATGTGCATAATTTGTGAATTGGTATAGTCACAAAATTTGTTAATAGAATATGATAATGTTGATTGGATAATTATGATTTGATATGGCTTATTTTTTTAGGGAATATTTGCATATTATAATAACATTATGAGTATGTCCGGTTATGCTATAATGTTACTAATGTAACATATGTAGATGGATATTTAGTAGAGTAATATGGGTTTATTTGTTTTAATATGCACATGTGCAGAAGTTATGAAATGATATATTGATATTTGACTAATGAAATAGATGTATTAACTTATATTCGATATATGAAGTGTAATGATATACGCTTGGATATATTTTAAATATTTGAATATTATAGATTTGATGGTCATATGGTTCGGACTTTAAGAAAAAAAATATATGAAACATGTGCAGTTTGGTTTTGATGTATGAAAGCTTGATCCAAAACTAGTATAGATTATGAGTAATGATGTAATTGAATCACAAAGCATGAATTGTAATGCATGTCTTGGTTATTATGAAATAAGAGTATGGGTTAAGCATGAGCCATAATTAATAAGCATGTTTGAATTTGGTTGATATTGAGAATCAAATATGTGTATCTGTTTTAAAGAAAAATAAATGAATTGTGGTTGTATGAGTTTGTAAGTGTTAAAAGATATAATTTATAATTTGGTGGATGAAAAGTGATATATGACTGTGTTGAATTATGTTTAGTTAGGTAACGCCTCATAACCCTAATCCGGTTACGGATACGAGTTAGGGGTGTTACTTTCTTAATTCGACAATTCTTATAAAAAAGTCCTAATTCAATTTGATATTATGATAATAACAATTGTTGCTATATGATAGAATTTTAAGATGATTAATTCTCTAAAAGATATGCAATATAGTGTATTGTGTATTATTTTAAAAAAACTTAATATTTTAATAAACTATAAATATATTTATATATAAAAAACATTTAAAATATTTAAAAAAACTTAAAAACAAATGAATTTACTTGGTTTTCAGTGGAAAAACTTAAAAGATAGTGATTTAGATCTTAGGTACAAAAGTGATGTTGATAATCTGGGGAGTGTTAGAACTTGTAATCACTTTTTGTACAAGGTGTTAAGATAATGGATTATCTCTCTAGGAAAGGCCCACCAGATGTGGGGAAAGCAAACTACGTAAACACATCATGGTGTTCATCTTTGTTTTTCAACATTCTTTGAAGCGATGCTAGTTGGCACTCTTGGTAGCACTGCTTCGGGCACTGGTCAATTAGTTTTGTAATATCATTCTAAGTCCTTTAAATTGGTATTAGAGTCTCCCACTTAACACACTAGTGGAATTCTTAGTGTTGATATATGCTTGAAATTGAAGGATAATCAATGTCACGTTTGCCCATGTTAGATGGTGCAAACTGTAACACCCCTCGCCCGTATCCCTCACTGGAAAAGGGTTCGAGGTGTTACCCGACTTAAACTCAGTCAATCACACAAAACCCTGCCGAAAAATTTCAATCTATTTAAAACCTTTCTTTTCACATGTAATATGTCCCATATATGGGCTTACAAGGCCTAAAACATCACTAGCCAACATAAGCCAATTTACATAGCCAAAACACTTTATCAATACAAGCCACCAACTTTGGCTAACTTATAGTATCACATACTCAACATTTAAAACCCTATACATGCCATAGACTCGAAATACTAGGATTTACTTACACCAATAGCGTGAGCTCGACAGTGTGATAATATCTCCGGCGAACTCCAACCCAAGCAAGTAACTGGAGCCAACAATCTATAAAACAAAGGAATGTAACAAGGGAGTAAGCTTTCATAAGCTTAGTAAGTTTTAAGCAATGCAAACAAATAAACGCAATTATACTTCGATTATTCAATTTCTCAAGAGGCCATATTCTAGGTATATTGCCATCTGGCCGAATACATACAAACACATAATGCACGTTTAGCATTCTTATCACACTTAATCTGAATTCGTATAACATAATTAAATCAAATACTTTCACATACTTTCACACCCTGACCCGGTGTATCATGATCATAGATATAGTTATAACATTTATTCACGTATGTATCACATTACACACTTATGATTCACTTCAAATCAAACTCACATATGAGTACATAATGTGTACCTGGCCCACTTAACATATTGAATGTATTCATTTGTCAATCTAATATGAGGTACCTTAGTCTTAGATTTTTCTCAAATCACCGGCATTTCGCCTGCTAGGCTCGAGGCCCGATTATCATTTCACCGGCATTATAGCCTGCTAGGCTCAAAGGCCCGAATAATCAAATCAACAAGTTCCATATAACATATTCATATCAATTAAGTACTAACATCATTCGAACGTATATAATTATACATCTCAAACACTTTTCTTTCATCTCATTTTCACATTTAGCATTTGATAGCTTATGCATAACATTTCACTCACATTCAGTTCAAACTTATCATTCGATTATAAAAGCACATTGCATATTTACCAACATGATTATACTTGCCATTAGGCCATATAAGCATGATACAATACACTATCATTTCATCTTTAACATTCGGCTAAACCCTTATCTTACAAGGAACACCGAATTCACATAACATATCATTTCACCGGCATTACGCCTGCTAGGCACGAAGGCCCGAATACACATCATCGGCACGAAGCCTGCTAGGCACGAAGGCCCGAATATAATACCAGCACTAGGCCTGCGGGATTTAACCCGGATATATTACCAGCACGAAGCCTGCGGGATTTAACCTGGATATATTACAGCACGAAGCCTGCGGGATTTAACCCGGATATATTACCAGCACGAAGCCTGCGGGATTTAACCCAAATATATTACCAGCATGAAGCCTGCGGGATTTAACTCGGATATAATTCCAGCATATAGCCTGCGGGTCTTTAGGCCCGGATACACATCAAATATCATGCATATTTAATCATATATTAACACATCTCATTCAACATATCACATTAGTAGTCATTTGCAGCACTCGAATATAAGCTCCATATGAACACCATCATTTACATTTCGGTTCAAAAGTCTTACATAAATACCACATATCCATTTCACCATTCAAACTTAACCCATAGTGACCATTCGACTATAAGTCATATACATAAATTATTTATCGCACAACTTAATTCAAGTAGAACCAAAAGGTCACGATTCACCTAATATATACCTATTGCTCACTGATTCACACACAACCTTTCAAATTAGCAATTATAAGATGGTTCCGTACATAGCCCATCCTTATCGATAATTTACGATGGTTTTACCCTTACTCACATATATGTCATAGGCATTTTTACCTATGCTTCTCAATTCACATTCATGATTCAATTCCAATCGATTTAACATGCATAAGTACATATCGCATACCTGAATAATTTACTTTATGGAACGAATCCACCTATCATATTAGCCCATAGTCTTATAGCACCACACTTTTAATAGTTTACCTCGTCGAAGTTCACATTTAATCACTTTAGTGCCAAGCCATATTCGGCTACCACAAAGGACTAATAATAATAATTTTATACACATCATGGTTTCCATTAGGTATTTAATAATCACAACTCGTGATTTCTCCACCAGCACATATACGACATAGTTTATTCATTGTACCACTCATTTAGTGCATCAAATTTCCAAATCCAATTCAACTTAAGCATAATAGCCATAATCGGCTTATAGCCTCAAATCATTACATATTCGGCACATTAACTAAATAAAATTTGCATTCCCTTTTCCATATTAATTTAACTCTTGGGCATGTAAAAAGGAATCAAGCTTAAACACTTAAGAACTTACCTTGAATGTTGCCGAACGATTACAACGGCTATTCGATTACTTTCTCTTTTCCCTTATCCGAATTTTGCCCCTCTATGCTCTTGAGCTTAAATTCAAAGATTTTAAACTAGTCATTATTCGACTATTCGAGCATCACTTTCAAAATATAATATATATATTCGACTTTCACACCTACTGATCATAGTAAGCTTATAAGAAATCAATAAGCAACTCATTAACAAATTTTTGTCAATGTTTACCACATAATCATAATTTCACTGCAAGCTGTCTTCCTGAGAAATAGTCACTAAATCATTTATAACTGGAGCTAAGAAACTCCAAATCAAGTGCCGTTAATTTTCCCTGAAAACAGACTCATATATATTTTATCCATAAAATTTTCAGAATTTTTGGTTTGGCCAATCAATACCAGATTTTTCTTAAAGTTTCCCCTGTTTCACTGTCTGACTAATCTGACCACTCCTCACTATTAATAAATTTTCTCATTGTACAGAATTCAAAATATGTTCTCGTTTATTTCTTTTGAAACTAGACTCATTAAGGAGTCTAATAATATAAACTTCATCTTATGACCATTTTTTTGCAATTTATAATGATTTTATAAAAACAGAACAGAGGATCTAGAAGTCATTCTGACCCTGTCCCACATCACTTCAAATATCTCATTATCGGTAATTCTTTTGCTTACACGGTTTCTTTTATAAGAAACTATACTCATTAAGCTTTAATTAAATAATTTATTATGCTTCTAAATCATCTCCCACAATTTATGGTGATTTTCCAAAATCACGTTACTGCTGCTGTCCCAAGCAGATTTATTACCAAATCACTCTTTCACACATATATACCTTGCATGCATGTTATTTAAACATGTATATCACCAATCAATCATCACATATCTATGATTTTACTTAAGTATAATCTCCATTTCATCATTTTAAAGCACAAACATTACTCAATATTATCCAAGTTCACATTCGGCCATAATACACACAACATGTTAGCCGATTTTTCCCTTTAGCATCTAATGTACATGCATGCTCATTTGTTTGACTCAACTTCACCTATCTTCCATTATTCATCAAAAGAGCATGAAACAACAACCATTTCCTTCATTTCCATTCATGACCGAATGCTCACAACACAACCAAAAATCAAAAATATGCTTCATGGGTTAAGGTAGAATCAAGAAGAACTCAAGAACATCAAAATAGAAGCAAACTACCATGAACTTACCTTGCATCTTCTCCCTTCTTAGTGACCGAATTTTTCAAGAGTTTCCTCCTCTCTTTTTCTCTAAATTTCGGCTATGAAGAACAAGAATGAACAAACCTTCTCCTTTTTTTTCATTTTTTTATTCTTATTATTCTTTATTCCTAAACATTTTATGACACAAAATGGCATATATTAATTTGTGCCATACCTATGCCATAACTTCAATAAAAAAATTTTGCACATGTTGTCTACCATTAACATCATGGCCGGCCACTACACAAAAAATGGGGAGTTTGACATGCAAATCCTCCTATTTTGTACTACCATTTATTTGGCCATTACAAATTGCCTATAGCATTTTCAAAAATTTTCACATAGGTCCTATTTCATAATTTCACTCACAAATGGCAAAATCAAAGCATGAGATTTTCACACATGCACTTTCATATGTAATAATCACAGAATATAACATTTAATTATTTTTGTGACTCGGTTTTGTGATCCCGAAACCACTTTCTAACTAGGGTCAAATTAGGGTTGTCACACAAACTATGCCTACTAAAACACTAAAATGAAGGCTTTCATCAAATCTAATGATGAAAAGCCTATAGATCTATTTTTGTTGGTTTGGAGTGCCCATTTACTAAGACGTCTAGAGTTAAGACACAAAAGTATGAGCTGACTTGGACTACTAAAGAAGAGAAACTTGCTAATGCTAACTCAAAAGCATTGTATGCAATTTTCTATGATGTGGATGCCTAAAAATTTAAGAGGATTTCTAAGTGTAATACTATTAAGGAGGCCTAGGATGTAACGCCCCATGCCCGAGACCGTCGCTGGAGTCGAGTATGAGGTGTTACTAAGCTTAATTTAACATTTTTAGAACTTTGGATTATTTGTTTCTACATTCACAGCTTTTAAGCTACTTGCATCACAGTCACAAGAAAAATCATATATCGAGTTACGAAACTCGAAATCAAGATCCGTAAATTTTCCCTGAATCTAGACTCATATACCTATCTACTAATTTTTTTATAAAATTTTTGGTGGGGCAAATTAGTACAGTTTATTAGTTAAAGTTACCCCTGTTTCAGGACTTGACTGGTCAGACCTCTGTTTACTATGAACCACATTTATCTCTGTAAAAAATTCATATGACTATGAGGTTTGTTTCTCCTAAAACTAGACTCAATAAGGATTCTGAGGATATAAAATACACCACCTAATTATATCTTCACAATTTATGGTGAATTTCTAAAGTAGGAACAGGGGATTCAGAAACTGCTATGACCCTGTTTCACTAAAATTCAAATATCTTCTAACATATAATTCCTTTACCTGTTTCATTTTTTTCATGTGAAACTAGACATAATAAGCTTCAATTTTATATGTATTCCATCACCAAATTCAATTTCTATGATTTTTAATAAATTTTCAAACTCGCATCAGTGTTGCTGCAGTATTCTGTTTATGGCAAATTTCATCCTTTTTATGAGTTTTTATGCACCAAGTATCTTAATAGTTTTCCTTAACATCAAACATAATCTAAACTTACCATTTTCATAATTTATCATTATCAAATATTTTCTCAACCATTCTGTCACCATATCATAAAATCATTTACACAAAATAAGTATATTGCTATACATGCCATACTTAAATTTACAAGCCATTTACCAAAAATCTTCCGGATAGTGTGACTGAGCCTTCGACCTATCCCGACTCCTGAACTGGCTTGTCCAAACTACAATGAGTAAGAAGGAGGGAGTAAGCATAAATGCTTAGTAAGTTCATATGTAAATAATAAATAACATAACAAACAATCAAACTAATCAACATTAGCATATATCATCAACACACTTATCACATTTTTTTAATCATTTTTCATCATCTTATTACCTTATCGTGGTTATAATCAACACTCAACCCGAGGGTTAAATACATACCTGTCCAAAATATCCATTTCTCATCACTTACCAATACGTCTCTTTTCATCTCGAGTATTCCTCCATTTGAGTAAAACTTTACCCGTTGAACACATCGGAATATAATTCGGATACATGGATAATTTGCATATAAGTGCCACATATTCAATCAAGCAATCATGTAACCCGCCCATAAGCGAACTTGGACTCAACTCAACGAGCTCGGGCGTTCGCATCCATAAGTGAACTCGGACTCAACTCAACGAGTTCGGATGCCTAGTTACATCTCACGAACTCGGACTCAACTCAACGAGTTCGGACATTCGCATCCATAAGTGAACTCGGACTCAACTCAACGAGTTCGGATGCTCAACCATCCTAGTGACATGTCACTTGTATCCTAATCTATTCCTAAGGTTCAAACAGGCTTTTTCCTCGAACACTTATCCTTGCCGTCTTCCGTAGAATGCCGAAATCAATACTCAGTAACAATTATATTTAACAAGTAGCTCACATAATTTACATATTATTTGAAATTAACCACAAAGCATACATTTCATAATAAAATTCAGCATAACATATAATTAACATCAATAACTTAAAAATAACCATTATGCTACATTATTTACACATGAACTTACCTTGGTACCAAAATACAAAGATTTTGCAATTTAGTCCACAATCTTTTCTTTTCCTCGATTGAGGTCGATTCCACGTCTTTCTTGATCTAAAATAACACATTTAGCTTATTTAATACTCACATTATCAAATTAATCCTTAACTCAAATTTTGGCAAAATTACAATTTTACCCCTAAACTTTTGCATATTTACATTTTTGCCCCTAGGCTCGGGATTAAACTTTATTCCTTATTCTTATGTTTTACAACATGCTGATCACTTTTCTCTTCTATGGCAACATCAAATTCTCACCCTAACATGTACTTGTGACTATTAGGTATTTTTACCGATTAAGCCCCTTTACTCGTTTTTGCTTAAAATCGAGTAGTACAAGTTGTCTAACATAATTTAAAACTTCATATTCTATCATAAAACATCAAATACACAAATTTCACCTATGGGTATT
Organism: Gossypium hirsutum; assembly: GCF_007990345.1. Lineage (NCBI taxonomy): Eukaryota > Viridiplantae > Streptophyta > Magnoliopsida > Malvales > Malvaceae > Gossypium > Gossypium hirsutum. The sequence continues at coordinate 47,788,176 of NC_053434.1, forward strand.
TTTCCAAATATAAACCCTAGGTTAAATTATTGCTAACATAAGCTTTATCGAGTTACCAGGATCTCAAAAACGTAAAAATCATTAAAAACGGGGCTTAGAATCACTTACTATGGAGCTTGGAAGCTTGAAACAAACCCTAGCTATGGAGAACCCTTGAAATTTCGGCCTAATGAAGAAGATGGACAAAAATTGGCTTTTAATTTTGTTTTTAATTCATTTTAATAACTAAATGACCAAAATACCCTTACTACTAAACTTTCCAAAATTTCCTTCCATGTCCTAAATTTGTCCATGAACTTAAAATTGGTCAAATTGCTATTTAAGACCTCCTCATTAATATTCCAAAACAATTTCATACTAAAAACTTCTAGAATGCAAGTTTTGCAACTTATTCGATTTAGTCCCTACTTTCAATTTAAGCTCTTTAGGCATAGAATTTCATCACGAAATTTTCACACAATCATGCAATCATATCATAATCATCAAAATAATTATAAAATAATTATTTCTATCTTGGATTTGTGGTCACAAAACCACTATTCCGATTAGGCCCTAACTCGGGATATTACATAGGACATCCTTAAAATAACACATAAGGGTACAAATACAATAAAACAATCAAAATTACAAATGTTGACCGTAAAGTTTGAAACATTGAGGATGCAAGAAGGTAAGACAATTGGTGAGTTCTATGCCAAACTTTGTGATTTATCCAATCAAGCTTTCGCTCTTGGGAATGAGCAAAAAGGTTCCTGCTCACTGATGCAGGGTTTTCCTATTGTTGAGCAAGATTACCAATTGATTTTGGTATAGATCTAGAGTTTGTTTTTTGTAGAGCTTGATAGTGAGCTAGTTTTTTTTTGTTATCTTGCTACAAACTAGGATTTTAGGTTCATTCTGGTATGAATAAGGGTGTGCAAATTTTGGGTAAAACTGAATTAATTCAATTAACCGTCTGGATTCAATTAATTAGTCGATTAACCGAATTAATTCAGTCGGGGGTCAGTTAATAATTTTTTGGAAATTCGGCTAACGATTAATTTAGTTCAAAATTAATTAATTAACCGAATTAATCAAAATTTTATATTTTTATATACATTTTACATATATTAAATTTGATTAATTTGGTTAATTTTTTTATATGTTTTATACTTATTTTATCTAAAAAAACAAAAAAATATAAATTTCGGTTAATTCTTTTAATTGATCGAATTAATTGAAAAAGTTCAGTTCGTTTTTTTTTGAAAAACAATTCTTCGATTAATAGGTAAGGGTTTAAGAGGGTCGATTAATTTGGTTAATAGTAGTTCAGGTCGGTTAACCAGTTAAACACCCTAGGTATGAAGCCATATCTTGTTTGTTGCGGGGTGGGATTGTGAGCTTGTTTTTTTATGAAATCATAATTTTTTTGGTGTGGAGTATGATTTTGAGTTGGTTGCTTATGGCTTGTAGAACAAATTTGTCTATTTGACTAACTGGAAGTCAAATTATTGTCAAATGAAAATTTGGTGAGGTTTTTTTTTTGTGTTTTGCTTGGTCACTCTATCATGCGTAATGTAATGATATTGGAAATGCAGGCTCATTTAAAGAAAGCATGACATGGCATACAAGAAATATTGGAGTATTACCAAAGACTAATCATAAGTTGATTGTAATACATGTGTTAATTATTTTATGTTAATTTTAACATATTTATTCAACTCTTTTAATTTATATTATTAACAAATTATGATTAAATACTTTTCTTAATAAAATAAATTTATTTATAATATTAATTAATCAACCAATAAAAAACTTAAAGAAAATAAACTCTTAAAGCAAAATAAATTGATAAAAATGGTGTTGATGCTCTTTTATTGATTGACTAGGCTTGATGATGTTCTTCGAAGATGATGAGAAAGGCTTGGTGTAATGCCCTCCACCCTACCTGATGAACCGGATCTGAGTATTGGGTTTTACGTCTTATAATATATGTAACTTAAACTTTTTGCCTATGTACAAGTTCATCTATGAATAGGACTATGTCTCTGGTGGACATACATTGTATGGATTACATATACAATTCATGATAATAAAATTTCAGCATTCTCTATTTTATCTCTCAGCCTACTGTATACATATTGGAATGCTACTCAGTAAACTTATGCTCGGACTTAAGCACACCACTTAACTTCCTCTGTATGCATAACAACGCACACGTCGCTCTTTTGTCACAGCCTTGGAATCATCTCTCGGCGCATACTTTTTACGAACCTGAAAAACAAAAACAACTTTTGTAACTTCATAAGAACTTAGTGAGATAAACTTTTGAATACCTTTTTCATTTACTTTATATTGCATTTATTACTTTGCATATCCTTGAGAGATTTTTTAATTTTTCTTCTTTTTGCGGGTACATCACTGAGACTACCATCTACATTCTGATGTCATCTTTCTTCTTTCGGGACCATTTCCTTTCTCTTGATTACTTTTAAAGACTTGCCTTACTTTCACATTCATTGAAGCATTACTTTTGGCATCTTTTTAACATCTTATCTTATTATGAACCTTAGTCACCTTGTTTACCTTATTGACAAACATAAAATCTGATTTCATACTTTTTGATCTTACCACTACCTTTGGGCAGGTAGACTATGCCTATTACTTAACTCAGAGTTCATAAGGATCTTCCTTACTTTAGATTACTATTTTTACCTTCCCTTAACTTACATCCCGAATTTGCCAGATGTTTTGGCGTCTTCTAGTTTCACTGTTCATTTCTCATTACTAGACAAGTTCGCCATTTTGTTTACATATAGAGTGTTTCTTTCAGAGTTCGCTGGATATAAAAATTCTCATACTTTTTGATCTTACCACTACCTTTGGGCAAGGTAGACTATGCCCATTACTTAACTCAGAGTTCATAAGGATCTTCCTTACTTTAGATTACTATTTGTACCTTCCCTTAACTTACATGCCAAATTCGCCACATGTTTTGGCGTCTTCTAGTTTCACTGTTTATCTCTCATTACTAGACAAGTTCGCCATTTCGTTTACATATAGAGTCTTTCTTTCAGAGTTCTATGGATATAAGAGTTTCCTGGATATAAAAGTTCCTCCTACTTGTCTCATACATTATTTCTTACACTTGTCTTATCTTCAGATAACCATTCATTCAGAATTTGTTGCACATTTCTTTCTTTCTCTTTCCAAAGGTTTACTGTAGAGGCGTACATTTCCATAAGTTGCCAGCAGGGCCATTTCTTTACTTAAGTAGCCATAAAGGCTTCTTTTTCTCCAGTACAAGGGCGTCTTGTTTAAGGGTTCATTACTAAGGCGTTCCTTTTAGAGGATTGTCACAAAGACTTTCCTTTAATAGAGTTTTCTCGCAAAGGCCTTTCATAATGTTTAGTACTTGCCACGAAGGCTTTCCTTTCCAGAGTTCTACTTTAGAGGCATTCCTTTAATAGAGATCACCATGAAGGCATTTCCTTTCATAGATCTACCATAAAGGCATTCCTTTTCATTCAGTACTCTCCATATAGGCATTCCTTTAAGAGATTTGCCACAAATACATTCTTTGAGAGGTTCACCACAAAGATTTACCTTTCCAGAGTTTTGCCACAAAGGCAATCTTTAACATTCAGTACTCACTACAAAAGGCTTTTCTGTCCAGAGTTTTACCATAAGGGTTTTCTTTTACATCCAGTACTCGCCACAAAAGCTTTTTTGTCCAGAAGTTCACCACATAGGCTTACCTTTCCTGAGATTTGCCACAAAGGCATTCCTTAACACTTAGTACTAGCCAGAAATGCTTTCTTGTTCAGAGTTTTGCCACAAAGGTTGTCCTTTAAATGATGTTTTAAATGATAGAGATTTTCCTAAACTCACACTTAGTGAGGTTTTCCCTTCATCATTTTTGGGACACACAGAGAACCACATTGGATAATAACCTTCCTTGAATTTTCCCATATGATGCCATAACTCACCAGTTATGGTCTTACACGATATGACCTTCTTTCCATATGATGCCATAACTCACTAGTTACAGTCCCATACGATGCCATAACCCATAAGTTACGATCTTACACGATATGGTCCTTTACTGCCATGACGATAGACTTGTCCTTTTACAAATTTGTGTCTTTAGTCCTGATAGATCTCTTTGACGACTTTGGAGACAAACATAGACTCATAATGCAAATGACATATTCATAAAAGACATATTCATGCTTACCAGACACACAAGCATTTCACATCAAACTCGTTCATACTTTCAGACACATTAACCATTTTTTATCTTCAAGATTTCTGTTTCTCACTTAGACCAGCAGGTTTCATGCATTACATGCTCTTATGCTTATCCTTCATACATTAAATGCTCTTATGTTCATCCTTCATACATTACTTTTCTTAGCTTAGGTTTTAGGGTTTTGCTACATTTTGCAGAAGATTCTAAACATACATCTTACATGCAAGAGTTGGCTTAAGGGCTTACCTGATAACCTAAAAGAGTAGCTTAGCCTTCAAATCCACCATACAACAGGATGCTACAGCATCCTCAACCTTGCAGAATAGAATCACTTCATTAGTACCTATCAGAGTAACCATTATCATCATTTTCAACCTAGGCATCTCTCAAAGACATGTTTCTTCAATCATACTTACAGATCTATGATTTCTTGATAGACAAAGTCACGAAGCGTACCTTGTAGTGAAGAAAATCACTTGATATATCCATAATTCCTAACTCAGCTCAGGGAAATATTTCTATCTCTCTTTAGCCCTAAAGCCATTTCATTTTTCAGAGGTAAAAGGGAAATAATATAACCTTTTCTTAACCCAACTAGAGTGTCCTTTTAACTTAACCCAAGTCTCTATGGGTGTCACATCCTAAAATTCGTGTAGTAGAAATGGGTTAATGAACCGAGAATGGTCACGCCCAATTTTTTTTAGATAATCTTTTGCTTATTTGATAATAAATAAGTATCAAGTCTAGTGATTGAGTAGTGGTGGAGCTATCCTTGATGACATGTGTTCGAATCCTTTCCCTTACATTATTTTCTATGTGGTATAATTTTGCTTCAAGCCTTAGCAAAGGTCACACCATGTTTCTAAAATAAATGTTGTAGGAATTATAACAAGCTAATAAGTAGTCAAGTGGTTAAGTGCTTAGTTAATTTCCTAAAGGTCTTATGTTCAATTCTCCCATGTTTCATAATTTTTGTTTAAATTTTTGTCATAAAAATCTTTGGTCAACCCCCTCTTTCCAACCACTAGTGTTGCAATATAGGTAAAGATTCTTTCCACCATTAGCTAGTTAACCTTCCTCCCTTACCCCTTTTTTTACTCCACATGTTCCCCTTCTTTCCTTTTCTTCCCCACCTTTCACTTCTTATTTTTTCCCCTTGTTGACTTGCTATAGACATTCTCCACCCTAGAGAGAGTCTATTTTTTCATTTGTTTCATCCTTCTCCTCTCCATTTCTATCTTTTCTCCCTTCCCCCCTTTTACACCATCTTGAACCACCATTATTTTGATTTTGGCCCCCTTTCCTCTACTGTTTGCCACCACCATTCGACCTAAACACCACCACTTCATCACCTATCCTTTTCCTTTCACTGTATTCTTCAACCGACGCTGCACTATTGCACCACCACCACCATCGTTAGTCATTATTTTTTTTGTTATCAATTTTCTCTTCAAATCTCTAGTCATAATTGAATTTCTATTCTTTTTCTTGTATTTTCTTAAATCATTACTAAAATCTTATACTCATTATTATATTTTGATATTGATTCTTCCATGGTCTTTACTTCTTTGAATCAAGAATATGGTGAACTATCGATCCTTCTAGTCAAATCGTATTAACGTAAGTATGGGATGATATTGGTACAGATCATCACTCCTTTCTTCTTTTTATCAATGGATGAGTGTAATAGTATTGTTAGATATCGGTTTTCTTTTATATTAACATCTCGTATATTATTCGTATGTTGAATGATTGATTGTTAAAGACTCGGAAAACCTTTGACTTTTGGGAAGTGAATCACTTCTCTAATTCGAGTTGTATAAGTGTAAGTGTGGTATTGGAAATCAAATTAAACTGTTTTTATTTAAAATGATAAGTAACAATTTAATGATGGATTATTCGTTGTGTTTAGATATGAGATTGATCTAATTAAATCTGGAAGTGGGCATTAGAAGTAGTTTTTGGCATTGGAGTTGCTTACATCAGGTGTGGGTCTAACTTAATACAAGTTATATATATCATTAAAAATGCCTAAATAAAATATTATTACTTGATTTTTGTCTTATGTGAATGCTTTAAGTATTTTAAAATGGGAGACTAAATCCGTCAAAATGAATAATACAAGTAAGTGATTCCAAACCAACTATTTTTTTTAAAGTATATTGTATGGTTATGTTTATTGCGGAGTTGAAAAACATGTTGTTCTTGTTCTCATGTTATGTGATATTATGGTATAAATGATTATTCATGATTGTTAAAATGTGATGTTTTAATACATCGTGATAATATGTGGTTTGCATGTCAAAACATGCCTATGTAATACTAAGTGTTAAATGATTAGATGAGCCTGATTTACATGCCTAAAGTGTTATTTTGTAACAAAGTGAAAATGTGTTTATTGTTGCTATATCACATGCATGGGGTTGGGACAAGTGTAAGGAGGAAATACTGGCAGTTTATCTACATTACTAGTAACTTGTCCACATTATTGGCAGCTTGTCTGCATTACTGGCAGTTTATTTGTAGTACTGGTGGCTTGTCTAAAAATTAGAGTGTTTGGATGGATGAGTTTTGGGGAACTCAATTTTGGAGTGTAGCATTGATGGGTAGGATGTTTTATGAAAGGTTGCATAATAGTTTTACAAAGATTGCGTTGCCATGATCACGTGCATAAAATTGATTATGTTGTATGATAAGTATGTGCACATTTTTATTTAACTTTTTGTTACTTTTATTTGTATAATGGGTTATCGCTTATTACTTGAGTTAAGATTCACACTAAGCTTTATAGCTAACCCCCTTTAGTTTTTAAATTTTACAAATAACCCTGAGGTTAGGATTCGATGATGGCATTTGGAAGAGTTTCCTAAAATTCTTTTTAAATTAATGTAATTAAAGATTATTTTAGCATTTTGTTATTTTGGGATTGTAATAAGTTTGAATATGGACTGTGGCATAGGACTTTACTTTGGGGATTTTTCATTCTAATTTGCATGAATTGCTTGCATGGCATTAAGTTTTAAAAACTGCATAAATTAGTATTTGATTAAGATTATGCATGAAAATTAGTTTTTATTAAAACTTGACAAAATCACTCTTTCTCGCTTCGACAATGAAAACGAGTTTTAGACAAAGATATGACTTAGTTTTTGAGGTTTTAAATTGCCTATTGATGTTTTATTGAATTTACATGAAATATTGATTTTTAGCAAAATAGGGTTTTAACAAAATGGTTCGTTTCGATTTTCATAAAAATATGCCAATATTACATTTTCTGCTGCAAATTTGAGAAATGAGTTATTAATAAAATTAGACTTAGTTTCAAAATTTATAATGTTTACAAATGAGATTTCAAAAGACATTATGTTTTATAAATTTAACATGTTTTTTTAAATAGTGACAAATAGTCAAGTTCTTTAGTTTTGATTAAAAAAACAATTTTGAAATATGATGGAAATTATGAAAGTTTTGAATAGCGACCAAACTTTTACAAATACGTAAAACACCAAAATCATTGATTTCTAAAATTCTCGATTCCACTAGTTTTGAACGATTTACGCAAATGGTTTAAAAATATGTTTGAAAACTACGAAATATTTTTTGGGCCATTTGGGTGGCCAATGTAACTTTCTAAATTTGGCCATAATGTCTAGATCGAGTTTAAGATGTTACAATGGGAACTTGGTAAACATCACATCAAGATTGAGTGGCCTTATCAAAATCTGCCACCTCTAAGTACTTACTCTATTACTCCTCTAGCCTTTAACCTTTCCAATTCATGTTTAGTTAATTCTTATCTAGCTTTCCTTACAACTTAGTTGTCACAAGACTGTAATGGCTATTGGGGGTACTATGCCACTAACGTGAACTCACATCCTATAGTTCATTTTACATAACCATAAGTCTCATTGCACTACTCTTAATAATTTGACATGGAAATCGTTATTACCTTATTTCATATTGGAGTCCGGCTATGCTACATGCCAAAAAGTGTATCTGGGCGAGTACTACTCTGCCAATCATACCCTTCTATGACTATACGACAAATTCATATATTTGTACTTTCATACAATTATTCCTTGCTTTATCTTACCATGCCCTTTTATGACTTTCCCCTAACTATTCCTATTACAGAGGTCCTTGCAAACAGAATATTTTCGGTTTGCCACATACTCTTCCTATGGACCTTTTCTTTCAAAATTTGCTAAGTTAGGGCATATAGGCGTTTTCAAGGAATTTATTATGCTTAGCCAAATACTTATGTCTTACTCGTTTAATTCTTACTCTTTGTGCATCGCTTCCAATAACATCATTTGATCATTGGGACTTCTAGGTTCTTATAGGGTGAAGGTGAGCTACAATGTGCCAGAGCATGTGCTTAAAGATACTCTTAGATGTTCTAGTATGTAAAGAGTGTTAACAAATGAAGAAGGAAATATGAACTTAAGCACTTAAAGAAATAAAAGTGTAGGGAGAGAATTAGAGTTGTACTTGAGGTATTTATACCTAGACTTTGTGTTGTCGGGTTCATTCAACTTAGCTGTTACTAGCCATGTTGGCATTCGAGTTTGTTGGCATATGACATTGGTTGCTTGGGTATCCTTTCTAACAAGGCAATTGGTCTTTGATATCTACTTGTTATCCAAAGTTGTAACACTCTGAAAGTGGGGTTAGAAGAATTAAGGTTTGTTGGTTAGGGTCAGTGGTTTGGATGGATCTTTAAGTGAGATTTTGCATTTTAGAGATAATAATGAGCTTAGTGGTTCAGTGGTTAAGTGTTAGTTTTCCTTAGATCTCGATCTTGAATCCTTGTGAGCGCTAAGTGAGAATTAAATTTATTTTTGGGTTTGGTTTCATTTTTTTATTATTAAAAAAAATCTAATTGGTCTTTTGTTAAAAGTATTTTCTAATTATTTAATCTTATTTAATATTTTGAAAAAGGATAAGAAATCCCAAAATTGACTACTCTAACGTTTTTTTCTTTTACGTCAAGCTCATTCCCCAAAAATTTCAGATTTTGATTTATTATTATTTTTAGTTTCTTCTTTCTCCTTTGTCTTTCAATTTTTCTTTTGATTTCAACATTATTATCGTGAATTGTTACTCCACAAAGTGTTCTCTGTTCAATCAAGTGTCAAATCGAGTAAGTGTAAGTGTTAATTTCTTGAGGGTTACATTGGGTTCTTTGATTCTTGTATGTGGTTTAAATCAAAATTCATTAAGGTTGAGCGTATTTGTAAAATTGAGTTTTAGACTCATTTAATTGAGATGCATTAGTTGATCGTTAGTGCGTGGGCATCGTCTTTCAGGTGTGTTCTAAATAATTCGTAATTAGGGGTCAATTTGGTGTTGAATTGTTGGGTTTTGCAGCAAGGATTAGAGTGGTTTTTGAGTCACCCGGGAGTGTTCCACACACGAGCGATCCAAATGGTCGTGGGTCACACGGGTTGGCCACATGGTCATGTGACTTCTGTTAGGGATTTTTTTTATTGCACAGGGACGTCTCCTTCAGTCACACGGCCGTGTGTCTCAGTCACACTGGCGTGTCATTCAACCACATGGTCGTGTCCCTGCTTGTAAAGTTGTGTAATTTTGTCACATGCTTTAGAGAGTTACATAGTTTAGCGGCATGGCCGTGTATCTCTATAACACGCGTGTGTCCCTCAGCTATACAGCCGTGTACCCCTATCACACGGTCTGAACTATTAATAAAAAAATCCTGTGGTTAGTTTTTGCTTCTTATTTGGTAAATGAATAGTTTTAATCTTGGAATATTCCTTTACATGTGTAAGCTTCTACAAGGGTAACTGAGACTCTAGTATTGAATGCTAAATGACTAGAAAGTGTGTTTTCTTGTACGACATTGTTGTTATAAATGAATTTATGTATTAATTTGTTATTTGTATAAGTTGTAATGCGACCTTGTTATGAGAATTTTGATTTATGGGTTTGAACGGATGTGTAAATTAAGACCTGCTTATGCCATGGATTTCATTAATAAATGTTGATTAAGGGTATGATGTGGTGAATTATGACTGAACATGAACATGTTTGATTATGTTATTGCACAACTGATTTGGTTGCAAAAAGTTTTTTCGAGTACGGAAACCAAATGTGTGAATGCCCATATTTATTTTATTATTTTCATTTGCACTTGTGGTTGGGTTTGGGATATGAAGTGAAGGAGGATTGATTTGGCAGTTAAACTACATTACTATAAATTCAGCAGTAAATCCATAATAAAGTTAGCAGTTTGACTGCATAACAATTATGTTGCAAATGACCACTATAAGGTGTGATTGGTTTGATGGGTCCACCATAACCCAAAACTTGGTGTGTAGAGGATGGAAGGGTCTAACTTACCCTATTTGGTGTGTGTCGGATGGTTGAAGATAGAGTGTAGCGGTTGGATAGGTTGAAATTGGGACAGGTACATTTGAGCATGAATTGCATTTGTTCTGTTGCGAGTAAGTGCTATATTTATGACTCTTTGGTTGTGAAATTTGTATCTATTACATAAAAAAGATAGTACCAAGTCTGAACTATTAATAAAATTTGCGAAATTATCTGTTTATGTGATGTGTTAGATTCTCAGGGATTTGGTATGAAAAATGTGTGTTTGTTTAAACACTGTCTAGTTACGTTTGTTTATGACTCACAGTGAGCTTTCATAGCTCAATCCCTTAGTTTCCTCCTTTCAGGTAATCCACGTGTTTAGGTCACTCAGCAAACTGGGGGTCTTGGAGTTTCATTAATTTTTTGGTTTGGTTTAATAAGTTTTCTTTGAAACTCAGTAAATTCTTTTTGATTGGTATGTAAGGAAGATTATATAAACTATAGTATGAGTTTTGGATTTTGGACTCGCAAAGTTATGGCTTTTGGTTTTGGGACACTATATGATTTTGCACATGGACATTCATTTTTGAGCTAACTGTGATTCCATGTATAGATTTAAAGTAACCGTTTTTGGTCTTCTATTAGGATAAAAGGTTTTATTGTTACATTGCAAATTTCTAGTTTGAAGTTCTAGCTTTCGAAATCACTATTCCGTTTTGGTTACAAAAGATTATAAGATGTGAAATTGGTTTCAAATAAATTTTAAGTGATATTTAAATTTAACGTTTGCAAAGCATATAAATAAAGCTTATTTTCGATTTCAGTAAATTATTAGAGAAAATGATTTTCAAAAGGAAATTTTGGAATATTGATCAGTGTTTTGGTTAGGCCATTTTAGTGACCAATGTGACCTCTGGAATCTGGTCGAAACTTTTAGGCTGTGTTTTGGAGTGTTACAAAAGTGGCTTGCTCTTTGGTCGATAGTTAGTACTACTGAATGCTTGGGGCCTTATAGGCTTCTACTGTCTTTGGGATGTGGTGTGCTTTGGTATAAGATTGTAGCCTTGCTTATATATTAACCACCCTTGGTCTAGAGGTGTCCATGAGCCGCGTTGAGTCTATGCCTGATTCCAAAAAAGTATTCATGTTTAGGATTGACTGGGCTCGAGCCAACTTGCTTAAAAAACCTATTACTATTTTTAAAAAAATAATATATTTATATAATTTATAGTTAAATTTAAATAAAATATTTTTTTTAAAATCATTTAATTTAAAGTTGAATTGGGTCGGCCTATTTGAGGATAAAAGTTCTTGTCTAAACTCGACCTAAGCCAAGCCGAATTGGCTATTTGGCCCATGGGTAAGCCCAACTAAGTCCCTCGAGTTAGTTATAAAGTAATCAACAAAGACTAAGTGATAAAGTAGAATGTCCTACTTAATGAGACGATTAAAGGCGTAAATAGCATTACATTTTTTATTTTCAATTCATTTTTTTTTGATATGACATGATTGAATTCTTGAAAGTGTTTGCACTTAATGGACACTTTCACTTAATGAATTCGTTGCTTCTTTAAGTATTCAAACTCTCGACAAAATCAAAAAACAAAACCCTTACCAATGACAATACCTAACGTGCTAAGATCTGACCTTTAAACAATTATAATACTTCTCAAGTGAAAACTAATTAAAAATCTAATCATACGAGTCTTCAAATAAAAAAAAATATTATTTTGATATTAATTTAATTATTATAATACAAATTATAGATGTAGTCATTTCAATCTAATGGTAGGTTTAACAATAAATGTCAGTATGTATATACTTTGTCAATTGACAAACTCCTTTATTCTATCCTAAATTGTAGCCTTTAACAACTATTTCTTTGACCTTCAATTCAATTTATTAAGATTTGGGATTATTTTTCTGCTAACCTAGTAAAATATTCAAACTGAATTAAAGATTTATTGATTTAAAAGTTGTGTCCCCATAATCCAAATAAATTACAAGTCTTAAAAGGTTGAAGGGTATTAATGCAACAATTGTGAAAGCAGCCACTCTTCTTGACCTGCGTATCTGACATTTATAAGAGATGCTTTAGTACTTTAATAACACATGAAGAAATGATGGATGAGTTACGATATCAACTTGTCATTCTTTTTCTGTAATATGATTGTGGGTCGCCATTGATGTAATGGAGTTACTTTATGAACATGAGGCTCCATTTAGAAATCTGAAAACACCAAAGGTCAAATCGAAACAAACATCCTTTACAATTAAATTAAAAACAAAAAAGGAAACTCGTTGACAAATGATAAGGGTTTGGTTGAAATTTTAAGGTTATATTTTCTCTACCATACATATCAATTAAATTTTGAAAATTTCAATCTTATCTCAAACAATAGTAGTTAATTTTAAACATGTAAATGAGCGTGCTATTTATCTAGGTTCGAAGACTCACTCGAAATTTGAGAAAATTTAGGTAAAAATATTAGATTCGAAAAATAAACTTAGACAAAAAAATTAGGCATGTTTAAAATACTGGGTCAAGCTTGACCTTGAACATTCAAGGTTTGAGTTCGGTCCGAGCCATTTTTTAAGTTTTTAATATTTTATATTATGTTATTTTTATATATTACGTAATTTATAACACATAAAAGTTAAATTTATACTAGTATATAATACTACTATAGTGTAAACATTTAAGAATTTTAAGATAATTATATATACAATTTTAATAAATAAAAAAATTGCTAAAATTATTAAATATTAAATTAAATTAATATAAATATATATTTAAAAAAATTAAAAATAATATAGGTGAGCCACTAACCTTAAAATTAATTTGAGTTAGCTATTTGCAAATATATGTGGGTAGAGCTGATCATGGGTCGGGCGGCCCGGCCCGGCTCGAAGGCCCGCCCGAAAAATGGGAGGGTTTGGGTAAAAATATAGGCCCTAAAAATGGGCTTGGGCAAAAAAAGAGGCCCGTTTAGAAAATGGGTCGGGCCTCGGGTAAGAGTTTTTTGGCCCGGGCCCGGCCCGAATTATATATTAATATATATATTTTTATTTTTTAAATTATTTTAAATTTTTAATATAACTATTTTTTATTATATTGTTAATTTGTGTATTGTTTTAAGAATTGTTTTAGTATTATTTTTATTTGTTTTAATATTTGTTTTTATGTTTTTAAATATATTTGATTATTATATTTTTAAATTTTTTTATTTAATAAAAATAAGAAAAAAATCAATATGGGCCGGGCCGGGCCAGGCTCGGGCTTAGTAATTTTATTTCGAGCCGGGCTTGGACAAAATTTTAGACCCATATTTTGGGCCGGGCCGGGCCGGGCCGGGCCCGGGCCTAGGCCTAGTAGACGGGCCTAAAATTTTATCTTGGCCCGGCCCGGCCCGACCCATGATCACCTCTATATGTGGGGTTTGGGCAAAATTTTAGGTCATATTTTGAGTTGGGTTGAACTTGGACAATTATAACGTATATTAATATCATGCTTAGGCTCGATCCGACTCATAAATATCTCCAGTTAATTCCATTAACTAAAATAACATGACTTTTTTTGTGACTATTATGTAAGAATAACGAGTTGATATGACATTTTGTATTTGACAATAGTAAGATTGTATAAGATTTTAGAAATGGTAAGATTTAAAGGTTACCGTTTCGTCAAATTTTAAAATTTAAAATGTAACTAGGGACTGATAGGAGAATTTGACGTTTGAAGAAGTTAAAAGAAATAAAAGACAATGATGTTTTCCGCCCACAAATAGGAAATTAGCACGTACGCGTGATTTATTAGGGAACACAAACTCTATAAATATAGTAAGCTTTTGAGTTGATGGTGGAGATTGAAGGGAGGCAAGGAAGCTGCAAAGTTTTAAGCAAAGTTGCATAGATATTGAAAAATGGGAAGGTCTCCTTGTTGTGATGAAAATGGTCTTAAGAAAGGTCCTTGGACTCTTGAAGAAGATCAGAAACTTGTCAAATATATCAAAGAAAGTGGCCATGGTAGCTGGAGAGCTCTCCCAAAACTTGCTGGTATATATATGAAATTATGAATTGAATCAACTAGCTGCCTACCTCTTCCACTACCCTCTAATTTATCTCATTAATGTTCTCTTTGTTGTAATGTCCTAGGTCTTAATAGATGTGGGAAAAGTTGCAGGCTAAGATGGACTAATTACTTGAGGCCTGATATTAAGAGAGGGAAATTTTCCCAGGAAGAAGAGCAAACAATTCTCAATCTCCATTCCATCCTCGGAAACAAGTAATTATTATGAATTTTTAGTTTGTTTTTGCATATTTTGAGTGTTGTTTCAATAATTTATGACTTTGTTTTTTTGTTTGATATTTGACAAGATGGTCAGCAATTGCAAGCCGCCTACCGGGGCGAACAGATAATGAAATAAAGAACTTTTGGAACACCCATTTGAGGAAAAAGCTTATCCAAATGGGAATTGATCCTATGACTCATAGGCCTCGAATTGATATCTTCTCAAGCTTGCCTCATCTGATAGCTTTGGCCAACCTGAAAGAGCTTATGGATCAACAGCAACCATGGGAGGAAGCTGCTCAAATGGCTAAGTTGCAATGCTTGCAATATCTTCTTCAAAACCCACCTTCCCTTTCATCTCCCTCTAACAACATGCACACCACTTTCACGGATATGGAAACCATGGATATCTCAAATTCACTTTTAAGTTCACCACCCCAGCTGGCTTCGGTTCAAGGTCTCGATGATTCAAACCCTTTCTCTCGTTTACCTGACCTACAAATCCCTTGTGATTATCGAATATCGTCTTCGAGTAAGGACGACACGGCTCAGGCTCAGGCTCAAGCGCAGGCTCAAGCTCAAGCTCAAGAGCATGCTGTGTTGAGCCAAGGAGAGAATACATGCAACTCAACGTGGCTCCCTTCACCTTCCGCGGTTCCATCTGTAACAGAGACTTTGATCAGCAATTTGGGGGATGCTTCATGTTCTTCAAACTTTGACGTAGCTGCTCCTTCAGTTTGGCTTGATGATCATCAACTATTTCAAGATCCATTGTTTCACAATCTTTTGTAGCTTATTGTTTTGAATATGTTTGAGATTAAAAGAAAAGGTTTGCAGCTACTCCATTTCTCTTTTCTGCTTACTTGCTTATGCACGCATACTGTTCATACCTACGTATAATCCTTTCTAAAACATCAGAGAGTACATTAATATATAGAATTATGTATATATAAGACAGCCTTTGCATATTTTTACGTAAAAATGTTTCTTCTTTTTCCAAACAGTCATAAACATAGAGATGGTTCCAAGGTGCAGCAATGGTGGAAACTAGTAAAGTCAATTGCTATTTTACTATAAGAGCAGTGGACCTACCAATAACAAAAACTTCCCACAAACACACGTATATTTATTTGGAGTGGGTAAAAGGAATCTAGCTAGTTTTACGTTCATATTAGCAATCTTACAATTCAGAAAATCTTTTTTGACATTCCCTTCTTTTAAATTGGTGACAAGTTTTAGTTAATGAATGCTTTTGGAACATTCAAACAATCATTTGGAGTAAACAAATATAAGATGAATATTGAAGGGAAAAACAAAGAAGAAAACCAATTAATTTACTTCATTTTCAGGTTTAGCCCACAAAAGAAGCTCCTTCTTTGTCTTGCTGTCCACACAATAAAATAATTAATAAAAAGGGTTTCCTTTCTGCTTGCCCTACTTTTGATGTTTTTATGTTCCTATTGTAACTTAAATAATATAGGGTAAGTTGGGATCAAGACATTGACCAAACCTTTTGATCCAACCACTTAGAAGAATTATGTAATGAAAATAAAAATTGAACTCTTTTATTTTCGGTCCATAACATTTTGATTATCAATGTCTACAAATTTAATGTTTTGCTTATTTAGCGATTAGAAAATGACAGATGATATGGGTATTCTCATTAGTGGATTACAATTTCAAATCCTCGACAAGATAATTGAAAATTACAATAGTAAATATACCAAACCTGTAAATTTTAACATTTTGATCACTTGTGATTTGCCCCTTTTGTTGATATAAATTTGAAATATAACCTTTTTTTTTTTTTGGAACGGAGGGCCAAACGTTTTTAGAATTAAAAATATACATGACATAAATTTAATTATAAAAAAATCAACCATTTATATAAAATGATTTATTTATTAAAGTATACAACAATTAATTAGAATTATTGAATTAACTACACATAATTTAACGGCATTGTTAAAAAATTATCATGATTATATATATATATAATTTTTATGAGAAAATAAGGCAACAGTATGGAAATGGTAGTTGATAAGAAAGTTGACTAAATATGAGGAGAGCCCAAAGTCGAAAATGGTTGAGAATTTAAAAGAATAAAAATGGTTGCTGCCCTTAATTTGCATGGGAAATATCGTAAACCTAAAGCTCATATACTTACCATACCATTCTTTAGTTTCAACTTTTTAATTTTTTTATCCAAATTTATTTTCAAAGTTTGATTTAAGCATCATGTAAACGTCGTCAATGCTACGTCCTTTGTTCACCACTCCAACAAAGGATGAAGTGAAAGACAAAACTGAATTGTAAAATTTTAGAGGGTCAAAATAGAAATTTTATTACCTTTTTAATTATAATATTATAAATTTTAAAGGCCTAAAAACACAATATCATCAAATAAAGGGAGCTAAGACCCTTGTATCTTTGGTGCTGCTCTCGACCCCAAGTAATTGTCTTGTTTAAAAATTATATTCAAACTTCTTATTTTTCACATCACAAACAAATTTACCAAATCTTATTAATTAATCTATCGAATTAGTTGAAATTTTAGTCTGATTAATTTTAGTATCAGTATTTTTCAAATTTTGAAATTTCAGTCTTGACCAAACTTTAGCAGTTAAATCTGCTAAGTTAAATATAAGTTATGATTTTAGTCTTTGTTCTCTAATTTAATTATTTTTAGTCTTTATACTTTTCAAATTCAATTTTGATTCAAACAATAATTGTTAAAATCTATTAACTAAATAACATGTTTTTTTTAATATTTTGTGGAAATAGTAAGTTAATATAGCATTAGCTTTTGAAAGAAAATATAATTTACTATTATTTATGTCAGGATTGAAATTTTAAAATTTAAAAAATATAAAGATTAAAAACGATGAAATTAGATTACAGATACTAAATGTACAGCTAGCTTAATAATAGTATAGGGATTATTAACAAAATTTGACCAAACATTAATGGAAAATGCATGCTTGATCAACAACAAGGTAACAGGCAGGGGTCTCGCCTCCAAATGAGAAAATTTTTATTTTAAGCTCCTTAAATTTATAAAGTTTTAACTTAATAATAAAATTATAGTTTAACCTAAAAAGTACAAAAAAATTTAATTTAGTCTTTCTAAAACTATAAATATATAAGTGAAATTGCATTATAACTATAATAGAAATATAAAAATTAATTTTGCCTCCTAGAAAATTGTTTTCAGTTCGCCGTTGATCAACAAATTCTGATTGTTTCTTATTCGATCGCTCTTCTATTTCTCTACAGTGCTGTCATAAAATTTTTTTTCTCATTAAAAGATGGAATTAAGGTTGAGGATGATGTAAGTATTAGAGTAGAAAATGAGGTTTTATTTGGGAGTGCGGTTGGATTTATTCCTTTTCTTACAAGGGATTGACTGTTAACTCAGCCGTTAATCTCGTCGCTAATAGAAAGGTTTCCTTAATAATTTTTGTTAAGCTACAATTCCAACTGTTCTGGAAATTCGAACCTTGCTTGATTTGGCATAACTTATCACTTCTTCCATTCCTTTGCTTTAAATGTCGTTTAAATTTATATTTATCAACCTTCGATAGAGGTTAACAGACGATAATGTGAGGAGAAATCATACAAATAAAACAAGTGAGACCAACACTATTGAATTTTGTTTAAGAAATAAGGGTTATTTGGATGTACAATCATATCAAGTCTCATTCAACTAAAAACCGCTTATAGGTTAAAAAAACTCTTAACAAAATAATTTTTAAAAAAAATTAATTGAGCTACTACATTAAATTTACACAAAACTAAACTCTTTTTGTTTTTAATTGATTTTATGCGAATTTAATGCAGGGTTCAATTGATTTTTTATTTATAATGTTAAAAACCTAGAAATAACCTCATAGTGGAGAACACGGGTTGAGGATGTTTTGGGTGAGAGGGGCAATTGTGGCTGTCGAAGTTGATGGTGGGAAAGGTTGATGATGGCCAAGAGGATCGGAGAAAAGGGAAAAAAACAAAAGGTCAAAAAACAACTTAGTGGTGATCGAGAGAGAGTAGAAACAATCCCTAGGAGCCTCGAGAATCGAGGAGGTTGGGCTTCTTGAATGCCTCACGGGAGGTAGCGGTAAGAGCAGTGTAGGTGGCCATGGTAAGTGTTAGGAGCATGGGTGATGGGAGATAGTAGTGGGAAATAGGGTGGCTGATCGCAGAGGTACGAGTAGGGACCTCTCCTTTTGTAATGTTTTCCTTTTCGTTTCTTTGGGAATTTTGGAATTTTTTATTTTTGTAATTTAATAAAATGTTATATTTATATACACTAGTTTCCATACTATTTATTAAAATATGATATATTTATTTGTTAAATTTTTGTACAAAATTTGTAATGTTTGATAATTAAGAAATCTATGATTAAAAGTTTATAATTAAAAAAAATGGAACAATTATTGTTAATGTTCCAAATTTTCAGTTTTTTAAGTGAATATTTTGTGTAAAATTACATGAAAGTTTGTATTATGAGCTATGACCAAACAAATAATATTTATACTTATGTTATTGATTACAAATATTACTATCATTATTTTATTTTATTTTCAAAATTTTAATTAAAATTATAAATATTTTTTTAAAAAAAATTCAAATCAATTGATCAAACTGTTAATAAAAAATTTTATGCTAATTTTAATTTTGTAAATAAATACTAAAATATACTATTATATTGCGTCTTTTAAGTAAGAGAACTAAATAAATGCCTTCTAAAAAAAATGTCAATAGTTATCATATTTATCTAAAAAGTAACTTCAATATCAACACAATCATCAGTTGATATTTAACCACATATTAAGAATACTAAATATCTACATCATGGAAGATATATAAGTTCATGTAAATAAGCAGAAAAGAAAATAAAACATCAATTATTGGTCATAATCTTTCTTAAAAGTAGACCTAGCTACTATTGGATTGTTATTAACTAAACCAGGCTAGGTAGGGTTGGACTCCTAGAGCTCCATGCAAGTCTAGGATCAAAATATCTAGAATCTTCTTCTTTTCTCTTAATATGAATGCCACCTTTTAATATTTATTTTAACTTTCAATAAAAAATTTAAACCCTCACTAAAGTTCTTTACAGTTTTGTAATGTCTTAGAATTATTTAATTTTGATTTTGAGAATTTTGATATAAATATGTATTTGCTTTAGTGGTTAAGTGTTTTGATTGTGTGTCTGAGGTTTTGGGTTTAAGTCTCATTTTTAGAAAAATATTTTTTTTTTGGTCTTAGCTTTATCCTTTTTTGGTGGGCTTATGTTATATTCTTGGTAAACTCATATTAGAATGAGTCAATTGGTTTGACTGGTTCAAGTGGTAAGGTATTAACTTGCCCTGTAGTTTTGTGTTCGGATCTTCGTGAGAGCGTTGATGATAATTTTTGCTCGGTTGTGTAATAGAGTTTCAATAGAGTTCGAATTCTGAGGTA
This sequence comes from Gossypium hirsutum, assembly GCF_007990345.1. Classification (NCBI taxonomy): domain Eukaryota; kingdom Viridiplantae; phylum Streptophyta; class Magnoliopsida; order Malvales; family Malvaceae; genus Gossypium; species Gossypium hirsutum. The sequence continues at coordinate 47,808,497 of NC_053434.1, forward strand.
GTTGGATGAGGTTAGGGGTTGGATTTTGGTAGAATTAATTTTTTATTTTAATCCTTTTGTTTTCCCAAAATTCTTTTTTCTTTTCTCTAACATTATTTCTTTTTGTTCTTCTTTCTCTTTTTTTTTCATTTCTTCTTTTTCTTCCTCAATTCTGGTTGTCGTACGTGTTGTTGTATCGTATTTTTGGGGTCCTTTGATTATGTTTAACGAAATCCATTGATAATGTTCGTATTTCTTGAATAGGGGAAAGACAATTAGCGGTTGTTGTTCTTCCAGAGATTTGAGTTTTGAATGGTTTCTGCTTGTTAGTACTAAGTGTTTCACAAGTAGTTCGATTTTGAGAGGCCTTAAGTCAAGATCAAATTCTAGTTTAGATTCTTAAATCATTTACTAAAACGGTGTTTGGTATACTGTTTTTAGGTTTTAGAGGTCTTGGGATTGGTTTCACATAAAAAGCGAACCAGGTGTGTACAAAAACACGAGAAAATAAGGTTCAACGAAAGCAAAAAAGGGGGCTGTTGATGCCACACGGGCGTGTGCCTAACTGTGTGTGACAAACGACCGTGTGATGGGCGAGTGTGTAGTCGTGTAGGTCATACGGGCTAGGCCAATTTGGGCGTGTAGGCCCACACAGGTATGCCACACGGGCATGTGGGCTATAAACCAGGCCGTGTGGGCTACATGGGCAAGGCTGATTTAGGTGTGTGGCTTACACGGGCAAGCCATACGGGCATGTGAGCCCAAAATTCTAAAATTTTCCCTAGGGTCACATACGTTGTTCCGATCGACTGCGGGCATTTTGTAGGGTCGGTAAGGGCAAAACAAACCTTAATACATGATATCTTCTATTATGATTGTAACGCCTTAAAAATTGGGCCTTAAGTCTGGGATTCGGATAGAAGAAAACCTGGATAATTAAGAAGTTTTAAATATTATCGTTTAAGAAAAAAATATATATACTGTATGTATGTTTGAAAAATTTTTATGAAAATTTTTATTTACTGTATTATTTGAAAATTTTATTATTAGATATATTTATAAAATTATTATTGGTAATTAAATAAGTAACGAAGGGCTTATAGTGTGGGGAAAAGTCCAGGGTTCTGCCCACAAAATTCTTAAATTTGGCCTCTTAAGGAAATCTGGGTAGTAGGCCTTATTAAAAAATTAGGCTGAGTTTTAGCATAAAGGAACGCCTGGCCCAGTGGCTAAGCACGCTAGGAAAGGCATGGGAGGTGCCTGGGTTCAAGGCACGGCGTGCGCAAATGGTTAATTTTTTTACAACCAAGAATTTCCGCAACAAGGCCTTATAAATATTTCGAGAGGAAAGGTGACACAAAAGAGGCACATGGTCAAGTGACAAGGAGGCGTTAAGAGTGTTCATGTGGTTAAGAGTTCGAGTCTGGTAAGTAGCATATTTTGTTTTATTTTTAAACAAAATGGGGACTGCAGGAGATAAGTCTTAAGAGTAGTTGTGAGCAGAATAAATCATGAGAAGAGATTCAGTATAGTGGCAGTAGCGCGTTAGAGGGACTGAGAAGGCACGAGTTCGAATCCAGGTGCTCGCGTTATTTTGGTTTGTTTTTAGGAAGACCAAGATTTCAGCAGGTAAGGTTTAAAGTCAATTGGGACTGTCATATATCCAAGAGCAAGCTACGACGCAGTGGCCAACAGCGTGCCTATGCGTGTGGAAGGCCCAGGTTCGAGCTGCTGAGCGTGCGATGCCCCTTTTTGCTGCATGCGTGTGGGAGAGTAGTAGAGTTGGACCAAAACTCTTCCCAGGCAGCAGGCTGGCTGAAGCGGTTAAACGGTGGATAAGGCTGCTAGGTGGTTGGATGAATTTCAAATGCCTAATTCATGGAGCAAAGCAAGGGAATTTGAAATTAGAAAGAATTTTTAATAAGCATTAAGTACCGTATTTGTTCTTTTAATTTTGGCTTTTATGAATTATTCCCTTTTTGTTCATCTTTCCTTCATTGATAATAACCGAACCTATCTTCTTCTACTCTTCTTTTCTTTCTTTTCTTTTATTTCATCTCTTCCTTCTTTAATTTCCTTCAAAGCCGAATCTGTACTTTCATCTCCTCTTTTCTATTTTCTCTTTTTCATTATACTAAAATCCGAAACATCCATACTTTAGTGATTCGGGAATTAATTTTTAGATCTATTTTCTACTTGCGATTAAGATAGATTCACAGTGGATCTAAGATTTGAAAAGTGTTGGAAACGCTTCTGACAAGAATGTCTTTGGTGGTAAGCATTCAGATCTTATTTTTTCTTTATTTAGTAATTCGAGGATAAGCTGAAAACCCCTAAATACTTTAGGGAGACTATCGATTTTTGCCAAGATTAAAATTAAGTATTTTTCATTCGGTTTTTTTTATATGTGCGCACCGAAGGCTAGCGATCAAGATCTATTTGGAGGCTAGTAAGATCAACAAGGTTAATCGTGGGGGAGATCTCGTTAGCGAATCGCCATAAAATGGGTGTGTAAACGACACCCACTCATAGACTAGATCGGCAAAAGCCGAAAAGCCGAAATGCCAGAAAGCCAGCATTTTGTGAACTTGCGAGCGTGCGAGCACTTGTGAGATGGTTGTTTGTTAATTTTGGTAATCTAAAGCGGTATGATTGCAGAGTGCACAATTTCGTGCACTTCGGTATATTTGGGCTTAATGGGCCGAAAACGGGTTAATGGGCCAACGGGCCCAATTCAGTAAAGACGCTCGGTAAGTGTTTCTGTTGATGCGTTAACGGTTGTAGGATGTATGTAAACCCTAAAATAGTGAATTTTACTAAAATACCCCTAAGTATGAAAATTACCATTTTACCCTTAGGTGAAAAATGACTGTTATACCATAGGGTTAATTTTGACTGAAATGCATGATATTCTGATTCTGTTTGTTGTATGCCATGACATGTATATCTGTTGCATGGGATTTGGGTTATGTTTTGGAGGAAGAACCCGTTCTGGTGGCTGTGCGACATATTCTGATATAAGCAGCTTTGCTACGGATTATAGTTAGTGCCGCAACCGGTGCTAACACTGTAAGTGTAGGGATGGCGTGGGTGATTTATTCCCCACAAAAGTGTAGGGATGGACGGAGGCAAGTGCAGGGTTGGATGGGGTTATCATGCATTAATCATATGAGACTGTTTTATTATGGGCCAACTGTATTAAAATGGGCCCAACTGTGTCAATATGGGCAAGGCCCAATATATCTCGACTTGTAATAGGGCTCCGGCTCAGATTGATACTGATATGGGCTAGGCCCAGTATACTCTATTACTATAAGGGGCTATGGCCCAGATTAATGTTGATATGGGCTAAGGCCCAGTTAACACTAAATTCTAAATAGGGCTTAGGCCCAGTAAAGCTTGAACTGATTTGGGCTCTGGTTAGGATACTTTACACACTGAGTTTTCCAAACTCACCCCCCATTTTTCCTATCTTTGCAGGTGAGCCTTAGATCGATGGACTTGGAGCTAGGCGGGATTCAGAGTGGCCACGAAGATTAAGTTTTGTTTTCTTTAAAATAAGTTTCGCATTTATTATTTTGATTATTTTTATTCTGGTTAAAGTTGTAATAAGGCCGCTCTTTTTATTATTTTTAATATTTTGGGTTATTAAATTGGTTAGCTCTAGGGCGCGTTTTATAAAAGTTACTTATTTTTAAAATATCACGATAATCGAGCAAAGTTTCCGCAACGTAAATATTTTCAAAGGAAATAAATATTTTAAATAGACTTAAACTTAATTTGTTGTTCATGGACAATCAATATGCTTTAAGTGTGGCAATGGATGTGTGCATGTCTAGGATTGGATCCATGAAGAGCTTGGTACTTAAGCAGTCCAATAGACTCACCTCTTCTTTTCTGGCTTCCTACCTGGTGCACAGCTTCCATTCACTTTACTCTATAACGAAAATATTCTTTTCAAAGATTTTTAATTAAAACATGAGTTTTACAATAACGCTCCAATGAGTTTTACATCAAGAAGGGTTTTCAATGAAAACATAGTTTTTGAAAAACACTTCAACATGACACGTCGAATTCGGCCGTAACGTCTGGGCTGGGTTTGGGTGTTACAATGATAGACTGAGTTGAACATTTGGAAATTGATATGTATGATCTGACTGGTTCGTAATAGCATGTATGTTATCTGTTTATGAGCTTGCGGAACATGTTAACTCTGTTATATCTGTATATTTATATTTTGTATCTATACTTGGGGTAAGAATTTGTATATGTAGAGGAAGTATTCTGTGAGGCGATATTTTGCTGTTATATTGGCAGTACAGCTGCAAATTATTCTGATAAGTGTCATACTGACACTATGTGGTGTGTAGGGCTGGGTGGGTGTTTTATACCCCACGTGGTGTGTTGGGATGGATGGAGATGGTGTGTAGAGGATGGGGGTAGGACTTTGCATATCTATGACTCTGTTGATCTGATTCTGTTAAAGACTTATGTCCATATCTGTATCTATTTTGTATATGAAAAATCTGGGTAGATATGCATGTATGTCTCTGTTAAGTTGCGCACTGAGTTAACTAGAAACTGTGATGTTTGAAAGATTTTTGAATTTCTGATAAATATTTGAAGCATAAAAGATTTGCTAATAAACATTGAAATCGATGCATAAAATTTCGTAATGTAGATAAAATTTTGATTCAATGAGTGCTCGTGGAACTCGCGCTTGTGGTATTCGTGGGCGTGGCAGGAGCCGTAAGGGGACTTGAGCTAAGTCTTCCTCTTTAGGCAGTATGTCAAATCTATAACTCTATCTCACTGGGAGATATCACATAAGAAAAACCAGAAAAATAATAATGTAGCATCAATACATGGAAAACATTATGAATCTTTTCAAGTTTCGGTGGCAGAGCTAATTGATACGCTACAAGTTCGATTCTTTCGAGGATTTCATACGGCCTGATAAATCTTGGACTAAGTTTCCCTTTTCTGTTGAAACGCATAATTTTCTTCAAAGGTGAGACTTTTGGAAAAACTTTATCATCAATCTGAAACTCAATATCTTTTCTTTTCAAATCAACATATGATTTCTATCGATTTAAAGCAACTTTCAAGCAATCCTGTATTAACTCTAACCTTTTCTTCTATTTCCCTATCAGATCAATCCCAGCTAATTTTTTTCACTCAATTCAAACCAGTACAATGGAGTTCTGCATTTTTGACCGTACAAAGCCTTGTATGGTGCCATTTTAAAACTTGTCTGATAGTTGTTATTATATGCAAACTCAGCCAATGATAGATATTTCTCCCAGCTGCCTTCAAACTCTATTAGACAACATCATAACATATCCTCAAGTATTTGAATCACCCATTTTGATTGTCCATCAGTCTGGGGAAGGAAATGTGTACTGAAATTCAATTTCATACCTAGGGCTTTGTAATACCCCTAACCCGTGACCGTTGTCGGATTAGGGTTAAGAGGTATTACCGATCAAACTCAACATTTAACTAATATTTCACAACTTAATAAATATTCATTATCGAATAACATTCATTCACATACACAATGTCCCTTAAATAGGTCTACGGGACCTTAAAATATGCTTAAAAGAGGTTCGGGACTAAACCAATTGCATATATAAATTTTCATGCATTCAGAGGTCAGACACCTGTGTGAATAGGCCGTGTGCCTCATACGGCCACCAGACACGCCCGTGTCATAGGTCGTGTGAAAACAGACCATACATACCGACTTGCACCATACGATCGAGGACACGCCCGTGTGCCATGGCCGTGGGAAAACTAGAGGGGTTACTGACTTGGGTCACACGGTTGACCGCACTCCCATGTGCCATCCCGTGTGCCACACACTGCCATTAGACACGCCCATGTGTTTAGGCCGTGTCAAACCCGTAGGATATACTGACTTAATTCGAAAGGGCTACCTTAGGGGACACACAGCCTTGCAACATGACCGTGTGTCGCACACGGCTGAGACACATGCCTGTGTCTCTACCTGTGTGGACAAGAATAAGCCATTTGACAAGCCAATTTTCCACCCTTTTCTTATGCAACCCAACAACCAGTATGGTACCATTTTAATACATATATAAGTAAACAAAACATGTTATTCCATACACATATCATGCCATCTATCTACAACAATTTCAACTATTCAATTCCATATTCAAAAACATTCCAAATCAATATGCCAAAATCATCAAAACTTACATAAGTTCCAAATGCATTTCCTCATCAACTTATCATCTATTTCATGTTACAAAACACACCATTCATCATCTCAAAATCAAACCACAATATACCAACTTCCAAGAAATAATACTCCAACATATAACTATCTAAAAGAGTAACCATATAACCATACCAAATAAGCAAACATATAGGCATTAAATACATCACATATATCATTTATCAAACACATAATTCAAGCTAATTTAAATGGCCATATACATTACCATTCACAAGCCAAATCTCATGGCTAAGATCATAATTTAAAACATACCAAGATAACACTAGCCTATACATGCTATATACCATGTAACACCCCTTACCTGTATCCGAAGCTGGGATAGGGTTCGAGGCGTTACCGAACTTAAACATTCACAAACATGCAAAACCGGGCCATAAAATTTCGTCCAAATTCAAACTTTTCAAACACATGTAGATTGTCCCTTATACAAGCCTTCGAGGCCTAAAACATACATCGGGGTGGTTCGAGACTAAACCAAGGACTTTAGAAAGCTCTGGGAAAACTTAGAGAAATTTTCATGAAACAGGGTCACACACTCGTGTGGACACAGGGACACGTTCGTGTGTCTTCATCACGCTCGTGTCCTCAGGCCGTGTAACTCTCTGTTTGTCATGTCAGTAAAACAAATTGATCCACACGGCCAAGCCACACGCCCGTGCGCTAGGCCGTGTCCTCCATACGGCTGAGACACATGGTCGTGTCTCTGCCTGTGTAGCCAACACTTAGGCTATTTTCCAAGCCTTATGTTGTCCTTAATTCTCTCCCATGCTTATACACATTATAACATCAATTTAATAGTTAATCATCCTTTAGTAAAATTCTGTTAAAGCATTTACATGTTGTCATACATGTGTTTATTACCTATACTCATGTTACACCTAGTTAGACATTCCAATTCACATTCTACAATTTTCGATATTCAATCATTATCAACTTACTACCATGCCACACATTCATTCTATGGCCACGGCCACCTCGAATGGTCTTAGAGCATTCGTCATGTACATGTGTTATACTAATCATTCATAACAACCAATTATAAACACATCACAAACATTAACACGTAGCAAAAATAATTAGGCTTACAAGCCATAACCATTTAAGCCGATACATTTGGCTAATCATAACAACATCTAACATAAAAACTAGTCCTTAGACATGCCACTAACTTGAAAGTATTTAATACACATATTACAATACTCTGGAGTTGCTGGCTTGATAGTGTGATGCTGCCTTCGACGGTCTCCAACCCCGAGCTGAGCTGAGAACACTAAGGAAATGGAGAGGAGGGAGTAAGCTTAAAGCTTAGTAAGTCCATATGAAAATAGTAAGCAAATTATCAACATGATTCCATGAAAATGTAATCATAATTACACTTTTGTTGATTTTCTGGTCATGTTGTTTTCTCAAGTCATATTTACTAATTTATTTATATCCAGAGCTAAAAATTTCAAAATTAAAATATGTTAAATTTATATAAACCTAGACTCATATATATTTTTACCATAAAATTTTTAGAATTTTTTGTCAAGCCAATAAGTACATTTTATTCATTAAATATACCCCCTGTTTCACTGTTTGATAGTTCCGACCTCTCTTCACTAAAAGTTATTTATCTCATGGTACGGAACTCCAAATTGAGAACCGCTAGTTTTCCCAGAAACTAGACTCATTAAGAATTTTAAGAATTCAAATTATGACTCATAATTATTTTTTTAAAATTTTTAATTATTTTCCCAAATTAGAGTAGGGGATTCCAAAATCATTCTAACTCTGTCTCACAAAAATCCAATTATGATAGAATATGAAATTATTTTGCCTTCATCATTTATTTTATGAGAAAATAGACTCATTAAGATTTAATATCATATCTTGTTCAGCCTCTAATTCAATTTTTACCATTTTTGGTGATTTTTCAAATTCACACAACTGCTGCTGTCCAAAATTGTTTTATTACAAAATTTCACTTTTACATAATTTCACTTACTCCATTCTATCTTACCAAAAGATTCGCTCAACTATCGAGCACATTGCTCTCAACTTTTCACATAGATATATTTTCACTTATTCATAACATAGTCATGTACATATGTATTTTCACTTAGTAAATTTCCCGTTGAACTCATCGGAATAATAACAGATACCCGGTAGCCTGTGCATATACCACCCTTGTAACCGAAGCTCTCTGTTACGCATAGTAGCTTGCACTTAGTACTACACATGCAACCTATCAATCTGGTACACGTAGTAGCCTGCACTTAGTACTACACATGTGACTTAACCATTTGATACACGTAGTAGCCTGCACTGTGTACTACACACGTGATCAAAGTTAACGGGTATGCATAGTAGCCTGCACTTAGTACTACACATGTGACCTATCAATCTGGTACACATAGTAGCCTACACTTAGTACTTCACACATGACTTAACCATCTGATACACGTAGTAGCCTACATTTAGTACTACACACATGATCGAAGTTAATGGGTACGCATAGTAGCCTGCACTTAGTACTACATATGCGACCTATCAATCTGGTACACGTAGTAGCTTGCACTTAGTACTACACACGTGACTCACAACGGATCATTTGTATTTGTTCTATTTCGAAGGTTCAATCGAAAATTCTTCACTTTTCAACATTTTACTAACTCATTCTTCGTCAATTCCGATTCGTAGTTTACATCAATTGATCATTCTATAGGTAGCCACATGTCATATAATAACAAAAGATAATAACATAAAAGGAATCGAATTATTATTTACATACAAACTTACTTGTTTCAAAGAAACATCATATTCCATCAAACTTCCAAACCTTTACCGGACGTACTCGAATTGTGGCATCATTCACATAGCAATATCTCATAATCACATGGCATTTTAACATTTTCATCATAATAGCAAAACATCAAGAACATGTTATATCATCAAAATAATCACATAATATCAAATTATTCACATATATATACTTACAACTCGTGTAATATCAAAACATTAGCATTCAAATACAATATTTCATTATTAAAATCACATGAACTTACCTTAGGTTCGAGTACGACTATATATTCTAATTTAGTCCATAATCTCATCCATTTCCAATCTATGCCCGAATATCATTTTCCTTTATCTATAATACCACATTTAGCTTACTAATTAGTCACATTATTCATATGGGTCCAAAAATCATACTTTTACAAATTTACATTTTAACCCCTAAACTTTCACATATTTACACTTTGGCCCTTAGGCTCGTAAAATGATTTTTATTCAAATTCCTTGCATTTTAAGCCTAGCAGAATCATTTTCATAACTTTAAAAGCCCCTAATTTCCACTAAATCATACTTTTATGACAAATTTTGTAACTTTTACAAATCGATCCTTTTTGACAATTTCATCGAAAATCACTTAGTAAAAGTCGTTTATTACACGCCGAGCATTCATATTCTACCATTAGACATGAAAACACATGCATGTCATCCATGGGTAAATTTTTAAACACAAAACCTAGCTCAAAATATGGGTAGAAATGAGTAGATCTTGTTACGAGGATTTCAAAAACGTAAAAATCATTAAAAATGGGGCTAGAACGGACTTACAATTGAGCTTGGAAGCTTGAAAAACCCTAGATATGTCTTCGCCATGCAAGTTTCAGCCACGGGGTAAAATATGGACAAAAATTGGCTTTTAATTTTGTTTTTAATTCATTTTAATTACCACATTACCAAAATGCCCCTAACTTAAAAATATTCTATTTCACCCATTTCATGTCCATTTTTGTCCAAAAAATTATCCAATGGTCTAATTATAATCTAAGGGCCTCAAATGTAAAATTTCATAACAATTAGACACCTTTAACATGTAGAACTCAACTTTTGCACTTTTTACAATTTAGTCCTTTTGACCAAATTAAGTGCCCAAACGTCAAAATTTTCAAACGAAATTTTCACGAAATCATCCTGTGAAATTGTAGACCATAAAAATATAATAAAAAAATTTATTGTGTCAGATTTGTGGTCCCAAAACCACTGTTCCGACCAGGCTCTAATTCTGGATGTTAGATACCATATATACAAAACTCCAAAAGTACCAACAGGATGATCGATAGTGTGACGATGTTCTTGATGATCCTCGAGGTCTGAGCTAGCTTTGATTAGCTATAAAACAAGTAAAAAACACACAAGATAAGCTTTAAAAGATTAGTAAGCCATATACAAATAAATCATCTCATGAATCAATATCATTTCTATCAATTTAAACACATCAAAATATACATTCAAATTCACCAACCTTTTTCATGATACACATATTCAATCTCATAATTGAATTCATCAAATACTTTCCTTTTCAATACTCATATGAATCTCGTACATACTTGAGTCACTTAACTCATTCACACATCTTTCTCGACTTAAATTTGCTCGTTGAACCATTCGGAATCGTTAAGGATACTCGACAATCACATATAGCTCATACAATGCCATATCCCAGATATGGTCTTACATGTTATCACATATCGATGCCACCGTCTCAGACAAGGTCTTACAGGTAAACGATTAACGATGCCAATGTCCCAAACATGGTCTTACACGTAATTATAATACAATGCCAATGTCCCAGACATGGTCTTACATGTAATCACATCTCGGTAACCTAATGTCATGACATTTGTATCCTATACTATTCCTAAGGTTCATACAGGACTTTTGGATGTCGTAACTCTGTTGATTCTTGCTCATAATTGCTCATTCAACATTCATAACATTTCAATAACAATCAAACATGTATAATTCAATTTAAAGACATTTATTTGTATATGAGCTTACCTCATAGTCGGAATAGAGGGATCAGATCGACTATTTGATAACTTTCAATTTCCCACAATCTAATCTGATTTCTTTCGTTCTTGATCTAAATCATTCAAAATTAACTCATTTATTGACCAAACCGTTCAATTTAGTCCACAAACACATATTTGGGTATTTTTACACTTGATCCCCTAAAGTTCCACATTTATTCAATTTAGCCCCTATTTCACAAATTACACAAAATTTAATAAAACCCATGCTTAGGCGAATTCTCTATAGGTCCCTAACAGCCCATGTTTTTCACCTATTTCACAATTTAACCCCTTAATTTACACTTTCTCAATGTAATCCCTAATATGCATTTTTACTCAAAATCACTTAACAAAACATGTATATCAAACACCAAACTATCATATTTCATCTTCAAACATCCAAAAACACATGAATTCATCAATGGAAACTTTCAAAATCATGAACACTTTCAAAAATTAAGACATGGGCTAGCTAGTACTCAAAGCAACGATCACAAAAACATAGAAATCATCAAAAATAGAGCAAAATACATACCTTAATCAATGATCAAAAGGTTCAAATCCTAAAACAACATTTTAAGCTTCTTTCTATTTGATTTTTGGCTATGAATGATGATAATATGGCTTATTTTAACTTTGTTTTTATTAATAATAACCTTATTAACTAATTTACTAATTTGACCTTAATTTATAACATTAAAAATCACTTAATGGATGACTATATTTGTCCATCCCATTAACCAAAGGTCAAATAACCACATAAGGACTTCACGTTTAATCAACCATAGCAATCAAACACCTTTATCAAATAGAATGCAACTTTCGCATTTTACGCGATTAAGTCATTTTATCAAATTAATCACTTAAACGATAAAATTAGCTCACAAAATTTTCACGCATACATATTCACATGCTATAAACAACAAAAATAATATTAAAATAATTTTCTGACCTCAAATTTTTGGTTCTAAAATCACTGTTCTGATTTAGCTAAAATTTGGTTGTTACAGGCTTCGTGTAATTTACCTCAAAATTTGAAACTTAACCTTGGGCCTTGATTATAAATGATAGATAGTGGCACACCATGTAATCGGGCAATTTCAGCAATGTACAACTCAACTAACTTCTCTAGTGAATAATCTATTTTGATTGGAATAAGGTGTGCAAATTCAGTCAATCTGTCAACAATTACCAAAATTGCATATTTCTTTTTTTGTGTCAATGATAATCCCGATACAAAATTTGTCATGAATGATTCCCATTTTCACTCCAGTATCATCACAGGTTGTAACAAACCTGACAGAACCTGATGCTTAGCTTTAACTTGCTGACATACCAAACATTTAGTCACTATTCTAAGATTTCTCATTTCATTCACGGCCACCAATACATCTGTTTCAAATTGTTATACATTTTGTTGCTCTCTAGATGTCTTAAATAAGTATTGTTGTGAGCATCGTATAAAATTTCACGTTTCAACTCTGAATCTTTAGTAAACACAAATGATTTCAAAAATAGAGATTCCCACTACCATCAATACTGAACTCTGAAGTTTGTTCATTTTCAACAAGCTTTCTTTTTGTTAGCAACACCGAATCATCTTTCTGCAGCTCTCGAAATCTTTGAAGGAATACCAGTTTAGCTCTCAATTTAGTTAAAATTGAATTGCTACACTTTAAATTCATATGAGTGTTCATTTCTCTCTAAAAAAAACAACTACAACCAATTCCAGATCATAAGTCGGGTAATTCTTCTTGTGTGGCTTAAGCTGTCGAGAAGCATAGGCTATTACCTTTCCATTCTACATTAGTACACATCTTAATCCGTTAAGTGAAGCATTATATAAACAAAAAATTCTTTCCCAAATTCAGGCTGAGTTAAAACTAAAGTTTCTATCAATATAGCTTTTAACTGTTCGGAACTCTGTTGGCACTTTTCTAACCAAACAAAATTGACTTTTTTATATAAAAGTTTTGTTAAATGTAAAATTGTCATCGAGAAACCTTTATCTAGTTGTATATGAATTTGTGCTTGTTCTTGGAAAAATTCGTGAGTGTTGTCTTCACCTAAATTAAGTGTTATCTCCCCCTAAAGTGAGTATTCATGACCACGAAAAAAAAGAATATCTTCATGGAATGTAACATCTCGAGTTACATACACTTTGTTTTCATTAGGATCATAGCACCAATATCCCTTCTTGAAATCTACGTACCCAACTAATATCCAACGAATAGCTCGTAGATCTAGCTTGCCTGGAGCTCGGTGTATATATGCAGTACAATCTAACACAGGTGGTTCAAGATTCAGACCAATTGGTACTGAGATAAGTTCATGGATTTTCTTATGTAGAGTTTTGAAATCAATGACTCGCGATGGTGTTCGATTAATAAGATATGCAATAGAGCGAACAGCTTCGCCCCAATACTCTCGAGGCACTTTTATTCCAAATAAGGAAGCTCGAACAACATCAAGTATTTGACAATTTTTTCGTTCTTCGAAATCGTTTTGTTGTGGTCACATGAAGTTTGGTGTTTAATACCATTTTCTTAACAAAAATTCTCAATAATATTTATATTTAAGTATTTCATAGTTTGAATTTTCAATTTCAATGTTTCTTATCTAATTATATTTAACTCTTATGGTATATACTTATTGTTAGTCTTTTTTTTTCCTTTTTCATTTTAACTTGCTAATAACATCATTTGCGTTCAATGCAAAACATTAAAAGAGATAATGAAACTACGAGGTATTGAAGATGTGATATCAGACCACACAAATGATTTGCTACACCAACAACTTTTACAGTACAAGCAATTGTTTGTAGATCAACTTCAAAATATCAAGACTTTTGAAAAGAAGATCAAGTTTAAGAAAGAAATGATTAATAATTATAAACAAGAATACATAGATACTGGTATCAAGCTTGCTAAAATATGAACCTCAAAAAGAAGCTTAAAGATTTAAAAGTTGATTCCCAAATTTTCTTTTCCTTTTCAATGCCATGACGTCATATATATATATAAATATATTCTATAACAAGGTATTCTTGTAAATATGGTAAGTTGGCTTAGCTCTTTAGTTGCCACGTGGATCATTAAAATTCAATTTTAGTTTACCAACTTCTCCCTTGAAATTAGCTACTGATTTTGGATGAAGGAAAAGAATTTAAATAAGGAATACATTTATTGAATTACAAAGAATACTTGGTAATTAAAAAAAACTTAGTCATTGGTTTTGGGTGTTAAAAGAAAGATTGTGCTATTATTATGGGACATAAATTTAGGAAATTATTTGATTAACTATTTAATTATTTGACTAGCAGATAAAATAAATGAGATACTTTCTTATTTCAATAATTTACATATGAAAATATTAAAAATTTTAAAACAAACTACATTCAATATTTTAAATCTCATAATAAATTTATAAGTTATTCTTAATATTTCAATTAAAACAATTGCTTATTATATTATGGTACATATTTTATGATCAAATATATATGATGCATCATTTCATTTTTCCTAAAATGTTTTAAAGTATTAATTTTAGATGCTAAATTTTAAATTTGTAATGTTAATGTAACATCCCAATCCCGGTTTAGAAGTTCTAACCAGATGTTGAGCAATTACATTAGCTTGTTAAAAGCCTTTGTCTCGATCAAACTAAAAACACATTTCAAAATCATGAAATTTGGAAACACTTCGAAAAATGTCTACAAAAAAACATAGATACAAAATCATTTATCTCAACCCCAAAATTTGAATCAACTCGTGTTTCAAAAATAAGCATTTTGGCAAATTGTTTTCAGCTTAAAATACAAACACTCATTATAAACCATTTGTTTATTTACAGAAAATGTAACAACCAATTTTTCAGGGAAAATCGAAATAGTGGTGTCGGGGTCACAAATCCGATTTGAAAATAAAATTTATTTTTATTTTATTACATGGTCCGTAATATATTTGAAATTTTACGTAAAAATCCCGATAAGAAAATTTTATCGATTATGTGCTTAATTTGGGAAAGGACTAAATCGAATAAAATTTAAAAGTTGAATTCTAGTAGCTAGAATGATTAAATAGCTATGGAATTCAAAACTTGAGGTCCTTATATCGTAATTAGACCGTTAAAGAAAAGTATGTAGATATTTTGGCGACTCATCCATGGAAATTTAGAAAAATGGCAAGGACTAAATTGGAATTTGAAATAATTTAATTAATTAAAAAGATGATAAAAGATATCATCTTATTTTTCTCATCTTCTTCCCCAAAATTCTATGGAAACCCTAGGAGAGAGAGAACAAACTTTCGTGGCTTAATTGGGTAAGTTTCTTTGTCCCAGTTTTAGTAATTTTGATATTTTTGAAACCAGGATAGCTTAATCTATCTATTTGGAGGATCAATTTGAAAATTTATCAAGGTATGGCAATTAGGTCATTGATGGATATGCTGAAAATTTAAAATTTATGGTAGAAAGTGAAAGGTTGTTGATAGATAAACAACTTTTACAAAGTGATTTTTGATGAAAACATGATTTAGGGACTAAAGTGTAAAGTTGTGAAAATTGATGAAAAATTATAAAATTTATAGAAAATATGTGCTGTAAATTTTATATTGAAATTTCAATTAGGCTTGGAATGGGGAGTAGGTTGCATGAATTTCATTTTTCAAGCCAAGGACAAAATTAGAATTTGTGGAAAAGTTAGAGGCAAAATTGTAATTTTTCCTAGGATGTAAATTGAGTCCAAATGAATATGAAATGTGTGAAATTGATGATTAAAGTTATGTATATAGATTCGGACAATACAAATTCAAGGTTAGATCGAGGAAAAAAAGAGGTTTTGGATTAGTAGATTTTATGGGCGAACCAGTGTCGAGGTAAGTTTGTGTAACTTAATCGAGCATGTAAATATGTTAACTTGAATGTTATGATGTATGCAATATTATTTACATTTATGTGAATATTTTTAATGTGTGAATGATTGCATGTTTGGAAATGTTGGAAAAAGGGTAAAGTCTCGTTTGAATATTAAATTCCGATGAATATATATACTTTCCCGAAAAGAAAGAGGTCCTGCATTTGTAGCTTACGGGATTTAGCTCGGACAAGCAATCCTAATGACCTCGTTATAGAAAAGATTTAGTCTGGACGGGTAATCCTGATATAATTCCTCTCGAGCATATGATACAATTAGGATTTAGCCTGGACTGGTAATCCTAATTAAGCTCTTCTGAGCATACGTTATATAAAGGATTTAGCCTGGACTGGTAATCCTGTAATACAATACGTGGCTCGAAAGTGTGTTCTTTGATTAAATGCCCTAAAGGGTAGTCTTGAATAAGAATTGACGAGTTATTAAATTGTACACCTTTAGTGTACTACTCGAGTATCCATCGGAATTTCAATAATTCAACGGACAAAACTTTTGGCATGATGAGAGAATTATGAGATGAAATGATAACGTCTTGAAAGAATATTGCATGATGAGCTCATCTATGTTTACTTGATATATATGAAAATTTTATGACTAACATGTTTGATTGAGTGCATGTGTTTAGGCAATTTTGCCAAGTTGATGGAAAACATGATATTGTATGCTTAGATTTAATAAACGAGATTGGTAAGTTTAGTTTTCGTTATGCGAACTTATTAAGCATGTAATGCTTACTCTATTTTATTTTCCCCTATTTTATAGTGCTCAGAAGCTCGTGAAGGTTGGAGATCATTGGAATATCATCACACTATTCTTTAGCTTATTTTGGGCATATATAGTAAAATCATTTTGGTATAAATTCATGTATAGGCTAATTTGGCCATAGATGGCTTAAATATGTGGTTTGTAATCTAACCATTGGAATGGCTTGTAATGGTTGTTTTTGATATACTTGTAATTTCATACTATGGTAGCTACATATATGTTAAATGGTTGTTTAAATTATGCCTAACATATGGAATATACCAAGGTAAGATTATAAACATGTATAAATGTAAAGATATGTCATGTTGAATGACAGAGTTTGCTTAATTTGAATGCTTGAAATGGTTGGTATTTGAATGTGAGTTTTAGTGCAGGTCATTGGTATGATTTTGGATGAGAAATAAAGCTAGAAATGGCTTCATTTTGTCCACACGGGCAGGCACACAGGCGTGTGACTAAACTGTGTGTGACACACGGCCTGGTATATAGTCGTGTGGTTAGAATGTGTGCCCCCTACACTTTAAATTTTGAGAAATAGAATGATCAAAATTAAGCACACGGATAGAGACACGGGCGTGTTCTTAGCCGGGTGTGCTATACGGCCTAGAACACGAGCGTATGTCTTGGCCGTGTGAAACTTGCACCTAAATTTGAAAAAGAAAATTAACCACACGACCTAGCACACGGGCGTGTGGCATGGCCGTGTGCACAAGTCAGAGAGTTACACGGGGTCGAACACAGCCTGTAGCACAGGCGTGTGCTAGGGTCACACTGGTGTGTCCCTTGGACCACACGAGCATGTCAACCTTGTAACTTAGAAAATTTTTTAAATATCGTGAAAAATTCTTAGAGTTTCTGATTAAGTCTCGACTTGATTCTAATGCCTATATTAGGCCTCGAGGGTCCATTTAAGGGATGTTTTGAATAATCTCGAAAAATGAACAGTGATTGTGTAACACCCCTAACCCGTATCTGTCGCTGGAGTAGGGTTACGAGACATTACCAGACATATCGAAACATTTAACATTCATTTCACAATCATCATAGCATCTTAGTCATAGATCAATACAGAGTCCCTTATTTAGGTCTACGAGACCTTAAACATGCTATAGAAAGGGGTTGGGACTAAACCGAGCTCATAAATTATTTTCAAAACTTAAACATTTTTCAAAGTTATAAAGGTCACATGCCCGTGTGAACAGGCCACGTGCCTCACACGACATTAGACAAGCTCGTGTGTCTAGGCCGTGGTAAAATAGGGCATACATACTAACTTGTCCCACACGGCCACAAGAGACACCCGTATGCCAGACCATGTGAAAATTAGGGAGGTACTAACTTGGGTCACACGGTCAACCATATGCCTATGTGCCAGTCTGTGTGCCTAAGCCGTGTCAAAACTGTAGGGTATACTGATTTAAAATAGTAGGGTATCCTAGGGGACACACGGCCATGTAACATAACTGTGAGTCACACACGTCCGTGTCTCTGCCCGTGTGGACAAAAATAGGCTATTTGCAAAGCCAATTTGCCACCCATTTTGGGTCATCCCTACAAGCATAAAACTAAACACATTCACATAGTCATATATCTCTTATAGTTCATTTGATCATGATTCACATATATATCATATCTCACTCTCATAGCAACTCATACATATATCATATGTTCACCAAGGTACATGTACTTACCTTTCATTCTCAAATATGGTATACAATTCTAACGTACCTGGATCGGATATAAATTCACATAGTCATTCATTTTCTCAGAATGGCTGTTGAACCATTCGAAATCATAAGGATACGCGGATAACTCAAAAATCTTGTACAATGCCAATGTCCCAAACGTGGTCTTACATGTAATCAAATATCGATGCCACTATCCTAGACAGGGTCTTACACAAAATCAAATATGATGCCAATGTCCCAGACATGGTCTTACACGTAAATCATAAGTCGATGCCAACGTCCCGACGTGGTCTTACACGAAAACACATATTGGATCCTATGTCATGACATATGTATCCTAACTATTCCTAAGGTTCGTACGAGGCTTTTCGGACGTTGGAACTTTGTCAATACTTTCTCAGATGTCTCATATTTCTCAACTCATATAGTCATTCATCATAGTTCAATAGCATATAATCGATAGTAATTCAATTCAAAACACATTTATTTGTATATAGACTTACCTCATTCGGATTTGAACGAGCGGATTAGACTACTCGACAACTTTCGACTTTCCCTGGTCTAATTCTGTTCTCTTTGGTTCTTATCTATATAAATTCAAATTTAAATCTTTTATTCAAAAAATCATTCAATTCAATCCAAAAGCACATATTTAGGGCATTTTACAAATTAGCCTCACATTTTCACATTTTGACATTTTTGTCCCTAGTTCATAAAATCACAAAATACACAAAATATCCCTTTACACAAGCTTAACCGAATTTTTATAGTGTTCATACAAGTCCACATATTTTATTTATTTCACATTTTAGTCCCTCAAAATCTCATTTTCACAATTTAGCCCAATTTACTCAAATTCATCAAAAATTCAACGACAAAATATACTAACCCAATACATATCTTTCATTTTCTATCAACTAACTTCACAAAACTAATAATTCCATCAATGGATCAACTCAAAATCATCAAAAAAATCAGAAATTAAAGACATGGGCTTAATAATTTACAAAGCAACGATCACAAAAACGTAGAAATTATCAAAAACCGAACAAAATACATACCTTAATCAACAAATCTCTTAGCCGAACCCTAAAATATTTTATTTATTTCTTTTTCTTTGTATTTTTGACACAAAATGAATGATAATAGCCAATTTCATGTTTTTGTTTTTATTAATATTAACATAAATATACATTTTACCATTTTGACCTTATTATAAACATATAATAAACACATAAATAATGGTCATTAATGTCCATTAAACATGTTAATGGTCCATTTACAACATAAGGACCTCATATTTTTAAAGTCATAGCAAATAGGCACTTTTAACTAATAGAAGGCCACTTTTACATTTTACGCGATTAAGTCCTTTTATCAAATTAAGCACACAAACAATCAAATTTTCATACGAAATTTTCACACATACTAATTCACATATAATAAGCACGAAAAATAATATTAAAATATTTTTCTAACTCAGATTTGTGGTTCCAAAACTACTAAACTAACTAAGGTCTAAACCGGGCTGTTACAACTCTACCCTCTTAGCCTCTTCAATACCGTATCAATGCCACATCACTTTAGCTAACGAAATTTTCTTGTTTCGTAGTTCTTTAATCTCGGGAGCCAAAATATGGATCGGTTCTTCTTCATAAGTCATATTGGACTGAATCTTGACTTCAGACGGAGAAATCACATGTGAGGGATCAGATCTGTATCGTCGAACCATCGATACGTGAAAAACATTATGAATCTTTTCTAGCTCTGGTGGCAACAACAATCTATAAGAAACCGACCCGATACGCTCGATGATCTCATACAGTCTGATGAACCTCAGACTCAATTTGCCTTTTCTGCCAAATCGGAGTACTTTCTTCCACGGTGAGACTTTCAAAAACACGTTGTCACTGATCTCAAATTCAATATCTTTTTGTTTCAAATCTGCATATGATTTCTGATGATCGGAAGCTGCTTTCAGACTATTTCAGATCACTTTTACTTTCTGTTCAGTCTCTTTTTATCAAATCAACCCCGTGAATCTTATTCTCGTTAATTTCAGTCCAATACAAAGGTGTACGGCATTTACGACCATGTAAGGCTTTGTATGGTGTCATTTTAATGCTTGATTGAAAACTGTTATTATAAGTGAATTCAATCAAAGGAAAATATTGTTCCCATGTACCTTCAAACTTAAGAATGCAACATCTCAACATATCCTCAAGAATTTGAATAATCGGCTTGGATTGACCATTCTTTTGCGGGTGAAAGCAGAACTGAAGTGCAATTTCGTACCTAAAGCATCTTGTAATTTCTTCCAAAATTGCGATGTGAATCCCGGATCTCTGTCTGACACAATAGATAATGGCACACCATGTAGTCTCACAATATCGAAAATGTATAACTCAGCTGACTTATCAAGCGAGTAATCGGATCATACCGGAATAAAATGGGCTGATTTCGTCAATCTATCAACCACAACCTAGATTGCATCTTTCTTTCGTGGAGATAAGGGCAAACACGAAACAAAATCCATCGTCACTCTATCCCATTTCCATTTTGGAATCATAATCGGCTGTAACAAACTGGATGACACTTAATGTTCAGCTTTAATTTGCTGACAGATCAAACATTTCACAACAAATTTAGAGATGTCAAGCTTCATACTAGGCCACCAATAAAGTTGTTTTAGATTCCATTGTGGAAGACACATTTTTTTCTGAAGAATTCACCATGATATATCTGATCCATGCATAATATCATGAAAAATGGATACAAATTTTTGACTGCTACTTAGTATCGACAATAGGTCTGAAAAAGCATCTAAAAATATCAAATTTAGATATTTGTACCCTGTCGAAGTAAGGAACCATGGCATATATGTTTGGAATAGAATCCGTTTTGAGAGAATTGAAAAAACACTATCTCGTTGAAAGGTTATATACATCCACCCTTTCTCAACGCATTTCTTTAGACAAAGACTCCATTTTTCCCACTTTTCGGATGGTAAATATTTCTTAGAACATTATTATTTTGCTTGCTAAATCTTTAGTAGAAGCATTTAATTTCAATATTTAGATTTCTTCAGAAAGGAAGAAAATCTATTTATTATATTAAATATTTTTGTCTTCCTGCCTTTTTTATGTTATCTGTTATTAGTATTTTTCATTTTGAACTTACTAGCGGCTTTAACTATAACCTCAGCTTTTTTTATTGGTCTGAGTAAGATATGACTTATTTGAAAATTAATTCAATGAACGAACAATTCATAAAAACAAAGCTTTCTGCCCTATTCTATATATTCTATAGCTTCTTACCGTGTTAATTATCAATTATTAGGTATTGATATTCATGGGCAATAGAAATTAATATTTAGGGATAGATCTTACCTTTCTTTTTCTCCTTTCAAATTTAGATATTTGTACCCTGTCGAAGTAAGGAACCATGGCATATATGTTTGGAATAGATTCTGTTTTGAGAGAGTTGAAGAAGCACTATCTCGTTGAAAGGTTCTATACATCCACTCTTTCTCAACGCATTTCTTTAGACAAAGACTCCGTTTTTTCCGCTTTTTGGATGGTAAATATTTCTCAGAACATGGAGTGTGAATCAAACCCATGTTTGAATTGAAATTGAGATATTGATGCAAGTGACACTATTGATGATAGTGACGCTATTAATTGTGACCTTGATACAGAGCTGAAGCTTCTAACTATGTTGAATGCGTTAACTATGGATATGATGTCGGAAATAGATCGATTTTATATCACCCTTCAATTTGAACTAGCAAAAGCAATGTCTCCTTGCATAATATGGATTCCAAAAATTCATGATCTGGATGTGAATGAGGCGAATTACTTATCCCTCGGTCTATTAGTGAACTATCTCTCTAAGGATTGTGAAAGATGTTCCACTAGAAATATTCTTGTTATTGCTTCAACTCATATTCCCCCAAAAGTGGATCCCACTCTAATAGCCCCAAATAAATTAAATACATGTATTAATATACGAAGGCTTTTTATTCTACAATAATGAAAGCACTTTTTCACTCTTTCATATACTAGGGGATTTCACTTGGAAAAGAAAATGTTCTATACTAATGGATTCGGGTCCATAACCGTGGGTTCCAATGCATGAGATCTTGTAGCACTTACCAATGAGGCCCTATCGATTAGTATTACACAGAAGAAATCAATCATAAACACTAATACAATTAGATCAGCTCTTCATAGATAAACTTGGGATTTATGATCCTAGGTAAGATCGATTCAGGATCATGGGATCCTTTTCTATCAGATAGGAAGGGCTATTGTACAAAATGTACTTCTAAGTAATTGCCCCTTAGATCCTATATCTATCTATACGAAGAAGAAATCATGTAACGAAGGGGGTTCTTATTTGTACAAATGGTACTTTGAGCTTGGAACGAGCATGTAGAAATTAACGATACTTCTTTACCTTTTAAGTTGTTCTGCCGGATCGGTCGCTCAAGACATTTGGTCTCTACTTGTACCCGATGAAAAAAATGGGATCACTTCTTATGGGTTCATTGAGAATGATTTTGATATAGTTCATGGCCTATTAAAAGTAGAAGGCGCTCTGGTGGGATCCTCACGGACAGAAAAAGAATGCGGTCAGTTTGATAATGATCGAGTGACATTGCTTCTTTGGTCCGAGCCAGGGAATCCCTTATATATGATGCAAAATGGATCTTGTTCTATTGTTGATCAGAGAAATTTCTATGAAAAATACGAATCAGAGTTTGAAGAAGGGGAAGGAGAAGGAGTACTCGACCCGTAACAGATAGAGGAGGATTTATTCAATCACATAGTTTGGGCTCCTAGGATATGGCGCCCTTGGGGATTTCTATTTAATTGTATCGAAAGGCCAAATGAATTGGGATTTCCCTATTGGGTCGGGTCATTTCGGGGCAAGCGGATCATTTATGATGAAAAGGATGAGCTTTAAGAGAATGATTTGGTGTTCTTGCAGAGTGGAACCATGCAGTACCAAGCACGAGATAGATTTCCAAAGAACAAGGCTTTTTTCGAATAAGCCAATTCATTTGGGATCCTGCGGATCCACTCTTTTTCCTATTCAAAGATCAGCCCTTTGTCTCTGTGTTTTCACACTGAGAATTTTTTTCAGATGAAGAGATGTCAAAGGGGCTTCTTACTTCCCAAACAGATCCTTCTACATCTATATATAAACGCTGGTTTATCAAGAATATGCAAGAAAAGCACTTCAAATTATTGATTCATCGCCAGAGATGGCTTAGAACCAATAGTTCATTATCTAATGGGTTTTTCCGTTCTAATACTCCACCCAAGAGTTATCAGTATTTAACAAATCTGTTCCTATCTAACGGAAGACTGTTGGATCAAATGACAAAGACATTGTTGAGAAAAAGATGGCTTTTCCCGGATGAAATGAAAATTAGATTCATGTAAGAGGAGAAAGGTTTCCCATTACTTAGCCGGAAAGATATGTGGTCATCAAATAGGGATTAAATGGAACAGAATTGACTTGGTGGTAGAGTTGTGGAAACACCTGTTTCTTCCATATTTTGGACCTTAGCTCCATGAAAAAATATGCTACTACTGAAACATGGAAGAATTGAAATCTTAGATAAAAAACTATGTATGGATGGTATGAACTGCCTAAACAAGAATTCTTGAACAGCGAAAAACCAGAGCTATTACTCACTACATCAAAAAATTTCCATTAATGAAAGATGTAAATCCATTGGAAAATAAAAAATACGCATGTCAGATGAAATGGTTGTTGCTATCTGCTCCAATAACGAATCATTAGTTTAACTGAATAACTAAATAAAATAGATTGACCTTTCTCTTTGTCTCAACTCGATAGATCTTCTCTATTGGAGGATCCCCTATATGGATAATATATGGATAATACACATTCCAGTTGACCGAGCCTAATTCTATTCTAATTGTTTTGCTCTGATCAACTCGGATGCCTGATGCTGATACTATATGACCCAGAAATCCAACTTCGCATAACCAGAATTCACATTTACTAAACTTTGCATACAACTGCTTATCTCGCAAAGTCTGTAACACTATTCTCAGATGCTCGGGATGCTTGGATTTATCATGCGAATAAATCAATATGTCAGCAATGAACACGACAACAAATCAATCTAAGTACGGTCTGAAAATTCTGTTCATTAAATCCATAAAGATAGTAGGTACATTCGTTAATCCAAAAGGCATAACTAAGAACTCATAGTGGCTGTACCTTTTTGAATGCAGTTTTCAAAATGTCTGAGTCTTTTACTCGCAACTGATAATAGCCTGATCTCCAATCTATCTTCAGAAACACGGTAGCTCCTTTCAATTGATCAGACAAATCATCAATTTGAGCTAGAGCGTATTTATTCTTGATAGTCATGTTGTCCAATTGATGATAATTAATGCACATTCTCATCATACCATCTTTCTTCTTCACAAACAGAACAAGAGCACCCCAAGGTGAAAAACTCGGTCTTGTGAATGCTCTATTAGTCAATTCTTGCAACTGAGACTTTAATTCTTTTAACTCAATCGGAGCCATTCTATACAGAGCTATCGAAATCAGAGTAGTTCCCAGTACTAACTCAATGCCAAATTCAACTTCTCGAATCAGAGGTAATCCCGAAAGTTCTTCACGAAACACATTAGGGAATTCACAAACAACAAGCACTGATTCAATTTTCTTTTCTGTTACTTTCAAATCGATCACATAGGTAAAGTAGGCTTCACAACCTTTTCTCACAATACTTAGAGCTTTCATCAAGACATCACAGCTAGCAACCCATTTAAATCATTAGATTCAATTTGAACTATTCCATTATTCTTGCATCTCAAATCAATAATTTTTCGTTTGCAATTTACAATAGCATCGTGCAAAGTTAGCCAATCCATACCCAGAATTATATCAAACTCATCAAAAGGTAATAACATCAGATCAGTCAGAAAACAAATGTCTCGAAACATTAACGGACAATTCTTGCAGAATTTATCAACCAAGACAGATCTGCTTAGGGGGTTCGATACTGAAATAGCCAGATTTTGGGCTTAGTCGAAATAGTGGTTTTGGGACCACAAATCTGAAGTCAAAGAAATTATTTTATTATTATTTTGTGTTATATCATGATTATATTAGTGCATGAAAATTTCGTGAAGTAATTTTAGCGTTTGTGAGCTTAATTATGAAAAAGGACTAAATCGCATAAAGGGTAAAAGTTTTATTTTACTTGATAGGCATACCAAATAGCTAGAGAACCAAAATTTGGGGTTTTTAAAGTGAAATTAGACCCCTTAAAGAGGCAAGGCAAGCCATAGGGATAAGAGAAATCAATTGTTCAAATGGTTAGGTGAGTTGATGACCTAATATTGTCTAGAAATAAAATAAAGGGAAAAATTTTGTCATATTTTTACTCTTCTTTCTTCCACCAATTTTTCCTCCAAGAAATAGCCGTGGGCTTGAAAATTTCAGCCATTTATTCCTTTCTCAAGTAAGTGATTTAGATGGTTATTTTTGATGATTTTGGTACTTTTGGAACCCTTGTAGCATGAGCTATCTATTGAGAGACTATTTTACAAAATGGTTGAGAGTCTAGGGTTTTGAAAAATGTTGTCAATTTAAATTTTTATGTAAGAATATGAGTTATGATTGTGAAATAAACAACTTTTGTGAAAGAACTTTTCATGAAAACCCTAATAGGACCATGTTGTAAAGATTGTAAAATAGATAGTAATGTGGTGAAATACTAGAAATTTTGGGTTGCTATAAGAGTAAAAAGGTTCGGTTAGGATTAAGACATGAAGAAATTTGATAAAAATTGATTTTCGAGCCTAGGGGTAAAATGATTATTTTTCCGAAAATGTCAATTTTTGATTGTATAAATTTATCTAGTGATTAAATGGATGAATTTTTATTATTTTAGATCAAGAAATAAAAATTTGAACCTAGACCGGGGGAAGGCCAAGCAAGTAGACTAAAGTCGACTAGTCGTCTATATTTTGTAATCCGAGGTAAGTTGTATGTTAATAATGCAACTATATTGTTATGGTGTGTGATTAAATTGATATTGCATGAATTGTTTTTATTGTAAATATGAGAACGCATGGTAAGAAATTAATGTAATAAAGACTTCCGGTTGAATATTTGAAGTAGACTTTGATATTCATACCATGACATTGGGTGGTATGTGTGCCAGTGTAAGACATGTCTGGGACATGCACCGGCCACATTATGAGAGCCAGTGTAAGACATGTTTGAGACATGCATCGGTATTGAGACGAGAGCTAGTGTAAGACATGTCTAGGACATGCATCGACCTCGAGATATACAAGCTAGTGTAAGACCTGTCTGGGACATGGCATCAGCTTTTTGTGTGTCAGTGTAAGACTTGTCTGGGACATGGCATCTACACTGATGGATGAGAGCCAGTGTAAGACCTGTCTGGGACACGGCATCGGTCTCGATATATGAAAGCCAGTGTAAGACTTTTCTAGGACATGGCATCGACTTTGATGTGCTAACCAGTGTAAGACCATGTTTAGGACATGGCGTCGGCATCTTATCCCATGTTTGGGGCTAATGAATATCCTACAATATTCCTAATAGTTCAATGGAAGATTCCTCAATTATATCGAAATGAGAAAAGTTTTGACCATGTGGTGAGTGGTACAGGTACCTACTTGAAAAGTATAAGATGTGGGCTCCATATATGCCATATGAATTGTGTTGGATGGTGATGAGTAAGTTGTACTTATGTCTATTTATTGTATTCATGAACAAACTATGAAATGTTATGAGCATATTGTTGTATGATAAATAGTTGATGTTTATTTACATGCAACTTACTAAGCTTTATGCTTACCCCTTTTTTCCTTACCATTTTCTTATAGTGCTGCCAAAGTAGCTCGTGGATCATTGCCTTACGTCAGAGAAACCAGTCACACTATCATTTGAAGCACTTGGTATAGTTAGTTCTTTTATTCTTGATTATGTCATGTATAAGAACTAGTCTTTTTGTAATGGTCACATTGTTTTGGGTCAAACGAGTGGTTTGTCATAGCTCTTTAGTCATTTTGTATAATGCCATGGATGGTGGCTAATATTGGTTATTGATGAATGCAAAATGATGATGATTTCCTAGATGAGTAAATCGCATGACTAATCAAGTTCTTGTTAGATTGTTAAAGTGTAATGTGGTTATATTAGATATCTTTTTGTGGTTGATTTGGCTTTGTTCTGTTGTGTGAATTGGTGGTAGGTATTGTTTTGTGGGTAGGTGTAAGTAAGGGTGGCAAAAAGGCTTGGTAGATAGCCTATTTTTGTCCACACGGGCATGTGTCTAGGCCGTATGTGACACACGGTCAGCCCCATGGGTGTGTTGTGTGGCCGTGTGTCCCCTGCACCGCGAACTTACAAGTCAGTATGCATGGTAGTAAACACAAGGGTAGGGACACAGCCGTGTGGAGGACACCGCCTCTGGCCACAACCATATGCCTCTATTTGGTTGCTGAAGTCAAAAATAGAATGTTAAGGTTTTTAGACACGGGCCAAGACACGGACGTGTCATGGCCATGTGAGGGACACGGGCCATGGACACGAGCGTGTGTCAGGCCATGTGAAAACCCCTGTAGGTTCGAATTTAGAATTAAATTCACATGGGTTTGGGGCACGGGCATTTTCCCTTGTGCCTAGGCCGTGTGAACCACACGGGCTTCAGCACGGCTAGGTCAAAAGGGAACACGGGCGTGTTGCCTTTCCACACGGGCATGTGCCCCTGTTTCAAGTAACATTTTCTTAAAGTTTTCAAAGGTGTTCAAATTAATTCTAAATAGTTTCAAAAGCTCTATTTGGGCCTCGTAGGCCCATATTAAGGATTTCTAAAGTAAGAGTGAAAAGTTTTAAATTCGATCAGGTGACCCGAAATGATTGTATGCATGTGTTTAAGTCAGGTAATGCCTCGTGCCCAGTCCCGGCCTCAGACTCGGGTGAAGGGTGGTACAGATACTTTAATCACAAATTTAGTAGACGCTGTAGGCAAAGTCTTGCTCTTCACTAAATACATGCATATATATGAATGAGTCGATCTTGGATCTGTCAATGCAATCATAGAAGTATCGTAAAGAGTAAAAGTATCAGTTATAACATCTGGAGACAAAGCTTCCTCTCGAGCTCGAATGGCATAGGCTCTGGTAGGTGCTCTAGCCTCGAATCAAACAACAATGTCTTTAGTCCCTCTTTGACTACTACTCACATTTCCCATATTTCTGGGAGGTCTACCTTGAGATGAAGTGTTACTCGGTCTCGAATTTTGTACAATCTCTTGCTCAACAAACTCGGGACAATCTCGGATAAAATGATCCAAAGATTCACATTTGAAACAAGCCCGATCATACAATCTACAATTGTTGGGGTGTCTTTTACCACAGTGTTTACACCCAGGGCGATTAGATTTGACATTTAGCTGGAGCTCTAAAGCTCGAATGCGATCTAGCACGACCTCTACACGAATTCCCTATATTTTTCTTTGAACGATTGTAATCATCTTGGAATTTCGTTAGGATAGACTAAAATGATTTACTTGCAGATCTCTTTCTCACATCTTTAACTTCTGAATCAGCTTTTCTTTTCACTTTCCCAAGTTCTTCGGCTTTACATGCTCGCTCTGTAACATCCCGAATTAGGGCATAGTCGGAACAGTGGTTTTGAGACCAAAAATTCAAGATGGTAATAATTATTTTATGATTATTATAAGGTCTATGATATGTCTCTATGCTTGTGTGAAAATTTCATGAGGAAATTTTATGTGAAAAGTGCTTAATTAGACTTTAATGACTAAATCGAATAATTTGTAAAACTTGTGTTCTGGAAGAAATTTGCATGAAATTTAATTAGATTATTAATTAGAGTTTCTTAAAGAGTAATTTGACCAAGTTATAAAAATTTGGACAAAAATGGGCTTGGAAGGGTAAAATTTGAAAGAATGGTAAAAAGGGCATTTTGGTCATTTAGGGGTAAAATGAATTAAAAGACAAAAATTAAAAGCCAAATGTGTCCATATTTCTTCCATGGCCGTGTGAATCAAGAGGGGAGCCATGGCTAGGGTTTCCAAGCTTCGAAGCTCAATAGTAAGTGATCTTGGCCCCGTTTTTAACATTCTATGCATTTTTGAAATCCCCGTAAAATTCTCTACTCATTTCTACCATTATTTTGAGCTAGGGTTTATGTTTAAAAAATCATCCATGCATGACATGCTAGTATTTTGAGGTTTAATGGTAGAATATGAAAGATTGGAGTGTATTTAACACCTTTTACTAAGTGATTTTTCATGAAAAAGCCTAAAAAGGACTAAATTGAAAAAGGTGTAAAATAGGTTACTAAAAATCTATTTTCATGAGAAATTTGGGCTGACATAAGCTTCAATATGGTTCAGATAGGCTTGGGTAATCAAGAAATTGAATACATTTCATTTTACGAGCCTAGGGACTAAATTGCAAATATGTGAAAGTTTAGGGGAAATTTTTTAAATTTACCAAAATATGATTTTTGGGTCAATTTGAATAATGTGAGTCCTAAATAGGCTATATTTGAAATGATAGATAAAGAAAATCGAGATTCAGGCTTAAATCGGGAAAATACAAGTTTTGGACTAAAATGGTAATTTTACTATTTCCGTATTCGAGGTAAGTTCACGTGATTTAATGAGCATAATATTCATGTTATTATTGTTATACATGAAACATATCTTGCTATGATTGTATTGAAATTGATGTTAACGAAAATTTGATGGAAATTGACATTTTAAATGAAATGAATAAGTTTGTATGAAAAGTAGGTGATATGTTATTTTTATTGTATGGATTAATGCTCAAATAAACATTAAAATGTGTATTCATGCATGAATTATAATGTTGATAAACATTATGAAATAATACATGGGAAAGGTTGTACTAATGAAAAGTTGATAAAGTGTCTCGGTTGAATAAAAAGGAATATCCGATGGATATATCATTTCTTACATGATATGAGATACTGCATGTGTTGCAATAAAGGATTTAGCCCGGACAGGTAATCTGATGATCTCAAAATAGAAAAGATCTAGCCTAGATGGGTAATCCGATTGAGAACGAAATTTAGCCTGGACTGGCAATTCAAATCCGAGCTTATGAGAGCAATTGTCGTTGAAAGGGATTTAGCCTAGACTGGTAATCCTGCCATAAGATGTAAGGTTTGCGGGAATGCGTATTAAGATGATCACTTGTATGAATTGATAGTAAATGGGCTATCCATCGAGATCTCCCAAGAAATTCAACAGGATTAACATGAGAAATAGAAATGGAAATACTTGAAATGATAAACTCATCTATGCTTAGATGATACTAGTATGATGCATATGATTGTCATGTTTGGATGAGTGGTTGTGCTAAGAGATAGCACAGGTATGTACTCGAAACCCATGAACATGTGTTTGACATGTGAAATGAAATGGACTTGTGGTAAGAATGCAAATAGATGAATGATACATATGAGAATAATATTTTTATAGCAATCTTATGATGAACATCATTTTGTTGCTCTAAAACTGTTTGGACAGCAGCAATAGTCCAATTTTGAAAATCCACCAAAAATTGTGGAAGTGGAATTAAATGTTGAATTAAATATGAAATGAAAGCTTATTGAGTCTAGTTTCACATAGAAGAAACGATATAAGAAAAAGAATTTAATATTATGTGATATTTGAACTCTTGTGAGACAAAGTCAGAATGAGTTAGGAATCCTCTATTCTGACTTGGGAAAATCACTATAAATTGTATGGGTTAGCATTCATATGACTAAGTCCTCAATGAGTCTATTTTCAATACAAATAGATGGGAATATTATCTGAATCTCGTACTAAGGAATAATTAAGTTTTAGTGAAGAGAGGTCAAAACCATTAGACATTGAAACAGGGGAGACTTTAAAGAATAAAATGTACTTATTGGAAAAATTATGAAAATTTTATGATAAAAATATATGTGAGTATAGTTTATGGAAAAATTAACAGATCTTCATTTAGAGTTTTGTATCTCTATATATAAATGATTTAGTGAATATGACTCAAGAAAATAGCTTGACTGGATTTTAATAAATAGAGAGAAATTGAAATAGCATATTAATTCCTTGCTTATTATTTTCATGCAAGCTTACTAAGTGTAAAACTTATCCCTCCTTTCCGTTTCTTTTAGTGTTGTCAAGTCAGTTTGGGGTTGAAGAACGTCGAAGGCAACATCACACTACCAAGCTGTCACCTTGGGATATTGACGCATAGGTTGAGAAGTTTCAAGTGAGTGGCATGTATAGGAATTAGTTTTTTATGATATCTGTTCTATGATTTGGCCAAATGTATTGGCTTATTTTGATTTATTGGTATATGGCCATAGGGTATGGCTCATATTGAGTATGGTTTGTAAATATATCTATCCATGCTATGTTACAATGTTTGTGATGAAATGATATGAGCATGATGGTTGGCCATGCATGATTGGTGTTGTGACATACATGTGTGATGAATGCTTCATGACCATTCAAAGTGGTCATGACCATGGTTAATGTATAATAGGGCAAGTAAGATAATAATGCCTTGAATGTGAATGTTGGATAGGTAAGTTGATAATCATGGTATAAGAGAATAAGTGGTAAAGTATTTGACTTGGTCAAATAAATGAGATTTGGTATGCCTAGAATCGGTATAATGTGAGGATATGTAAAACGTGTATGATACCTCGAAAATATCATGTTGTGTCTTAATAAAGAGTGTTTTAATCATTAAAATTTTGCTATGAATTGTGATTATGGCTTGTATATAGATGTAAGGGATTGTGGGTAACATAAAGGCTTGGAAAATAGCCTAAGTGTTAGCCACACGGGCTGAGACACGGCCGTGTGTCTCATCCGTGTGAGGGACACAGCCTGGTGACTCGGGCGTGTGGCCTGGCCGTACGGTTCAAATTGTGTGCTGACGTCATAAATGGAGAGTTGTACAGCTTGAGGACACGGGCATGTTGATGACACACAGGCGTGCCCTTGTGTCCACACGGGAATGTGACCTTGTTTTATGAGAAAAATTTTTAAGTTTTCCCAGAACTTTCCAAAGTTCTCGGTTTAGTCCTAAACCATTTTAAATGCATGTTATGGTCCTCGTAGACCCATAATAGGGACACTATGAATATATTCAATTGGTTTTAATTTGGAACAAAATTTTATGCTCAGATTGTATGATCGTTTGTTTTTAAGTCCCGTAATGCCTCGTATCCTGTCCTGGTGTTGGACACGGGTTGGGGGTGTTACACACTCAACAAGCACAACAAACTCTTTTATTTCTAAAACCCCGACTAACAAACAAATATCTTCATTCAAACCATCCTCGAATCTCTTGGACATGATTGCTTCAGTCGAAACACATTCTCATGCATACTGACTCAGTCTAACAAATTCTTGTTCGTATTCTGTAATAGACATACGACCTTGTTTAAGCTCAAGAAACTCTTTGCGTTTCTGATCATCTACTGATATATTTCTTCCGGAATTCAGTTTGAAAAAATCCCAGGTGACTCGTTCTCTCGGAACCACAAATATCAATGTCTTCCACCAATGATACGTCGTATCTCTCAAAAGTGAAGCAACACATTTTATGCATTCATCCGGAGTCAAAGACAATTCATCAAACACTCGTATCGTATTCTCTAACCAGAACTCGGCTCTCTCAGCATCATCATTAGTAGTAGCACGGAATTCTTCGGCCCCATATTTTCTAATTTTATCGACTGGAGGCTTATTCGACTAAATCAGATTGACAACTTGTGGCATGACAGGGACTTGCGGAAGATTGATGGGGGGTGAAGGTTATGGCATAGCCGGATTAGTTCGGATATATTGGGTGAACCTATCGTTCATTATTTGATAAAAATCATGCCTAGACTCTCCCACGTGGCTACTAGTAGCAGGTCAGAGTTGGATGGCTCTGTCCCTTGAGCGGAAGCAGGCATTGCTCTTAATATTGTCAGCTATAGCTCGTTCGGGATCCATTTGCTATATAAAAACATATTTTCATTGTCAGGATTTATACACTATCGCAATTCATAAGTATGGCATGTATAACTAGACTCACATACGCTACGTTAGTCCTAGAATAGACTAAACCGTAGCTCTGATACCAACCAAATGTAACACTCCTATCCTGTATCCGTCGCCGGAGTAGGGTTATGAGGCATTATAGGCATATTGAAACATTTAACATTCATTTCACAATCATCATAGCATCTTAGTCATACATCAATACGAAGTCCCTTATATAGGTCTACGAGACCTTAAACATGCTATAAAAAGGGGTCTCGACTAAACTGAGCTCATACAAATTTTTTCAAAACTTAAACATTTATCAAAGGTATAAAGGTCACACGCCCGTGTGAATAGGTCATGTGCCTCACACGGCATTAGACACGCCCGTGTGTCTAGGCCGTGGAAAAATAGGGAATACATACTAACATGTCTCACACAGCCACAAGACACGCCCGTGTGCCAGGCCGTGTGAAAATAAGGGAGGCTACTGACTTGGGTCACACGGCCGACCACACGCCCATGTGCCAGCCCGTGTCCTACACAAGGCCAATAGACACGCCCGTGTGCCTAGGCCGTGTCAAAACTGTAGGATATACTAACTTAAAATCGTAAGGTATCCAGGGGACACACGGTCGTTTAACATAATCGTGTGTCACACACGGCTGAGACACACGCTCGTGTCTCTACCCGTGTGGACAAAAGTAGGCTATTTGCAAAGCCAATTTGCCACCCATTTTTGGTCATCCCTACAAGCATAAAACCAAACACAATTCATACCAATTTCCAGCCAATTCATACACCAAAACATACACCATTCATGCCTTATCATAAACAACCAAATTCATGATCATAACTATATCAAAAGCATGCCAAATCATAATTCAAAGTCATACCAAAAATTAAGTTTCATAACCTTAATTTACCTTTCAATCTTATGCCATAAACTTACAAATTCTCAGATAAGCACATACGAAAACTTACCAAAACTGACCATTTCATTTGGTCATTCAAGAGTACATCAAAACATACCATTTTTGAACACAAAGCTTATACCAAAATTCATTCATAATCACATCCATAATCAAGCCATATCACATGGCTAGATATACACATTACAAAACATATTCACATACTACTAGCCTATACATGCCATACTCCAATATTTACATTTTCTAAATGTACCAAAATAGAGTTTAATAGTGTGGTGATGATCCTCGACAATCCCTAAGCTTCCAGTAACTTCGATATCTAAAAAAATAGTTGATAGACACAAAGTAAGCTTTCAAAAGCTTAGTAAGCATATACAAATAAACTTAACTCATTGCATCAATCTAGATCAAGTCATTCATATAATTCAAGGAAAGATACATTCACATAGTCATATATCTCTTATAGTTCATTTAATCACAATTCACATATATATCATATCTCATTCTTATAGCAACTCATACATATATCATATGTTCACCAAGGTACATGTAATTACCTTTCATTCTCAAATATGGTATACAATTCTAACGTACCTGGATCGAATACAAATTCATATAGTCATTCATTTCCTCAGAATGCCAGTTGAACTATTCGGAATCATAAGGTCATTCATTTCCTCAGAATGCCAGTTGAACCATTCAGAATCATAAGGATACGTGGATAACTCAGAAAGCTCGTACAATGTTAAGGTCTTAGACGTGGTCTTACATGTAATCAAATATCGATGCCACTGTCCCAGACATGGTCTTACACGAAATCAAATATGATGCCGATGTCCTAGACATGGTCTTACATGTAAATCACAAGTCGATGTCAACGTCCCATAGTAGTCTTAAACTAAAACACATATCGGCTCCTATGTCATGACATATGTATCCTAACTATTCCTAAGGTTCGTACGGGGCTTTTCAGACGTCAGAACTTTGTCAATACTTTCTCAGATGTCTCATATTGCTCAACTCATATAGTCATTCATCATATTTTAATAGCATATAAACGATAGAAATTCAATTCAAAACACATTTATTTGTATATAGACTTACCCCGTATGAATTTGAACTAACGGAATTGACTACTCGACGACTTTCGACTTTCCCCGGTCTTATTCCATTTTCTTTAGTTCTTAATCTATATAAATTCAAATTTAACTCTTTTATTCACCAAATCATTCAATTCAATCCAAAAACACATATTTAGGGTATTTTACAAATTAGCCCTCATATTTTCACATTTTGACATTTTAGTCCCTAATTCATAAAATCACAAAATATACAAAATTTCCTTTTTCACAAGCTTAGCCATCATACAAGTCTACATATTTCATTTATTTCACATTTTAGCCCCTCAAAATATCATTTTCACAATTTAGCCTAAATTACTCAAATTCATCAAAAATTCGAAGACAAAATATAGTAACCCAACACATATCTTTCATTTTCTATCAACTAACTTCACAAAACTCATAATTTTATCAATGGCTCAACTCAAAATCATCAACAAAATCAGAAATTAAGACATGGGCTTGATAGTATACAGAGCAACAATCACAAAAACGTAGAAATTATCAAAAACCGAACAAAATACATACCTTAATCAACAAATCTTTTAGCCGAACCCTAAAAGCTTTTATTTCTTTCTTTTTCTTTGTATTTTTGGCAAAAAATGGATGATGATTACCAATTTCATGTTTTTGTTTTATTAATATTAACATAAATATACATTTTACCATTTTGACCTTATTATAAACATATAATAAACACATAAATAATGGTCATTAATGTCCATTAACCATGTTAATGGTCCATTTACAACATAAGGACCTCATATTTTAAAATTCATAGCAAATAGGAACTTTTAACTAATAGAAGGTGACTTTTACATTTTACGCGATTAAGTCCTTTTATCAAATTAAGCACACAAATAATCAAAATTTCATACGAAATTTTCACACATACTAATTCACATTTAATAAGCACAGAAAATAATATTAAAATATTTTTCTAACTCAAATTTGTGGTCCCGAAACTACTATTTCAACTAGGGTCTAAACGGGGGTGTTACATATTGACATGATTTATCTGTTAATATTCTGAAAGTTCCAGTAATGCTCTGTAATTCTGTTTCGGCGACGGATATGGGTTAGGGGTTTATAGAAAAATCCTTAAGGGTTACTTAACTTGTAGTGGAAAGCTTTTAGAGTTTTAATTATGAAAACCGAATTTCATAAATTTTCAACCCGCGAGGTTTTGCATTATCACGTAAACAAATATCAAAATCGATGAATTTAAATAGAAACCAAATACAAATTAAAGTCCGAAAAGTCTAAAATGAATAGTTATGAAAATAATTATTTTTAATTTAACTAATAAAATCATCCAAGCTCTTGCACATTATCCGATTCTAATTTACCGATTACTTGAAATATCAGAAATAAAATAAAAGTGTGAGCTCTAGAGCTCAGGTATAACGAAAACTCCGATTAAGATCACAAATTTCGATATACAAAACAGAAAATCACAGAAAATTTTCTAACTATCAGTTAAACAAAATTGAATATGCATGATTATGCCAATGCATTATTTTTAAGAAAATCATAATGTGGATTTTTCAGAAAACGTCCTATCCAACTCTAGTACACACCAAAATAGAGTTCTCCTCAAAACTCGTCCATCCAAAACACACAACACAACTCATCTCGGGTTGCTCGGCAACGACGACCTAACACCCCTAGTTGCCTGACAACGATGGCTTATCAATATGTAGTTAAACTGCCAAATCAAATAAATGTGGTCAAACCGCTAAATACACAGTTCATTAAACTACTACTATAGAATCTTCCTCCTTTAACGTAATCCTGAATCCCCTGCAATATGTCATGGCATGCATGGATAAAATCAGAATGGTGAGCATGTAAGACATGCTGATGAACAATAACAGAAACAGATGGTGTAACACCCCAAACTCGGCCTAGACGTTATGGCCGAATCTGGCATGTCACATCTAGGTGTTTTTTCAAAAATTGATCTTTTCAGTGAGAATCTGCCACTGAATTTAAAACCTTTTAAAATTATTATTTAACAAAAGTTCTTGTCAAAACGTTTACCAATTTGTTTGCCTTTGGTATATTACTTCATTTTAAACCATGAAAGCATTTTGAAAACTTCGTTGTTGAAAGCTCGTGTTCTTCATAAAATCGTGCTATTTTGAAAACCCGTGTTTTCCTAGACTAGCAGTTTAGTATAAGAAATCAAAATCCAAATTAAAACTTAAAACCCACCAACTGCTTTATTACATAAATTAAAACCCAAAATGAAATCTAATTGCAAATAAAAGAAATAGAAGCAGTAGTGTGGCCATCTCTGAGTCCCTCGCAGCTCCAAACCATCTAAGCTTAGGGATTACCTGCACAGTTAGAAACAATGTGAGTTTACAAAAAGTCAGTGTGTAATTCCAATATCAAACAAACAGTGAATAACACAATATCAGTACAGGCTGGGCCAAAGCCCTATTCAGTATCAGTATAGTCTGGGCCAAAGCCCTATTCAGTATCAGTACAGTGCAAAATGCAACCCATCCCATAACCATCCACCACACCACCCGTACTAATCAGTACACCTACGGGGATATCAATCGACCCACCCAACCAGCATACCAATATCGCAACAAAGCTGCCAGTAGTAATAATAATGCAGCATAGCTGCCAGTAACAGTAAGTGTGGCAAGCCACTAGTAAAATATAAATGTGACAAAGTCACCAATACAGTACTTCCTCCATATCATAAGCCCAACCCCATGCAGATGTCATGTCATAAATAATACATGCATGCTGTATGTCATACTCAAAACCAGTCATTTAAAAGTATTACACACATCATTTAACCTACCACTAGCGTTATAAAGGTTATATCATCAGTTAGGGGTAAAACATTAATTATTACCCTTCAAGGGTGTTTCGGTCATTTAACAGATTTTAAAGTCTCGGTACAGATAACGACCTCAACGAAGGTCTGCAGTCACCTCGAGTGACTCAAATAACACATTCAGGTGAAACGGTGTAATGGGCCCCCAGCCCAACATTCAACCCAAGTGGGCCCACAGGCTC
This sequence comes from Gossypium hirsutum, assembly GCF_007990345.1. NCBI lineage: Eukaryota > Viridiplantae > Streptophyta > Magnoliopsida > Malvales > Malvaceae > Gossypium > Gossypium hirsutum. Next base: position 47,847,187 of record NC_053434.1, read on the forward strand.
GTATAGCCCGTTAGCCTAATTCTAGCCATGGCTATGCGAATTCCATAGCCCAGTCCAATATTTATCATCTTTCATGAATTTTAATCTGCATGGGCCCATAAGCCCATTGGGCCCATACGGCCCATTTCGGCCCATATAGGCCCACAATAGCCCAAGCCCGCGAAAGCGCTCGCGGTGGCCTCTACAGTCTGTCGCCCAGGATTTGTGGCTCGATTGACCTTGCGAGCGTTCGCGCGCTCGTGCGGTCGCAAATGCCGAAGTTTCAACTTTTCAGCTCTTCGACTTTTGCCGATTCACAGTTACGCAGTGGTGTGAGTACACACCCTTTTGGCTTTTGATCAGTAATAGAGTGGTGTACAGTTACACACCTTTTTTGGAAAGAAAGACGTCGAACCCTGCGCGCTCAACCTAAATCCAAAACAATAAACCTTAGCCAGTTCTCCAACGCTTGGGTTAACCCCCAAATATGTACTCACAAATTCCCAACAATATGCATCGCTTACCTTGCTAAGACCAATGGGGCTTAAACCACCCTTATCCAACGATCACCCTTCTATAAACCATAATCTGCATCAACAACCCATTTATTCAGTAACTTCATAATATTTTACTAAAACTAAGTGCACCTCTTACTAAGACGTGAACTACAAACGCAAAGCAAAAGCATTCGGCCCACCCCCTTGAGTAACGTCACAACCCTCTAGCACCATTTGAACGTGATAGAAACATTAGATGAGCCTATCCTCACGACGGTCAAGAGGATTTGGCTCAAGAATACCCAAATCGAACATGAACACAAAAGGAGCCTTCTACCATTCGGCCAGAGAAAACACTTACCTTCAATTAACAGAGATTAAGAATTGATTAAGCCTCCACTGCTTCGGTCACACAGGAAGAGAAGCAAGCGGCTAACTTCAAGAGAGAAAGAAACAAAGAAAAGGACAAAGGAGGAGTTGGGTTCAGTTTCTTCGACTTTAGAAACAAGAGAAAAGATGTTCAAGACAACAAAAGGAAAAAGGCTACCAATGTTCTGCTAAAGAGAATTCGGCAGGCTTGACTCAAAGACGAAAAGAGAAGAAATTGAGAAGAGGTAAGAGTCACAATCAATTCGGCACAAAAGGGTAACACAAAAATACCAAAAGTTGCATAGAAGGATTCGACACCTACTCCTAAACATCAATTGCCGAAAATGCCTAACCCAAAACCCCTTGGCCAAATTTACACCCTCACACACACCCATTCAGCTACAACTCCTCCCCAATTCAAATTCTATGATAATCTCCACGATTTTCTCCCCTTATCCCTCCTTGAAATCCTCTGCAACAACCCTTAAGACCAATTCAAACCCTTCATCCTCAGTGTTCGACTCCAACACTAACTCTTGCTGCCCCCTCCTAGAAAAATAAATACTTCTTTGCTTGTCATAGGATTCGAACTCATGCCCTCCTTAGATGCTCCACACGCCACTTGCCACTAAGCCACAAGGCTTCTTATGTCATCAACCAACCACGATTATTTATAAGGCACAAATGCCAATAACCAGGTTCATTTAAGAGAAAAACAAAAATGCTGCAAAAACCGAAGCTTAACCCCCAGGACTCCTCAGACCCCCCAAACACACCCAAATCAACTAACCATTAAAGCAAACAGGAAATTTGTGCTAAAATCGGCAAAATTACAAACCCTAAATTTTTAAGGCGTTACAGATGGCATGGAAGTCCATGCTCTACAAAATATATTTCTTAAACATTTTAAAAACACATCTGTTTTCCATGAAATCAGATGCCTGGTTATATGACAAATTCAGAAATACAATTTAACATAATCATACATTTTACAAACTTATACAGACATAGCGAACCAAAACATACCATCAAAACTACTAGTACCATAACATGCAAATATACATATTACAAATACCTTAAACACTTCAACATGTACCTTGTTTTCATACGGACCTTACGGAGAGGCTAAATACAGTTCACGAAACAAAATGAGCCAAAATGTTAATTTTAAGCGAATAGCCCCACCTGACCAAAAAATCCCAAATTGTGTGGCATTGACAGTCCCAATTTTGACTTTTCGTCGATTGTTGATTTCTCAGATTTTTGTTACACACCTGGGTATTTTTTTATACGAAATCAACTAGAGACTTCAAGAACCTAAATTCAGTAATCAAACAACTAATTTTAGAATGGATTCACCAAATTCCAAAAACTCATCCAATCACAACCGGTGGTACTAAATTTTAACAAACTGAAATTGAATATTCCAATGCTCAACCACTTACCCAAACAGACATGACAACCCTAGCACAACTTAATCGCAGAAGGGGAATTCTGAACTACATGACTAACACCTCACAATGAAAGTTTCTCGAAATTAATTCATGTACCAAAAGAATGATTAAAGCATTAATCATAAACCCTTATAAAAAGTTTATCCACCAAACGCAAGAATGAAATTAGAAGCACAATAACCCAAGAATCAAGAATAGATTGAGAAATAAAATAAAATAACTAAATAAATAAAAAATTGTAAGATGAAAAAAAGGAACCGCAAGCCACGATGGAACAAACAAACAAATAAAGAAAAAGAAATAGAAAATAGAAGCAAGATTGAAAGAACATTTCTTGGTAGTTTCAAAAAGCCAAAAAAAAAGAACAAATGAGAATTATGGGAAAGTGGGACGACAAGCTAGGAGATAGTTAGAGATAATAATAATTTTTTTGAACAAAAAAAAAAGGATATTGATTACCAAATCCAACCAAGTTCTTATATATCCTAACAAATTATTAGAAATTAAACTAATCTCATATACCAATATTAGAATGGCCCACGACGAAAAATAAAAATAAATTTCACCTTAACATAACATGACTCGAACTCAAGACGTCTAGGTATACTAAGGCTTTATCACCAAACCACTAGGTTCATTATTGTCATTAGTTGAGCGAATATAATTTATAAATAAGATGTTCAAAGATAGAGATTTCACAAAAATAGAAAAAATTCAAGGGAAAGGATTCAAACCCAAAACCCACACACAAGCACAAACCTTAACCACTAAACTAAATTAATTTACTTGACAAAATATACACAATCTTAACTCAAAAATTAGGGCGTGACCATTCTTGGTTCCACTAACCCAATTTCTTCTAACTTGATTTTTGGGATGTGACAACTCTCCTCTCCATAAAAGAATTTCATCCTTAAAATTCTCACTATCACACTATACACTTAACCACCAAAATTTAAAATTTCTCATTCCAAATTGATCACCACGCCGCCGCTGCGCAACTCTGATTTCAATCCAAACCAGACAATATACCACTAACGATATGGTCCCAATGTCTTACAAACTCTAATGTCAATTAAACATTTGAGTACCATAAAATACTTAATCAATGCAAATTAAAATTTCAGATATAATTGTATTGCTGACAGATGCATCTCAATCCTCTCGATGCCTAGTTGCACAAACTAGTCTTTGATTCCCCTCTCTGAACTGAAGCTTGCACCCTACTGAGAGATGGTCATGAACAATCCCTCACATGATGCTCATCAAATCCACATCCAAAACACGTTCGCATTTCCCCACCAACACTCTCCCGAATTATGCCTAACACAGAAAGTATAGATCGGAACCCGATCCACACTTATAGTTGCCTCAACCCGCTGAGGCATAACTATTCTAAATCGTTCCCTAGGTCACAAATTCAAGTAAATTGGAACATAACTCCTCTTATTCCGCACTTATTCTTTTCCTTTTCCTCACTCTCTAAGCTATTATTCTCTTCCACTAACTTAATCTTACTCGACCGAAGTCGTTCGATCACATACCTTTGACTTACAAATAAATATTAGACCTCAGTGGCCCTTTGCAGATCTCTAAACATATATTGGGACACAACGTCATCTCCAGCTTCCTAACTACCGCCCTTAAAATTGAGCATATCATTAATATCGCTAATTTTCAAATTGGGCACATTGCCCAAAGAATTAGACTCAGTGTGAGCCATTAGACAACTTACGCTACATCTTCATGAACCACAACCACATATGCCAAAGAAACTCATCTTATTTTTCTATCATTCAATGGTGTTAAAATTTAACTTAGGTTTATCTTTAAACCCTAAGTCTAAAGTTTAGTCAGTATACTTATCTTAAGGTAGAGATGTCCTATTTTACACTCTCAAAATTTAACAATCTTACCAAAGTACTAAAGGTAACTAAAGTAAAGTTAACAGAAGTATTCATACTTACTTGGATCAGCGATGGAGTCTCTGATTCATATTTCCAAAGCTTTAGTAAATTTTGGTGAAATTCACCCATATCATATTTCCAAAAATTTATGTTAAAAATCAGAAATTTTAGAACACATTATGCATAAAAATTTTAAAGCCAAAAACCATAGCTCGAGTTTTGCAACCTGTGTCAGATACACCTAAATGTAACATCCCAAACCCGGCCTAGAAGTGCTAACCAGATGTTGAGGAATTACATTAGCTTGTTAAAAGCCTTTGTCTTGATCAAACTAAAAACACGTTTTGAAATCATGAAATTTGGCAACACTTTAAAAAATGTCTAGAAAAAACTTAAATATGAAATCACTTATCTCAAGCCCAAAATTTGAATTCAACTCGTGTTTCAAAAATAAGCATTTTGGAAAATCATTTTCAGCTTTAAAAAATACTCATTATAAACCATTTGTATTTACAAAAAAATCCTTGAGGGGTTACTTAACTTGCAGTGGAAAACCTTTAGAGTTTTAATTATGAAAACCAAATTTTATAAATTGTTAACCCACAAGGTTTTGCAGTATCACATAAACAAATATCAAAATCGATGAATTTAAATGGAAACCAAAAATAAATCAATATCCCAAAAGGCCAAAATGAATAGTAATGAAAATCACCATTTTTAGTTGAACTGATAAAATCATTTGAGCTCTTGCACGCCATCCGACTCTAACTTATCGATTACCTGAAACATCTGAAATAAAATAAAAGGGTCAACTATAGAGCTCAGCGTATAACTTAAACTCAAATTGAGATCACACACATTTTGATATACAAAACAGAAAATCACAGAAAATTTCATCACAATCAGTCAATAGAATTAAATATGCATGATTATGCCAATGCAATATTTTTAAGAAAATCATAATACCGATTTTTCAGAAAATGTCCCACCAAACTGTGCTACACACCAAAATAATGTTCTCCCACAAACTCATTCATCCCAAACTCACCACTAAATTCATCTCGGGTTGCCTGGCAATGATAACCTGCCACCCTAGATTGCCCGGCAATAATGATTTATCAATTTGCAATTAAACTGCCAAATCAAATAAATGTGGGCAAGCCACTGTATTGTAGCCCAGTTGCCGAAGAAAAATATGTGGTCGAGCCACTAAATATGCAGATCATTAAATTGCCAGTACAGAATCTTCCTCCTTTAACATAATCTCAAACCCCAAGTAATATGTCATGGCATGCATGTACAAAATCAGAATGGTGAGCATGTAAGACATGCTGATGGATGGTAACAGAAATAGATGGCATGAAAGTCCATTCTTTACAAAATATATTTCTTAAAAATTTTAAAAACACATCAGTCTGCCATGAAATCACATGCATGGTTATATAACAAATTCAGAGATAGAATTTAACATAATCATACATTATACAAACTTATATAGACATATCAAACCAAAACATATCATCAAAACTACTAGTATCATGACATGCAAATATACATATTACAAATACCGTAAACACTTCAACAAAGAAGCATATTCACTAATACCTTGTTTTTAGCTCTCAATTAAGTGGTACGGACCCTACAGAAAGGCTCAATATAGTTCAAAAAACAAAAGGGGCCAAAATGAAATTTTTCAAAAAATGAACCCACACAACCATGTGGCTCACACGGCTGAAAAAGCCCAATCTGTGTGACACACGACCATGTGGCATCAACAGTTCCAATTTTGGCTTTTCACTGATTGTTGATTTCTTGGGTTTTCATTACACACCTGGGTATTTTTTGATGCAAAATCGATTATGAGACTTCAAGAACCTAAATTCAGTAATCAAATAATTAATTTTAGTATGGATTCACCAAATTCCAAAAACTCATCTAATCACAACCGTTGGTACTAATTTTTAACAAACTAAAATTGAGTTTTCCAATGCTCAACCACTTACCCAAATAGACACGACAAGCCTGGCACAACTTAATCTCAGAAAGGGGGTTTCGACCTACTTGATTAACACCTAACAACGAAAATTTCATGAAATTAATCCATTTACTAGAAGAATGATTAAAGCATTAATCATAAACCCTTGTAAAAATCTACGAAAAATATTTACTTATGAATACTCAAAAAATTGAAACAGCAACAGAGAGCAGAAGTTGATCCACCAAATGCAAGAATCAAGAACATATTGAGAAATAAACTAAAATAACTAAATAAAAAAATAGCAAGATGAAAAGGAGCCGCAAGCCACGATGGAACAAACAAAAAAAAACAAAGAAAAAAAGAAAATAGAAGCAATAACTGAATGAACTTTTCTTTGTGGTTTCAAAAAGCCCAAAAAAAAAACAAGTAAGAATTGTGGGAAAGTGGGATGACAAGCAAGGAGTTAGTTGGAGATAATAATAATTTTTTTATAAAAAATAATAATAAAGATATTGATATTTTACCAAATCCAACCAAGTTCCTATATATCTTAACAAATTATTAGAAATTAAACTCATCTCATATACCAATATCAGGACGGCACAGGGCAAAAAAATTTTTTGCCTTAATATAATATGACTCAAACTTGAGACCTTTATGTATACTAAGACCTTACAACTAAATCACTAGGCTCATCATTGTCATCAATTGAGTGAAAATAAATTTTAAATCAAATGTTCAAAGATAGGGATTTAGCAAAAATAGCGAAAATTTAAGGAAAATGATTCGAACTCAAAACTTCCCATACACAAGCACAACCCTTAACCACTAAACTAAATTAGTTCACTTAACAAAAATATTCACAATCTTAACTCAAAAATCAGAACGTGACTACTCTTGGTTCCACTAACTCAATTTCTTCTAACCCAGTTTTTGGTATGTGACAATTACAAGATCCACATTTCAAAATTACTATATATTATAGTTATTATATATTTAATAATTGGTTGATAGTTGATTATTGATTAGAATAGCTGGTTTGATCAACTGATTCTATTATTTGATTTGATTAACCAATTCTATTAACTGTTATTTAAAAGTGTTTGGTAAAACTTAGCTGATAGCAGAAAGCGAATATGTGTAAAATGACAAATAATGGCATAAAACATTTTATTGTTAAAGTATTTATTTTTTTATAATACTTTAGTATTTATTAGGAGAAATTATTAAAATAAAACACTATTACCAAGGAATTAAAACATCCATTATAGAAATTAACTAGTGAATATTTTTGAAAATTTAAATAAACAAATTTCTTAAGTTCTTCATTTACGAATATTAACATTGTGGAAATTGAAAAATATTAATAATATATCAAGTAATTGTAAACTACATTTTTAGTGATAATTATGTCTTGTTCTTAATATGTAAATTAGTAATGTAACACAGTGGTTTCAGGACCAAAAATTTGATTTATTTTATGATTATTATGAGGTCTAGAATATGAGAATATGCATGTGTTGAAGTTTCGCGAAGGAATGCTTTGAGTAAGGTGTCCAATTGGACATTAGGGACCAAATTGAATAAATTGCAAAACTTGGGTTTTAGAAGCAATTCGTATGAAATTGCTTTAGAATATTAATTAGAAGGTCTTTAGGAGCAATTTACCCAATTTCCAAGTTTTTGGACAAAAATGGGCTTGTATGGATGAAATTTTAAAGAAATGGCTTAAGGGCATTTTGGTCATTTGGCAATTTAATGAAATAAAATGGGAAAAGGAAGGCAAAAATCAGCCATTCTTCTTCCTTGTCCCGCCGGAATTCTCAAGTCACCATAGCTAGGGTTTTCAACATTTTCGAGCTCAATAGTAAGTGCTCCCAAGCCACGTTTTTAATGTTTTTCATATTTTTGAAATCCCGGTAGCTTACTCTCTCTATTTCTACCCATATTTTATGCTAGGGTTCATGTTTAGAAAATACCCATGCATGAGTTACTTGTATTTTGAAGGTTTATGGAGGAATATGGAAGTTGGATGTGTGTTAAACATCTTTTCCTAGGTGATTTTCATGAAAAACCCCTAAAAAGGACCTTTTTGCAAAAGGTGTAAAATGTGAGGTAGAAATGTGAAGTAATGGAAAACATTTTACTGCTATAAGAGGAAAGAACATTCGGCTAGGCTTGGGTAATGTAGAAATTGCATGCATTCCATTATACGAGCCTAGGGACTAAATCGTAAAAATATAAAAGGTTAGGGGCAAAACGGTCATTTGGATCGGGGTGAAATTTAGACTCAAAAAGTAAAATGTGAGGTGTTAATGATTTATTTTTATTGTTATAAACCCCGAGGAACAATTTTCGGAGGTCGATCGAGGAAAACGAAAGGTTTCAAAATAACTGAAACACGATACCGAGACGAGTACCAGGTAAGTTCGAATAACTTAAAGTAAACTCATAATATGCCTAACTGTATGATTTATGAATGTATGATAATTTCATTTGATGATGGCATGAAAATCTATTAAAAGTATCTTTAATAATGACATGTTGATAAATGTCCCGTTTGAGGTTTAAAAGGGAAATTTGATGGATAAACCATGATTTACATTTGACTTGAGATCCTGCATGTGTTGTAGAAAAGGATTTTGTCCAGACGGGTAATCCGTTGATCTCAAATATAGAAAGGATCTAGCCCGGACGGGTGTTCCTTGAGTAATCAAGCCTCCCGAAGAATATGTGTGCATTGTGGATTTAGCCCGGACGGGTAATCCGATTAGGGTCTGAATTTAGCCTGGACTGTAATTCAGATCCGAGCTCATTAAGGGTGTTTGTCGCTATAAGGGATTTAGCCTAGACTGGTAATCACAACATCACCTTACGAATTTATATTACGGGGGATTTAGCCTGGACTGGTAATCCCGTCGTAAGATGTGAGGTTCGCGGGATTGCATACATGAGATGATCGCTCTCATGACTTGACGGTAAATGGACAATCCATCGAGATTTCCTAGAAACTCAACGGGATTAATATGATGTATATAAATGAAATGATGAATGATGAACTCATCTAAGACAAATTACATAGTGCATTATTATTGTGACTAACTTGTTGATTGAATGCATGTGATAGGGAAACTATTTCATTCTGGTTGGTTTATTTGCTTAATATGGTTGTATGCTAATTAATCGGTAAGTTTACTTTCCAGTTATTCGGGCTTATTAAGCATGTAAATGCTTGCTCCTCTCTTTTCCCTGTCTTACAGAGCTCAAGGACTCGTAAAGATTGGAAGACGGTTGGAGAGTCAACATACTATCAACTAGTCTAGATTTGTATATAAGCACTTTTATTTTGTTCAATGGCATGTATAGGGCTCTTGGTTTATTTTGTTAGATATGTCATTTGATTAGCCATAATGAAGGCATGTAAAGATATACACATCTATTTGTATATGGCCATGGGAATTGGCTCATTTCGAAGTAGGCTATGACCTACAAATCTATGCATGTTTATGTTTACATGGGATGGCTTGACTATAATTGGCAATGATTTATAAGAATGAGTCAATCTTAAATGTGTCAATGAGACATAGAAACCGTTAATACAAAAAGGGAATTAACCTAGCATGTATAAAACCGATGATATGAGGTTTACATGCAATGAGGTATATCAAGGTTATATGTAAGTGTATAATCTGGACTTATTACGTATTAAGATAACTTATAAGTGTGATTGGTTGATAGAGGGTGACTAAAGGCTTGGAAAATAGCCCTACAAGGTCCACACGGGTAGACACACGGGCGTGTGTAACACACGGACCACCCCCATGGGCGTGTGGTATGGCCGTGCGTCCCCTGCACCTAAAATTTTAAGTTAGTTTCGAGCACGGGCTAGATACACGGGCATGTGTCTAGGCCATGTTCCCTTAAATGCATGCTGACGTCATAAATAGAGAGTTACACGGGCTGAAGGCACGGGCGTGTCCTAAGCTACACGGGAGTGTGTGACCACACGGCCCAACCCGTACAGGCGTGTGACTCATTAAAGCAAGAGAATTTATTAAGTTGCCCAAAGTTTATTGAATGTTCTTGGTTTTGTCCCGAACCGCCCCGAGGTATGTTTTAGGCCTCGAAGGCCTGTATAAGGGACGGTACGCATGTGTTTGAAAAGTTTTTAATTTTGGGCAAAATTTGGTGACCCGGTTTTGTATGTTGGTGAAGGTTTAAGTCTGGTAACGCCTCGAACCCTGTCCCGGCGTTGGATATGGGTGAGGGGTGTTGCAAGTAATAATTATGTCACGCTCTATATAAACTTGTCAAGTAGCATATTTCAATTAATATAAAGTTACATAAGAAATCATTTTACACAACTAAATTGAAAATATATTAATAGTACAGAAATATCCAAGGACGAATGGGCTCGTTTGAAAACTTCTCGTGGCAATGTTGATTTTTGTAAATTCACTATGAAAGTTTTTTTTTTTAGATTTACTTTAGACTTTGGAGGTGAAAGTGAAAAGGGATAATTTAGGCTACTCCTATTAGGTTTGAGAACATGTGGCAAAATAAGTAATTTTGAGCAAGCATGGTTTGATATGCTATTCCCAATCAACCGTTGACCAAACACTACAATTAGAATGTTTGACTACCCAATCCTCCATTTGCGCCCAAATCAGCTGAAAAAGGCTCAAAATTTTGTTTACCAAACACCCCATAATATAATTCTATTATTATTTTATATAGGTTATGAATTTGAATGGAATTTATATTTTAATATTTTGTTTTTTTAAATAAATTTAATTTACAAATATCTGTTAAATCAAAATTTTCAACAATTATTAAATCAATATTGCATTTAGGAAACACTTCAAGAAATTTCATTTAGATTAAATTACAACATAAATTAATTTTTAAATAAATTTATGATAAAGTTATATTTTTTAGCTTAAATGTTTTATTGAAGGAAAAAAATTTAATCATACAAAAGTATTGTTCATAATATTACATTTAATAGACATTAAAATATATTAAAAAATTTTAAATTTAAATAATATTGTTTTTAAATACAATTTTTCAAAAACATACATTATTAAATTAAGATGCAATTACAGAAAAATAAAAAATACAATATTTAAATATTTAATTAATGATATAACTAAGAAAGATTTTTAGAAGTGGTGGGTCTCCTTGGGAAACGAGGAATGAATAAATTCTTCAATGTTCTAAGATAAATGTTCACCATCATAGTCTCCATTTTTATATTTGGCAAAGTTACTCTTCTCACAAGCGGTAGTTCTATTGTTTCCCATATCAACATTTTTATAGTCTTTTGTTTCCTAAAACACGACCTATTAAAAATCAAACAACCTTAAATCATAAAAAAGTCAAACAAAGATTTTTTTGAAAATTCAAAAAAAAGGTCAAACCATCTTTTTATCGTAATAATATGCGTAATAAACTTCAAATAGTTTCCTCTATTATTAAGATTTTATCATAAAAATATTAAGATTTTCTAATAATCTAATTCGTTCATATATAAATGTTCAAATTTTTATATAGAAACGAATTGATAAATTTTGAATTCAATTAATTGTTTTTATAAACGTTCAATAAGTATATATATATAGAAATTCACCATAACAGTATTAAGATTTTTATTAAAAAAAATCGTAATAGTAAATATAATAAAAATAGAAGTTTTACTAAAGATGTGATGTAATAAATCACAAAATAGGAAATATTACTTAGTTGGATAATTTTAATTTTTGACATGTGTATAATGGACTATTAAATATTACATGTTCCACAATAATTTACTTTGTATAGTTAAAAAAAAACCTCTATTTGAGACTTATGTAAATTCTTCAAAAACCCCAAAAAATAACAATAAATTATTAGATTTTCTCTCTTCCTTCTCTCTAGTCGTATGAAAGTGGGGAAGCTTAGGAACAAATAATAATATCTTAATCTGACAACATCAATTGAAATTTGAGCTATGGAATTGTGTTGACTTTCTTCAATTCTTGGACCAATACTGGTCAATGTTTCTTTTCTATGATCAGCATTGGTCAAAATAATATGGGACGGAATGCTACTTTAACACAATAGTCTACTTCTCAATTTATTGGAATTTCGTTAATTAGATGATTCTGTTAATGCTTGTTTAATTAAGGTAAAAATCTGCGTTTTGTTTAGTGAAACGGTGCGTAGCTGATAACTATTTTGACAGTTGTTTTTTGGTTATTACCTTGTACCCATCATTTATCTCTATTTGAGCAGTAAAGAGGCTCAAAAAATGGTTATGAATGAACAGAATGAAATTCTAGCTTCTCTATTCTTCATCTTCATCTTTAAAATTCTCTTTTTTTCCTCTTTCTCCCTTATTTTCCTATCTTCTGTGTGTTACTTATCAAAGGTATCAGAGCCAGGTTATCTTCATAGCCACTGAGGTAGTCACCACACGCCTTCAAAAAGAGATAAACCAACTGCAGCTCAAAGTGACACAAATGAACACTGAACTGGAAGCCAAATGCAAAGAGATGCATACAGACTTAAAAGAATAAATACGTTCCATGCAAACAGAACTAAAAAGTGAGCTTCGTTCAGAGTTACAACCTATTTTGGAACAATATCTAGGGCAGTCTTCTCCAGTAGCAGCTTTATGGGTCCAACATGACAAGGGCAAGGTATCCTAGGAGGGCAACCTTCTGGCTCAACTAAGGAACGACTTCTAGTCTCTTCAGTGACAGAGTTAGGGTACTATAGTCTTCCATCTCAAACCAACTTAGTAGAATCAGTAGGGAGGGATTACAAAATAGAGTGTCCAAAGTTTGATAGAGGAGATTTTAGAGGGTGGTGGTCTAAGTTAGAACAATTTTTGGAATTAGAAGCAGTCCCTGATCACTCTAAGGTTCGAGTAGTTATGTTGCATTTGGAAGGGAAAGCATTAAACTGGCATCATTCTTTCTCACAGAGATAGGGGGTTACAACATATTACCTGGGATATTTATGAAAGAGGTCTACAGGACAAATTTGGAATTGGTACCTTCTCGAACCTTATGATTGAAGTAGTTACTCACAAACAACAAGGCACAGTAGAGCATTACCATGACACATTTGTGAGTCCCTTACACTAGTTATGCCTACCTGAAAGCTACGCCCTTAGCATTTTTATTAGCAACTTAAAAGGGGATATTAGTCAATACTTACAATTATTTAAGCCTCAGACACTGGTGGAAGCTTATCTAATTGCCAAACAAGTTGAGGAAATTATAGCTAACACTCAAAGGAAGACTTACTTCTTTGGAGGTACCACTTATTCAAAACCCTTCCTACCTAGCTCTAAAGAATACCACCATGTGCAAACCTCCATAGACACGAGAAAGATTCAACCACCTAGTACATAGTATAAGGCCCTTTAAGCCCCTTTCACAATGTGAATTGGAAGAACGTCGAAAGAGGCCTTTGTTTTTAGTGTGCCTCTAAATACACACATGGTCACAAGTGCCTTAAATCACAATTATGTCAATTAGTGGTGGAAGCTTCTATACAATCAGCAGAAGACCTTAAAGCACAAAATGCAGAAGTTTTTCAAGATTGTCCTAAACAGTTGGAGAGAGCAAAATTCAAAAATGAATTCACCACAACAGTTCTATCCATACATGCTCTTAAGGGGTCCCAAAGACATAACACAATGAGGTTGGCAGCAACAATTAACCACCAAGAAGTAATTATGCTAGTTGACCCGGGAAGCACACACAAAGACCATAAATTGACCAAAAGGCTACATATACCAGTAGAACCAAAGGAGCAACTCAAGGTTATGATTGTCAATAGGGGCAATTTAACTACACAAGGAGCGAGCAAGTTAGTCAAATAGGAAGCACAATGGCACATATTTGATATTGATTTCCTAGTTTTATCATTAAAAGACTGTGATTTGGTATTAGGCATTCAATAATTGTTGTCCTTAGGCTCAATTATCTAGAATTTCACCACTCTCATCATGTTATTTGAATACCAAGGGAAGTCATGTGTTTTGCAAGGAATCATTCTTGGGGATTTATAACTGGTAACATGTTCTCAAGTTTCTAAGAGCTTTAGCATAACTGACAAGGGACTAAATCCCATGTTATCGATTGTAGGAGATCAAACATCTATTCAAATGTCTTCACTTCAAATTCCTAATGAATTAACACAACTCCTAGTCGAATTCGAGGATGTTTTCAGGTGTCTAAGAAACTCCCACCTCACAGGCTACATGATCATCGAATTCTATTGTTGGATGAGTCTAAAATAGTGAAAACTAGACCATACAGGTACCCCCTTCAAAAGGCAAAAATTGAAAGGCTTGTAGGGGCCATGCTACAAACTGCAGTAATTCGAAATAGCAACAGTCCTTTTGCTTCACCAGTGGTCATGTTCAAAAAGAAGGATGGCAATTGGCTACTTTGCATTGACTACAGACAGTTAAATCAACTCACTAACAAAGACCAATTTTTGATCCTCTAATTGAGGAGTCGTTAGATGAGCTCCAGGCAACAAATCATTTCTTCAAGTTGGACATCCGGTCAAGTTACCACCAGATTCAAATGTGGGATCATGACATCCACAAAACAGCCTTCAAAACCATAAAGGTCATAATAATTTGTCGTCATGCCATGTGGCCTCACAAACACCCTATCCAGTTTCCAATCACTAATGAACATAGTATTCAAAAAACCCATTTGAAGGTCAGTACTTGTATTTTTTGATGACATACTTGTATATTCTACTACTTGGCAAGAACATCTAGCACAGCTAAAAGAGGTTCTCCAAATCTTGAGAGATAACCAACTTTTTGCAAAGCTAAGTAAATGTAATTTCGGTACTTCACAGATAGAATATTTGGGACATGTCACCCATCAAGGTTTAGTATCTATGGATCTTACCAAAGTCGAAGGTGTTTTGAATTGGCCTCCACCATATTCTATCAAGAAACTTCGAGGGTTTCTGGGGTTGTTAGGATACTACCGACGATTTATTAAGAACGATGGAGTGTTGGCTAGACCCTTAACAACATTACTGAAGAAAGACAATGTGTGGCAATAGATTGAAAAGACACGATAACATTTGAGCCATTGAAACAAGCAATTTGCCAAGCTTCAGTGCTCGCTTTACCAAACTTCAAAGAGTAATTTTTCTTAGATGCAGACGCATGTGGCCATGGTGTTGGTGTTGTTTTTCAAAAAAAAGGGAGACCTATAGCCTTTTTTAGTAAAGGGTTAGGTGTTAAACACCAAGCACTATCCATTTATGAAAAAGAAATGTTAGTTGTTTTTCTTGCAGTAAAAAAATGGCATGCATATTTAATTGGGAGGCCCTTATTGATTCAAATAGACCACCAAAGTCTCAAATTCATCTCGGATGGTCAGGCCATCACACCTTACTAAAAAAAGTGGGTAGCAAAAATGTTAGGGTACGGTTACTCTACTCTCTACAGAAAAGGCTCCCTAAATACTGTAGCTGATGATCTATTCAGAAGGTCCCATATACAAGAAGGGCAAATGTTCCAATGTGAGATTAGTAGGGCCTGGTTTGATATTTGGAATAGAATTATTAGCTCAATAATGGTGGATACAAAACTACAGCAAGTAATCCCAGAGCTACAACAACAATCCACTACTCACCTTAAATATAGCTGGGATGGAACAGTATTGCAAAGAAAAGGAAAAGTGGTAGCTGGCAACAATACAGATCTCAGGAGGTAACTTTTCCATTATTTCCATGATAGTCCATTGGGAGGCCACTCTGGAATACATTCCACACGGCACTATATCTTCAGTTTACTTTACTAGAAGGGTTTATCGAAGGATGTTAAGAACTGGGTGCAGGAATGTTTAACCTGCCAAAGATGCAAGGATGACCTTGCAACCTCCCTTGGTCTCCTTCAACCTTTACCTATCCCCGATCAAGCTTGGTCTGCCGTTAGCATGGACTTCATTAAGGGATTGCCTACATCCTAAAGAAAGAACACAATAATAGTTGTGGTTGACCGATTCACTAATTATGGGCACTTCTTATCACTAGCTCACCCATTCATTGACATCACTATTGCTCAAGAATTTTTTGTCACATTTACAAACTCCATAGAGCCTCCGAATCCATTATGTCTGACCATAAAAAAATTTCCATTAGCACCTTCTGGCAGGACCTATTTAAACATATGAGAACCAAATTGCATATCTCCATCGCATACCACCCAAAAATGGATGGTCAAACAGAGGTATTGAATAGATGTTTGGAAGGTTATTTATGATGCATGATAGGTAAGAGACCTACCGATTGGATCAGTTGGCTACCTTTAGCCAAATGGTGGTATAATACCACACATCACACAACCATACACTCTTCCCCCTACACAGCACTTTATGGTCAAGATCCCCCTTTGCACCAACCTTATCTTGCTGGCTTTTCATTAGTGGCTATTGTTGATTGTAGCTTGCAAGCAAGAGAAGCAGCTCGACCACTACTCACATTTCATTTGAAAAGATCTCAATCAAGAATGAAATAGTTGGCTGAAAAAAAAAGATCAGATAAAGAATTTTAGGTGGGAGATTTGGTTCATCTTTGATTGCAACCTTATCGACAATTCTCTATTTGACCCATAGTGAATAAAAGCTATCCCCCAAATATTTTGGCCTGTATCCTGTTGAAGCTAAAGTGGGACGAGTTGCTTATAGACTATCCTTACCTGTTAGCTTTAGAATTCACCCTACCTTCCACATGTCACAACTGAAAAAACATATCAATCGAGCACCTCATTCTCCATTGCTACCCTTATTTCGATCTGAGGGTACTCTATTAAAAGTTCCAACCTAGATCCTTGACAAGCGGATGGTCAAAAGGGGTAATCAGGCAGTCACCAAGGTTTTAATGGAATGGATGAACACTTTTCTGGTAGACTCAACATAGGAGAATTTCAACAAACTTCGCAAGAAATTTCTAGACTTTGATCCTTGAGGACAATAATCATGTTTGAGGGAGGACTAATTTATATGGGATAGAATACAGCTTTTACACAATGGTCTACCTTTTAATTTACTGTAATTTCATTAATTAGATGATTTTGTTAATGATTGTTTAATTAAGGCAAAAAATCTGTGTTTTGTTTAGTGAAACGGTGCATAGCTGATAATTGCTTTAACAGCTATTTTTTGGTTGTTACCTTGTACCCATCGTTTGTCTCTATTTGAGCAACAAAGAGGCTCAGAAAATGGTTATGAATGAACAGAATGGAATTTTAGCTTCTCTATCCTTCATCTTTTTCTCTAAAGTTCTCTTCTTTTTCCTCTTTCTCCCTTCTTTTCCTATCTTCTATATGTTACTTACCATAAAACTCAAACGTTAGATTACGTGACTGTTACCTTTTTTATAAAATACCAAGAACTAATGGATCATTGTAAATAATAACCATGACTTTATTTTGTCTTTGAGTGATAACAGGAAAAAAAAGTTAATATTATCATATCATCAAATTTTAGTAGATTTGAAAATATAACAAACATCTCAATATGTTTAATTTCAAAATTATCTATATTTGTTTCGGGTAACCTAATACTACTTTAAACCTCATCTCCAGCAACGACACCACTTGGTGTTGAAAAACGATACAAGATTATTGTCAAGTAACAAATTATAACAAAATAACTTTATTAAAGGAATTATTACGCTGATAAATCCATTGAAAAAATAGTATCCCACCATATAGACTATGTAACGGCCCACTCAGTGCAGGCTGTATCAATATGTTGTTTGGCGTATAGTTAATAAGCTAGGTAGAAAAACATGGGTGAATTATCCGTTAAGTGTCTAGGTTGTAACAACCTATTTTCAGTTGTGTCAAAAATAGTGATTTTGGGACCATGATCCCGATAAGTGAGTTAGTATTTTAATGTCTATTTAATGTCTACAGGGTTATATTAAGGTTGTATTAAATTCTCGTTAGAAAATTTGAGGTTTAAATAGTTAATTAGGTAAAAATGACTAACTCGTAAAAGATGCAAAAGTTAGTTTCCGAGTTAAATGGATTAAATGGCTTTGGAAATATAAATTAATGGATATAGATAGTAATTATGCCATATATATTAATGGTGGACAATGATGGACTCGATTTACTTATTTTATAAGCTTTTAAACTAAGGGTAAAATAGTAATTAATTAAATAAACACAACACAAATAACTAAAATGCTATCATCTTCTTTCTTTTACTTTTGTTTCAATCGAAAACACCATTAAAGAAGGAGCTTGAAGTTTCAGCTAGGGCTATTCAATTGCATGGTATGTGTTTGAGCATTATTTTTAGTGATTTTTATGTTTTTGAGCTGTTTTAGCTTAGTCTAGTTAGCCCGGAGGTTAATTTGAAAAAATGTGAAACGTTAAGGAACTTTCCATGAATGAATTTGATGTGTTTTTGAATTTGATTGATAGAATATTAAGGTCAATTGTTGAATAAGCTTATTTTGTTAAGAGATTTTTAGTGATTTTGAGTATTGGGGATTAAATTGTTGAAAGTGTAAAATTCACTGGTATTAATGTGAAATTTTGGTAAAAATGGGTTGTATGGAACCTTTAATAAAATATGTTAGCATGGTTTTGGTTAAAGAAATTGTTAAATTACGAGTTTCAGATTTAAGGACTAAATTGCACAAAGGGTAAAATATTAGGGTGATTTCGTAATTTCACATTAAAATGAGTTATGAACTAGAATTAATGATTTTTGACTATTTGAAATATTAATTAAGTTAAATTACTATTTAGATTAAGAAAAGAATCAACCGGACCTGAATCAAGGGAAAGAAAAAATCTTGGATTAGTGTGGATTATTGTGAATAGGAAAATAAAATATCTATATGAATTATTGTGCATGGTTGAATGATTTATCATTTGATGTTTGGTAAGTTGGAGTTTTTTGTAACACCCTAAACCTGACCTAGAAGTTTCGACCAAGTTCTAGAGGTCACATTGGACACTGAGATGGCTCGGAATAAAATGACATACAAATTTCTCAAAACCATTTCGAAAACCACTTTTGCTCATCAGAGACCTCTACTTTAGACTATACAATCAGTAGCTCGATTGACACTAAATTTTTTTTTTTGATATCGTAGTTTCCAAAATGATGACAAACTTGAAATCAAATTTCAGATCACAAAAACATTTAGGTTATTCGAAGCTAAAAACCCCGTACCGTAGAGCACTTAAAATTTATTTACAACCCAACTAAACCAAATCAAAGTACTTTAGTAAACTTAATTAAATTCAAACCCGAACCTAACACATCGAGATACTCCAATTCGTTGAGTCTGAGATCTAAAGCATACGGTTTACCTAAAAAAAGAAAATGTAACAACCTAATTTTAGTGGTGTCAACTATAGTGGTTTCGAGACCACGACTCTGACAAGTGAGTTATTATTTTAATATTTTTTAATGTTTATAGGGTTAATTTAAGGTAGTATTAAATTTTTGTTAAGAAATTTCAAAGTTTAAATGGTTAATTAGGTAAAAAGAACTAAATCAGCATAGAAGAAAAAGTTGAATTCTATTAGTTAAATGGACTAATTGGCTATGGAAAGGAAAACTAATGAACTTAAATGGTAATTAAATCAATTTATATATTAGTGGATGGTTTTGATGAGTAAATGCATGAAATTTGGTTAATTTTTAAAGGACAAATTGGTAATTTAGTATATTAATAACATAAATTAATAGAAAACAAAAGTGGTCATCTTCTTGCTTGAGTATTTGTGAACCAAAAATTCCACAAGAGAGCATTGAAAGTTCAGCCAAGCATATTCTTTGCATGCTTGTGTTTTTGAAGTTAGTTTTTTTGTGATTTTTATGTTTTTGAGTTCATATTAACTTAATCTATCTAACTCGAGGATCAATTTGTAAAAGTGTTAAATGTTTAGGGATTTCCATGAATGAGTTTGTAGTGTTAGTGAATTTAATTGATGGATTATTAAGCTTGGTTATTAAATAGACACATTTTGTTAAGTGATTTTAATGAATTTGAGTTAAAGGACTTATTTGAGAAAATGATAAAATTCAATGATAATTTATGAAAATAATGAAAGATACTGGCAATAAAAGTCCTTGGAGAAATCGGTTATCATGATATTTCATTAATTGTGGTTTAATTGAGAGTTTGGGATTTAGGGGCTATTTTGCATAAAATTTAAAATATTAGGGGTAAATTCATAATTTTACATTAAGATGAGTAATAAATTAGAATATATAAAGCTAAGCTATTTGAATTATTTAATTGTGTTATTATTTAGATTAAAAAAAGAATCAATCGGGCTTGAATCGAGGAAAGACAAAAATCTCAGATTAGTTGTCAATTTAGCTATAACAACCGTAGTAATCGAGGTAAGTTCGTGTAGAGATTAAATTTGACATTTGATGTTTTGAATTGATTTTAATTATTGTAAAATATTAAATTTACTTTGACTTGATGAATATGATAATATTTTGGAATGCTGACGGTTATTTAGTCTCGTTTGAACCTAAAGAATTCTTAGGATATAAAGGACATGTCATTAGGAATTTCATGTTTCGGGTGCTGGTCTTGAATGACCTACCGGTGGCCGAGGTCTTGTATTTTTTGAAAATTCTACATAGCTCGTGTGAGCAGCATCGTGTAGCTAAAATTTCGACCCACGGCTCATGTGAGCAGGCCTATTTCACAGCTCGTGTGAGCACTATTGAAAAGAACAGGAAAGGTTACAGTTATATGGAAAGGCACACTGTGTGTGAGCATTCCCGAGTATCTAATGCAATTCTAGATGGTTCAACGAGTAAATAAATGTTAATTCAAGGCATATATACAAATGAATAATTGTTCATAATCTTTTGATAGGTAAATTTGATGAATGCAAATGAATTGAAGGGAACTAAATGAGTATGTGATGAATGGTATGTACATGGAAATTTACTTATGATATGGTTAAGCTTATATGTATTATGTATGAACTTACTAACTTGTGAGTTGGTGGTGTATACAGGAGTTTATTTAGCTTATGAACAAGGTAATGATGTTATGCATATTTTATAAATTGAGCTTAAGAAGGGTAAGTTATGTTTGAATTTATTTGAGCTTACTAAACACTAGTTGCTTACATAGTTATTTCTCCTCTATTTTCTAGATCCTTGGAATCTCGATCGATTGGAAGCTTGTCGAAGTTTTATCACACTATCCAGTGACCACTTTGATAGATTTTGAGTTATTTTGGCTAAGGTTATAAATGGCATGTATAAGGCTTTTGTGTAATGATAGTTTTTGTTTATGCTAATTGACTATTATTGTATGGTTATACTTTTGTGTATATAGTTGTTTGAGCCTATAATGTTTAACAAGTGTGTATCTTTTAGTCACTTTTGAGCATATAATAATTATATGAATTGTTTTATGTTTATTTTGAAGGGTGAATAGCTTGACAATTGTTGTCATTAGGTAGTTATTACCTTTATAATATGTTGAGATATGGCATCAAAGTTTTGTGATAGAATGGTATTGTTTTGGTATAAATGAGGAGCCTTTAAATGGCATATTGGTTAGGAGAACTAAGTTGATTGAATTTGTATATTTATATGTGGTTGAAATGGGTTTAGGTCCATTTAATGTGTACACAAATGAGGTAATTGTTGGGAAAGGTTTGGTCTTAAAATAGCTTGTTTTAAGGTCTATTTTGGATCACACAGCCGTGTGTCACTTATTATTTCAGGTGTGAGTATCACATGGCCTAAGATACAACTGTGTGTATCTAGTCAGTAAGTTACATGGTCTAGCACATGGCCTGCGACACGGCCGTGTGACACAAGTCAATATGGCACACGACCTATGACACGATCATGTGACCCAAGTCAGTGAGTTACATGGTTTAAGACACAGGCTAGGATATGGTCATATATCTTATTGTTCAAATACCATACAGTCTGGGCTATGTGGCATGGCCAGGCCACACAGCCGTGTGACCCCTCTTTCAAAATTTTCAACTTTTCTCGAATTTTCTACATTGTTTTAAATTAGTCCAAGATTGATCCCGAATTGTTCTTAGGGCCACGAAGGCTTGGTTTAAGGTCAAATGTGTATGTTTGCTATGTTTGTAATGAGTTTTTAAGTAATTAATATTATATAGCATTATTAAATTGTTTAGATTTTATTTTTTTTATTTTTATGGTAATGTTTCGTAGCCCTAGACTGGTGACGGAAACAGGTTCGGGGTGTTACATAAAACCAAGTGAGTGAGCTAATAAAGCCTAGTGTGATTCCCAAAGTAAACATAATTAACTGGTGTTAAACGAAAGTTCAAACACTAGGAAATCTTAACAGTTCAGTATAACTAAACACATTGTATAATCGAATTAATACACAAATAACATTATATGACGTATACATAATATACAATCAGATATATAATAAATGCAATGAATTTCCACCTATCCAACCATTACACACCATCTCCGTCCTTCCAATCACACCAAATAGGGTTCCCTAGACCCTTCTGTCATCTACACACTAATTTTGGGTTACGATGGACCAATCCAACCAAATCATACCGTCATGTGGTCATTTTCCACTTAAATTATTGTGACTTTATTGCTAAATCAAATGATGCAGTTAGACTACCAAATCAAACTTCCTTCACTTCATACTCAGATCCCAACCACATGCAAATGCAAACAATAGAATTAATACAGATGTTCAGAATAAATCACAATTATTTTCCAATAAAGAAATCAGCACGAATATTCAGAATCAGACATAAATATTATGAATCACAGAGTCAATAGAGATATACAGAATCAAACATACTAGTATTCTGATACAGAATAACAGAATGACATCATACACAATTTCCATTTAACACATTGATATATTTACATACTCTAAATTCAGTATCTTATAGTAAATAAATGAAATATTATAAATATGTACTCTTATTCACATTTGAGGGGTGACACACCCTTAAACAAACCTTCCTCAAATAGAATTAGTGTCCTAACCACTTTTATAGAGGCTTAAATTGGTTAGGAATCACTCAGGTTCCAAAACGAAAAAATTTGCAGAAACGTGCAAAAACATCAAAAATAGGGCCACACGGCCATGTGACTAAGGGACATTCCCATGTGACTAAGGTACACGCCCGTGTAAGCAAGCCGTGTAGCTCATTGTCAAATTTAAGTGCAGAGGTGACACGCCTATGTGGCCAAGACAAATGCTCATGTGGCTGACATACACGGCCGTGTGAGCAGGCTGTGTAACTCACTATCAATTTTCCTAACATGGGTCACACGGCCATGTGGCCAGCCCGTGTGACCCACCCTATACCGTGTGACTGACATTTACCCAACTTACTAAACAACACAAGGCTGTGTGGACCGCTTGTGTACTAGCCTGTGTGGTACAAAAACCACCCAAAAACTACAGCAAAACTCGAAAATTCAACCACAATTTCACCCCCAATTTAGATAGTTCAAGAATACACATCTAAAAGACGATCCCGATGCACAAACACTCATCCACATCCTTTGAAAAACCAATTTGGTACTTGATCACACGGATATACAAAGATTACAAAAATTTCCTAATTGTAACAAGACAAAACAATTTGAAGACAATCGACTAAAACACAAACAATTGTACTTACCTTTTTCCTTCCTAAATTCTTGATTTAGCGAACAATAGCGAACAATGAAAGCTTGTAGAATGAAAATGGACAATATATTTGGAACAAACAAAAGAGAAAATTGAAGAACGAGGAAGAAAAATAAAAATGAAGTGAAAGAGAGTGAGGGAATGTTATGGAAGTTTTCTTTAGAAACTTTTAATAAAATCAGAATAAGAATAAAATTAAATAAAAGATAAAATTTAAGGAGACCTCAATATTAAAAATAATTTCTCACTTACACATAATGGGATTTGAACTCAAGACCACGTAGTAAAAAATATGCTTAACCATTGAACCAACAGGCTCAGTCTTGTCCTCAAATCGCTAAAAAATCATAAAAGTCTATCTGAAACTACTGACTCATCCTACAAAACTTAATTCTTCTAACCCCAATTTTGGGGTGTTACATTTTTCTGATATGAGCTTACTAAGCATAAATTGCTTACGTAGTTGATTTTCCCCTTGTTTGTATATCATTGGAAGCTTGATCTATTGGAATCTTGTCGGAGCCCTATCACACATTCTGTCAATCATTTTGGTAGCTTTGGTTATTTTAGCTATAATTATAAATGGCATGTATAAGGCTTATATGTAATAGGAGTTTTTTAATATTCTATTAGGTCAAATTGATATGGTTATGCCTTTTATGTACATGTTTGCTTGGACATGTAATGCTTTGGCAAGTTTGTGTCTTTTAGACACTTTTGAGTGCATTGTAAACATATAGCTTGAGACATGTTTATAATGTGATTGAAATGGTTAAATGTTGTGTAAATGTGGTGGTGTATGTTAGGGTATAATGTGATTTTGAATAAATGAATTTATGATAATTGTGATGCATTTGAATGGCATATTGGTTAGATCTTATAGGTTAATTATTTTGGTATGTTTTGAGTGTGTTTGAAGAGTGTTTTAATAATAGGAATGTATGTGCAAATGGTGTGTCTTGGTGTGCAATAAATGGTTTTATGATGTGTCTTGGTATGTTTTAAGTGTGTTTGGAGTATGTTTTTATATGCAACACGGCAGCCCTATTTTGAATACTCACATTGGTGGAAACACGGGTTAGGACACAGCTGTGTGTCCCTACTTCAAATGTCCACACGATCTGGGTTATGTCACACGGCCATGTGACTCCTGTTTCCTAATTTTTTTCAAGTTTTTCCAAAAAATTTCTAGTTTGTTTAAATTGATCCCCGATTGTTCTCAAATTGTTTTTAGGGCCATGAAAGCTTGATTTAAGGCCCAAATGTGTATTTTTTGTGATTGTAATGAGTTATTGGAAATTAATATTAAACTATATTATTATTCTATTTTGAAGTTAAAGGTTCTGTTTTGAAGTTCAATGTTCTCTTTTGTATAGTAATATTCTATAACCCTAATCAGGCGACGAAGACTGGTTAGAGGTGTTACATGGGTGGCGTATTATGTGGATTCGACAATACGCCCAATTGAGGGGCGCCTTGCTGGAATTCACCATTTAGGGATCTCTAAGGTTTGGTGACCTCTTTTGTGTGAAAATTCGTCGACCCTAAATACTTGGGATGAACTTGTTAGCTTGCGGGTTGATAGACTTGTTTTCCTTGTTTTAGCGTGCAAATGATGGCTCGGTGAGTATCGTTAGAGTTTAGTTGATACCTAGTTTGATTTTAACTAGAGTACTGTAGATGATAGTTTGATATGACTTGTTTAGTTGGCTTGTTTAAGTGTCAAAGCAACATTTTAGTACTCATTAAATTAATTAGTGGTAGTATTTAAGTTTGGTAGATGCTTAGGCAAGTTTATTCTTGGGTTTCAGGGGCTATAGAGGATTTTTTTATCCTCCCACTAAATTTTGTCCACGATGTCTATGCTATATAAGGATGTTGATAGTCGACATGTTTCAACTTTGTTTTTCTTTGCATTCTCTTTTGAGTCTTTGGAAATTTTTAGGGTATCTTAGTTAGAGAAGACAAGGAAGGTTTCCAGTAGCTAGTCACAACACACTTGTTAAGTACCAGCTTACTAGTAATTCTAGAAATCCCTTAGGTTGTTGTCGAACGGATTTACAATTTTTGCATTAGTGCATGCATGATTAAATTAGATAAATGGTATAATGATTATAATTATTTCTTATTTAGCTCAAGAAGCTAGTGAAGGTCTGAGTAATCGAGGCAAAGGACCAGTAGAGTAGATTTTGTTCTGAAGTTTCCTAATGAGTTCCTTCTTACTTCCTTTGAGTTATGAAACTTTCATGATATGTGGGTTGTGTATAGTAAGTTGCTCTTACTATAAATGAGTCAATGTGTTGCATTTGGACGTATGTGTAATAACCAATAAAGTATGTGTAACTATGGTCATTGTCAACATGAAAATGCCCTCCTTGTTGCACAAGCCTAGTACTAGACAATTCATGATATGTGAATATTGTGGAAAGGAGATCTATATGTGATGCCTCCGGTAGGGCAACTACATTGCAAATAGGACTGGCATATCACGACTCGACATTGTAGGAGAACACGTGTTCTACTCAACAATGATATGAAATGAAAATAAATATGGCTGATTGTAAATTGAAAAATATATAGGATTTTTCCTATGTAATTTATCACCTTTTTACTTAAATTCATTGTTAAAACTAAGTAATTGTTTAATAAATTAATGAAATATGTGAAAATATGAAATTAGGACATAGAAATTATTAAATGTGATTTTATGCTTTATTATATAGCTTTCATGCATAAAATGGCTTATTTTAGATTTATTTGAACATATTATATTATTAAGACATAAAATGGGTCATGCACGATTAAATTAAATAATAAAATATAAAATTATATTTAATAATTCATTTTAAAATATTTCATTGATAATTTGAGTTTTAATTAATTATTTAAATTGGATAAATTTTGTTCTTTGGTCCTTTAATTTATCTATTTATTTTGGACAAGTTTGATAGCTTTGCTGGATTACAAAAAAACCGTCCAAATTGAAGACCAAGTCAACCCAAATTCGACTACACATGGCTATCCACATAAACCTCTTTTTGGTTTAATTACACAAGGCCCTTGCAATGTTGAAGAAATTAGAGATTCGCCCGAAGATTTACATTTGACCGAGTCTCAGTCCTGAGTTGTTATGGCATTTAAATTGCTTAAAAATCAAGCAAAATTCAACTCAAAATCCATTAAGCATGGCTGGCCACTCATTGGAAAAGCTTGAAGAGACTAAACCTCTCTATTTTTAGCAAACTACCTTCCTCTCTTCACCTATAAATAAGACCTCATTTGATCCCTCATCCCTCATCACTCATCACTGATCCCTTATCCCTCATCCATCATCATTCTCTCTTCTCTCTCAATTCTCTTTAGCATTTTCCATTTCCCATGCCTAGCATCATCTCTTCATAGAGGTTTTAGCAATTAAGCCTCTTAAAGAGCCCTTGGTCGGCCACCTTGGAGAGCCATCAGCAAAGGAGCAAAGCGAAAGAGTGAAGGAGCCTCGTCGGTCAGAGTCTTGGTGACAGCCACTTTGATTTGGGTTTAATCTTTCTTTTCTTTGATTTAATCTAAAAAAGTTTGCTATGTGTTCTTTGTTCTTTTTTACAACAATGTTAGCTTAATTTTATTTAAGCTAGTGGATGATTGCTTTGATTATATAATATTTATTTGATTCATGCTTATAATGTTTGAGCCTCAATCGATTATGTTTTCAATTAAAATCAAGTCTGTATTTCGTTCATATGTGATTGAAATGCACCTGAATTAGTTGAGCGATCCTAACCAAACGACGGCTAGTGGATACATAATTGAAATGTGCATGCTCAATTTAGATCCTAACCCGATTAAATTGCAGGTTGCATACCAACTCTAACCAAGCTCTATTATCTGCATAGTTTTTAGATTTGTGTGATTAAACTGTTTCAAACCTAACACATCCCTGTTACCTCAAATGAATGCTAAGAAACCCTTAGAAAATAAGGATCAGTAAATACGTATTTACTAAGTAAAGGATTCCGAAAGGACCTAATATGGTATCCAAACTCATGAAAGATCAAGTTGCCATGGAGTGTTTTTCCGAATGTTATTAAGCATGTTGATAATAAATTAAGTTTAATTAAAGTAATTGTCCTAGTTTATTTATGTTATAATTGTTGCAAATTGTGTTTAATTTTGCTAAAATCTATTCCATTCATATAGTTTGCATACTTAGGATAATTTGCATTAGGGATCATTGCATTTAGTTTAATATATTCAATTTTAATCATCACTTCTCAACCATATTGTGTTTTTATTTACCAAGTTGTTAGTATAATTTTACAATTAAGTGATTTAACACAAATACATTCATTGTGGAGACGATAACTCAATACTTACTTATTACTTGATAACGACTATGTACACTTGCACAAACCAAGGCGTTACATTGATATGTGATTCTAATTTTTGAGATATGGGTCTGAGGCTGGCACAATGAAGGGTCGTTGATAACCATGCAGGGTTGTGGGAGATGTGTATAAGCTGGCGGAATATGTCCGCCTGAGTGCTGTATGTGTTATGTTAAATTAGCATAGTGTTGCTGCCAAGGAACTATGATGACAATTAGCATATTATGTTTGCATAACAGAGTCTCATGAAAAAATTTGTTATTCTTTTTTTATGAGTACTGATGCTTATTGATTATCGAAGTTCTTATAAAACTAATGGTGTCTATTTTGGAACTCACTAAGTTCAAATGAACTTACTCCGTTACTTTTCATTCACAGGTATTTTGATAGTAGAAGAAAGATCAATTGAAGGAGACTATGCCAGAGCTGTGGTTATGAGTGAGCCATTTGTGTATTTTTGTATCATGCATGATTATTTGGTAGAGGGTGTATACATACGTTTTGTATTCAACTGTTGCAATTAACTTTGTCACTTGTATTGTGCTATCTTAAAGAGCGAATTTATCCCTTATTATGATAGTGTACGTCAAACTCCCTTGATTTGCAGGTTATAAAATTGCCTTTTATATGTGGCAGTGGATGATTAATAGATTGTCTTTTATAACCCCTATTATTTTCTTTAAAGATGCATTACCAGATAAGAGAAGCATAATGATTTTTTTAACACCAAATAAAATCTTCATAATTGTTTTTCTAAAAGTTTTATGTTAATTTGAAGGGTATGTATCTCTCAATAACACCCCAGTCTGTTGAGCAGTTTGTTTGACTGTATGATACGTGTCATGTCTTCCTGAAAGACTAAGAAGTGTTATAAACTAAACAATAGAAAACATAACTTAATTAATTAAAGCAACTAAATGTTAAATTTAAAGACTACATAAAATTAACAAAACAAATAAATCACTCTAACTAAAATAATAATAAAAAATGGCCATTTTACCCAAAAAAGCCCTTTTCTAAAAATATTTACAAAAATAAGCCAACTTTTTCATTATTTACTAGAAAAGGCCGAATTCCCCGAAAACGCGTCCACGTTAGTGCGATCTAAGGTGCTGTGTCAACAAAATGCTCCCCCAGTGAAGCTTTTTGCCCTGATTTTCTTAGGGTTGGGGTTTTCTGCTTGGTTTATGGTTTTAGGGTTAGGATTCTAGGGTTTTTAAGGAAAAATAATTAAATTAGGGTTTAAGGTTTAGAGCTAATTAATTAAATTAAATATTAATTAAAAAAATCAATTAAATTAGGGTTTAAGGTTTTATGGTTAATTAATTAAATTATGTTTAAGTTTTTTTAAAATAATTTTGTGTTTAGGGTTTTGGAAAAAATATATTAGCAATATAAAAACTTTTTATTTTTTTTCTATAGTAGTATCTGAAAAAATAATTTTGAGAAAACGTTTCTAAAGAAATAGTGTCGAAAACGCTTCAAGCAGAACGCACTGTCAGCAAAATTACTAAAAAAAGCTCCCACGTGGACGCTCTTTTTCTACAGTAGTATTTGAAAAAATAATTTTGAGAAGACGTTTCTGAACAAATAGTGTCCAAAACGCTTCAAGCAGGATGCACTGTCAGCAAAATTACTGAAAAAAGCTCCAACGTGGACGCTCTTTTTCTACAGAAGTATCTGAAAAATAATTTTGAGAAGACGTTTCTGAACAAATAGTGTAACAGTCTGGTTTAGACCCTAGTCAAAATAGTGGTTTCGGGACCAAATATCCGAATCAGAAAAATATTTTAAATATTATTTTCTGTGTTTGCAGTATGTTTTTAAGCATGTGTGAAAGTTTCGTATGAAAATTTTATCATTTGTGTGCTTAATTTGAAAAAAGGACCTAATCGCATAAAATGTAAAAGTTGCTTACTATATATTAAGTGTGCCTATTTGTTATGTCTTTGTAAATGAGAGGTCCTTATGTTGTGAATAGACCATCTGAATAATGGATGGACATAAATGTCTATAGTTAATGGAATTTAAATGTTGTTTCATTAAGGGTAAAATAGTAAAATGTAACATCCCGAATTAGGGCCTAGTCGAAATAATGGTTTCTGGACCACAAATCTGACTTAAGAAAATTTTATTTTATTATATTTTTATGGTCTATGATTTCACAGAATGATTTCGTGAAAATTTCGTTTGAAAATTTTGACGTTTGGGCACTCAATTTAGTCAAAATGACTAAATTGTAAAAAGTGCAAAAGTTGAGTTCCACATGTTAGAAGTGTCCAATTGTTATGATTTTTTAAATTGGATATCCTTAAATGGTAATTAGACCATTTATTAATTTTTGGACAAAAATAGACATGAAATGGGTATAATAAAATATTTTTAAGCTAGGGCATTTTGGTAATCTAATAATTAAAAGAATTAAAAAGGGAAAATAAGCCAAAATTCGCTATCATCTTCTCCATTCAGCCAAAACTAGCATGGAAACCATGGCTAGGGTTTGGTTCAAGCTTCCAAGCTCATTTTTAATGTTCTTTACATTTTTGAAGTCCCGGTAACATGATCTACTCATTTCTACCATTATTTTGAGCTAGGGTTTATGTTTAAAAATTTACCCATGAGTGACATGCTTGTATTTTGATGTCTAATAGTAGAAAATGATTGTTGAGTGTTAAATAAATGACTTTTACTGAACGATTTTCGATGAAAACGTCCGGAAGGATCGTTTTGTAAAAGT
The DNA here is from genome assembly GCF_007990345.1 of Gossypium hirsutum. Taxonomy (NCBI): domain Eukaryota; kingdom Viridiplantae; phylum Streptophyta; class Magnoliopsida; order Malvales; family Malvaceae; genus Gossypium; species Gossypium hirsutum. Next base: position 47,878,181 of record NC_053434.1, read on the forward strand.
TGTAAAAATGGTATAAAGGGGTGTTATGATGAGAATTGTAATTTTCTATAGTTATGAAAATGGTTCGGCTAGGCCTATAGAATGGGAAAATTGAATAAAAATCAATTTACGAGCTTAGGGGCAAAAGTGTAATTTCGATAAAGTTTAGGGGCAAAAATTATTTTTTCCAAAATATGATTTTAGGTTAATTTGAATAATGTAAGTCCTAAATAGGCTATATTTGAATGATAGACCAAGGAAATCGAGATTCAGGCTTAAATCGGGAAAATACAAGTTTTGGACTAAAATGGTAATTTTGTTGTTTCTGTATTCGTGGTATGTTCGCGTGATTTAATAAGCATATTATTCATGTTATTATTTTTATGAATGAAATATATCTTGCTATGATTGTATTGAATTTGACATTAATGGACATTTGATGGAAATTGACATTTTAAATGAAATGAATAAGTTTGTATGAAAACTAGGTGATATGTTATTTTTATTGTATGGACTAATGCCCAAATAAACATGAAAATGTGTTCAACTAAATGTACATTGTATGATCATCTATGCATATTGATATACTTGATGAAAATAGAAAATTCCCGGTTGAATAAAAAGGGATATCCGATGGATAAATCATCGTTTACATGACATGAGATCTTGCATGTGTTGCAGAAAAGGATTTAGCCCGGACGGGTAATCTGTTGATCTCAATATAGAAAGGATCTAGCTCGAGCGGGTGTTCCTTAAGTGATCGAGCCTCCCGAAGAATATGGGTGCATTAAAGATTTAGCTCGGATGGGTAATCCGATTAAGGACTGAATTTAGCCTAGACTGGTTATTCAGATCCGAGCTTATGATAGTGTATGTCATTGAAAAGGATTTAGCCTGGACTGGTAATCCCGACAACACTCTGTGAGTTATGATACGAGGGATTTAGCCTGGACTAGTAATCCCACCGTAATGAGTGAGGTTCACTAGAGTGTATACTTGAATTGATCACTTGCATGAATCGACGATAAATGTGATATCCATCGAGATTCCGAGGAATTCAACGGGAATTAATATGAGAAATGGAATGGAAATACTTGAAATGATAAACTCATCTATACTTAGATGATACTATTATGATGTATATGATTGTCATGTTTGGATGAGTGGTTGTGGTAAGAGATAGCACAAGTACATACTCGAAACCTATGAGCATGTGTTTGCCATGTGAAATGAAATGGACTTGTGATAAGAGTGAAAATGAATGAGTGATATTTATGAGAATAATTTCTATGACAAATTTCTGATGGTTATCATTATGATGCACTAAGGTAGATTAATACAATAGCAGTGGTCTAACTTTGAAAATCCACCAAAAATAGTGGAAATTAAGTTAGAGGCTGAATAAAATATGAAATTAAAGATTATTGAGTCTAGTTTCAGATAAAGGCAACGGTGTAAGCAAAGGAATCCCATATGATGAGATATTTGAATTTTTGTGAAACAGGGTTAGAGTGATCTTGGACTCCTCTGTCTTAAACTTGGAAAATCATTAAAATTTGTACAAAAATGATTATGGGTTATAATTTATATTCTTAAAATCCTTAATGATCTATTTTCAATGGAAATAGACAGAAGCATTATCTGAATTTCGTACTATAAGATAATTAACTCATACTGAAGAGAGGTCGGAACTGCCAGCCAGCGAAATAGGGGTAACTTTAAGGAATAAACTGTACTTATTGGCTAGACCAAAAATTCTGAAAATTTTATGGTAAGAAGATATGTGAGTCTAGTTTTAGGGAAAATTAATGGTTCTCAACTCAGAGTCCCGTAGCTCTGGATATGAATAATTTAGTGACCTTGACTTAGGAAAAAAACTTTACTAGACTTTGAATAAATAGAAAGAATTTAAAAATAGCATGTTATCACATTGCTAATTATTTTTCAGGTGAGCTTACTAAGCATAAAGCTTATTCCCTCCTTTCTATTTTCTTAGTGTCTTCAAGTCAACTCGAGGATGGAGATCGTCGGAGGCAGCATCACACTATCAAGAAATCATCTTTGGAATATTAATATATATATGCTATCAATTCCAAGTGAGTGGCATGTATAGGGACTTAGTTTTATGATAGATGTTGTTATGAGTAGTCAAATGTATTGGCTTCTAATGATTTGTTTTATATAGCTTTGAGATGTAGCTTATAATTATTATGGCTTGTAAGCCTATTTATCCATGTTAAGTCCTAATGTTTTTGATGTGGATATGCTTGTTGAAAATGCATGTTGATGTATAACATGTGTGTATGATGAATGCTTCATGACCAATCGAACCGATCATTTCTATGAGAAAATGCATGATATAAAAAAAAAGAGATGATGTTGATTGAACTTGAATGCTCAAGGTCTAATAACACAAATGATAAGTGAATAATTCTAGACTATTAGTAAAGGTGGTGCAATATTAACATTAATGGTCATGGATGTTTGCATCTAGACTTAATATTGCACGAGTATACGAAATACGTGAATAATGACATGTTAATGTTAGGAATATATCTTAATGAAAGAGGTTAAATCATTAAAATAATACCATGATATGTGTCCTTAATATATGTAATGAATTGTGGAAATTAAGGGTAACACAAAGGCTTGGAAAATAGCCTAAGTGTTAGTCACACGAACAGAGACACAGCTATGTGTCTCAGCCGTGCGGAAGGCACGGTCTAGCACACGGGCGTTTGGTCGTGTGGTTCATTTTGCGTGATGACGTCATAGTCAGAGAGTTACACGGCCTGAGGACATGGGCGTGTTAAAGAGACACAAGCGTGTCCTTGTGTCCATACGGGCGTGTGGCTCCGCTTCATGGAAAAAATTTCATAAATTTCCCCTAACTTTCCAAAGTTCTCGGTTTAGTCCCTAATTACTTTCATAGCATGTTTAAGGCCTCGTAGGCCTGAATAAGGGACTTTAAGATAGAAATTGAAAAGTTTTAAATTTGAACAAAATTTTATAGCTCGGATTGCTTGATTGTTTGCATTTAAGTCAGGTAACGCCTCGTATCGTATCTCGGCATTGGACACGGGTAGGAGGTGGTACATAAAATGTGTATTTATGTTAATTAAAATAAAATAAAGGCATGAAATTGGTTATTTGGTGTTCATCTTGGCTGAATATATCAAATAAAAAAAAAGAAAGAAAACACAAGCTAGGGTTCGGCACTTGTGATTGTTGATTTAGGTACCGTTTTCGATAATTTCTATGTTTTTGTGATCGTTGCTTAGCAATCTATCAAGCCCATGTCTCAATTTCTGAAATTGTTGATGATTTTGAGTTGACTCATTGATGAAACTATGAGTTTTATAAAGTTTGGTGATAGTTTATGGAAGTTTGATGTTGGGTTAATATATTTTATCTTTGAATTTTTGATGAATTTGAGTAATTTGGGCTAAATTGTAAAAATGAGAAATTGAGGGACTAAAATGAAAAATAAATGATAAATATGGGCTGATAGGGACTATAGGAAAATTCGGCTAAGGCATGGTTTAATGAATTTTGTATATTTGGTGTTTTGTGTAATAAGGACTAAAATGTTAAAATGTGTAATTTTAGGGGCTAAAGTGCAAAAATACCCAGAGATGTATTTATGTATTAAATTGAATGTGTTAGTGATTAAATGAGTTAATTTTGAATACATATAGTTCAACAAAGGAGAAATTCAAACTTAGATCGAGGCAAAAACAAAGTGCTCGATTCATCGACTAATATCGTCATTTTTACATCCGAGGTAAGTTCGTGTATAATACATATTGTTTATATAATTTTTATATGTGATGAAATAAATAGAAATGAAATTGAGAAGTTGGAGTATGTGAATTGTGAATCGAATTTGAGGAACTAAGTATGCAAGAAATGAAACAGCTACGGCTATTAGAAATGGCACTGAGTGTGCAAGATTATAACAGCGATCACTGAATAAATGGCACTAACTGTGCAATACCGATATAAGTTCAGTTTAATAAAATGGCAGTAAGTGTGCAATACTATTATAGCTTCGGCTAATTAATTGGCACTAAGTGTGCGAGTTCATGGAACGTCTAAAGATGATTGAATGACATTGTGCATCGAGCATTGAAGTGGTAAATATGATAGGTAAGAATGTGATGGTACAGGTATGTACGGAACCTATGTGGTTGATGATATTGTGTATGATATAGATGAGAGACTATATAAATGAATGATGAAATGAGTTGCATTGTATAGCATTATGAATGCTTATCATATGTTTAAAAATGTAGTATGAAAATAAAATATAGCCTTGAATAAGTATAAGTAATGTGATGAGTTATATTAAGTGTTAGTTAATAGATTGAATTATTGGATTGATGAGTTAAATGTATTATATCATGAACTTACTAAGCTTTAAAGCTTACTGTGTGAAATATTCTCTGTTTTAGAGTGTTATAAAGCTAGCTCGTATCCGGGATTCATCAGTGACTCAATCACACTATCGGACATCTATTTTGGTACCATTTTGAGAGTTGTATATATGGTATATCGGATGTATAGGCTAGTGACATCTTGCTATGTTTTGTGTTGTGAATATTAGCCCTGAAATTTGGCTTGTTAATGTTGTTATATATATATGGCTTATAAGCTGGTCTAAATGATGTGTTGGATAAGTGAGATATATGATGTTTATAATGCTTATGTGATGGTTTATCATGGGATATTGAAGTAATGAATTTATGCATTCAGAACTTTGGTAAGTTGTGATGATGATGGAAATATTGAATAAGTTGCTATTATATAGCTTGATATGTGATTGAATTGGCATGTTTGGTTGCCTTTAAATGCATGCAAATGATGCAAAAATGTTGTGGTTTGGCATGTTTGAGTTAGGTGGGAAATGTTGCTTAAACCAAGCCTAATTTCACCTCACACGATTGAGCACATGGGCATGTGTCTTGACTGTGTGTCTGTTGTAACTTAGTTATACAAGTCAGTCTCGAGCACGACCTAGATACACGGGCGTGTCTGGTGGCCGTGTAAGGCACATAGCCTTAGCACATGGGCGTGTGTGGCCATTTTGAAGGGTACACGGGCTAAACAAAAAGGCGAGTGGTTAGCAGTATGACCTAAGTCAGCTTTGACCATGGCTAAGGCACACGGGTGTGTCTTGAGGCTGTGTGGTGAAGTCAGTATGTATGTCCTGTTTTTCCACTATCTAGACACACAGACGTGTCTATTACCGTGTGTGGCACACAGCCTGTTCACACGAGCGTGTGACCCTTTAAAGTTTGAAATTTTTCTAAGTTACTTAGAGTTTGCTAATGTTATCTGTTTAGTTCCAAACCTCTTTAAAGCATGTTTTAAGGTCTAGTAGACCTATATATAAGGGACAATGTGTTTATGAATGAATGAGATATGATGATTTATGAAAATAGTGCATGAAATTTGTTTGTGAATTATGTGATATGATCGGTAATACCTCGTAACCCTATTCTGGCAATAGATACGAGTTAGGGGTGTTACATTTTATTGGTATCAGAGCTACGATTTAGTCGATTTTAGGACTAACGTAGCATGTGAGAGTCTAGCTATACATGCCATATATATAAACTACGATAGTGTGATGATTCTTGACATTTAAAAATATGTTTTCTTATAGTAAATAGATCCCGAACGAGCGATAGCTGATGATGTTGAAAGCAATGCACCCGCTCCCACTCAAGGGGCAGTACCGGCTGAATCTAGGCCAATATCTATTAGTCAGGGAGGAAAGGCTAAGCAAGCCTTCTTCCAATTGATGATTTATTGGTTCACGGAATTCGTACGAACGAATTCGGCTGCTCAACAACCTCCACCCCCACTTGTTTCTCAACAAGTCCCAGCTGTGCCACAAGTAATAGATCTGATTCAACTGAGGAAGCCACCTGTTGATAAGATTCGTAAACATGGAGCTGAAGAGTTTTGGGCTACAGTTGATGATGACGCTGAGAGAGCTGAGTTCTGGGTCGAGAATACTACTAGAGTATTCAATGAATTGTTTGTACTCCAGAAGAATGTATCAAATGCGTAGTATCTTTTCTTAGAGATAATGCATATCACTGATGGAAAACATTGACATCGGTGGTTCCTAGAGAACGAGTTACTTGAGAATTCTTTCAGACCGAGTTTCGAAAAAAGTACATAAGCCAGAGATTCCTCGATCAGAAAAATAAAGAGCTTCTGGAATTGAAACAAGGTCGGATGACCATTACTGAGTATGAAAGAGAATTCGTACCTTTAAGCAAATATGCCCGGGAATATGTGTCTACTGAAGAGATCATGTGTAAAAGATTTGTTGATGGATTAAACGAAGACATAAGACTGTTAGTTGGGATACTTGAACTGAGAGAATTCGTAGTATTGGTTGAGAGGGCCTGTAAAGCCGAGGATCTCAGCAAAGAAAAGAGAAAAGCTGTTTCAGAGACTAGAGATTCAAGAAAGAGATCAATGAATAAATCTTATCATTTCCCATCAAAGAAATCTAGAGATTTTATTGATCGATCGATAGCTTCAGCGGGATATTGAAATAGAGATCGTGGAAAGCAATATACCGACCCTAAAGATCAAACTACTTCAGTATCTAGTGTTGGTAACACAAAAGATGTAAAGCCTGAGTGTAAACAATATGGAAGACGGCATTTTGGAGATTGCTGAAGAAAAAGTAATAATAGAGCTTGTTACAGTTGTGGTTCACGAGATCACTTCATAAAAGATTGCCCAGAATTAGCTGAAAAAGATAATGCTCAGAACATGAGGTCGAGTAACATTGCAGCTATAGGTAGACCACTGAGAAACACGGGAAATGTGAGTGGTGGTAGAGGTGTGACGCGAGACACTACAGCGAGATCTGATGCTAGAGCACCTGCATGAGTCTACGCTATTCGAGCACGTGAAGAAGCGTCATCTCCAAATGTTATTATCGGTACTTTTACTCTCTATGATACTAAAGTTATTGCATTGATAGATCCAGAGTCTACTCATTCGTATATCTGTGTGAATTTAGTATCCAGTAAGACTTTGCTTGTAGAGTCTACTAAATTTATAATTAGAGTATCGAACCCCTTAGGCAAGTGTACATTGGTTGATAAAGTGTGCAAGAATTGTCCGTTGATGATTCGGGGTAATTGTTTTCCGGCCAATTTGATGTTGCTACCATTTGACGAGTTTGACATAATCTTGGGTATGGATTGGCTATCGATACATGATGCTATTGTGAATTGCAAACGAAAGATGATTGATTTGGGATGTTAGAGTAATGAAATTATTTGAATTGAATCAGATGTTTTGAATGGCTTGCCAGCTGTGATTTCAATGATGTTAGCTCAGAAATATGTAAGAAAGGGTTGCGAAGCTTATTTAGCTTATGTGCTTGACACGAAAGTGACTGAAAAGAAGATTGAATCAGTGCCAGTTATTTGTGAATATCTAGATATGTTTCCTGATGAGTTATCGGGTTTACCTCCAATCCGAAAAGTTGAGTTTGGTATCGAATTAATACCGGGAACTACTCTGATATCAATAGCTCCGTACAAAATGGCACCAACTAAATTAAAAGAGTTGAAAGCTCAGTTGCAAGAATTGCCAAATAACGCTTCGTACGACTGAGTTATTCTCCCTGGGGTGCACCGATTTTGTTTGTGAAAAAGAAAGACGGAACTATGAGAATGTGCATCGATTATCGACAGATCAATAAAGTGACGATCAAGAACAAATATCCTTTGCTGCGGATAGATGATTTGTTTGATCAGTTGAAAGGGGCTACAGTGTTTTTAAAGATAAATTTGAGATCAAGTTACTATCAGTTGTGAGTAAAAGATTTAGACATTCCGAAAATTGCTTTCCGAATAAGGTACAGTCACTATGAGTTTTTAGTTATGCCTTTCAGATTAATGAATGCACCTGATATCTTTATGGATTTGATGAACATAATTTTCAGATCGTATTTAGATCAATATGTTGTCATACTATCGATACATGATGCTATTGTGAATTGCAAACGAAAGATGATTGATTTGGGATGTTAGAGTAATGAAATTATTCGAATTGAATCAGATGTTTTGAACGGCTTGCCAGCTGTGATTTCAATGATGTTAGCTCAGAAATATGTAAGAAAGGGTTGCGAAGCTTATTTAGCTTATGTGCTTGACACGAAAGTGACTGAAAAGAAGATTGAATCAGTGCCAGTTATTTGTGAATATCTAGATATGTTTCCTGATGAGTTATCGGGTTTACCTCCAATCCGAAAAGTTGAGTTTGGTATCGAATTAATACCGGGAACTACTCTGATATCAATAGCTCCGTACAAAACGGCACCAACTAAATTAAAAGAGTTGAAAGCTCAGTTGCAAGAATTGCCAAATAACGCTTCGCACAACTGAGTTATTCTCCCTGGGGTGCACCGATTTTGTTTGTGAAAAAGAAAGACGGAACTATGAGAATGTGCATCGATTATCGACAGATCAATAAAGTGACGATCAAGAACAAATATCCTTTGCTGCGGATAGATGATTTGTTTGATCAGTTGAAAGGGGCTACAGTGTTTTTAAAGATAAATTTGAGATCAAGTTACTATCAGTTGTGAGTAAAAGATTCAGACATTCCGAAAATTGCTTTCCGAATAAGGTACAGTCACTATGAGTTTTTAGTTATGCCTTTCAGATTAACGAATGCACCTGATATCTTTATGGATTTGATGAACATAATTTTCAGATCGTATTTAGATCAATATGTTGTCATACTATTGATACATGATGCTATTGTGAATTGCAAACGAAAGATGATTGATTTGGGATGTTAGAGTAATGAAATTATTCGAATTGAATCAGATATTTTGAACGGCTTGCCAGCTGTGATTTCAATGATGTTAGCTCAGAAATATGTAAGAAAGGGTTGCGAAGCTTATTTAGCTTATGTGCTTGACACGAAAGTGACTGAAAAGAAGATTGAATCAGTGCCAGTTATTTGTGAATATCTAGATATGTTTCCTGATGAGTTATCGGGTTTACCTCCAATCCGAAAAGTTGAGTTTGGTATCGAATTAATACCGGGAACTACTCTGATATCAATAGCTCCGTACAAAACGGCACCAACTAAATTAAAAGAGTTGAAAGCTCAGTTGCAAGAATTGCCAAATAACGCTTCGCACGACTGAGTTATTCTCCCTGGGGTGCACCGATTTTGTTTGTGAAAAAGAAAGACGGAACTATGAGAATGTGCATCGATTATCGACAGATCAATAAAGTGACGATCAAGAACAAATATCCTTTGCTGCGGATAGATGATTTGTTTGATCAGTTGAAAGGGGCTACAGTGTTTTTAAAGATAAATTTGAGATCAAGTTACTATCAGTTGTGAGTAAAAGATTCAGACATTCCGAAAATTGCTTTCCGAATAAGGTACAGTCACTATGAGTTTTTAGTTATGCCTTTCAGATTAACGAATGCACCTGATATCTTTAAGGATTTGATGAACATAATTTTCAGATCGTATTTAGATCAATATGTTGTCATATTCATTGATGACATTTTGATTTATTCGCGTGATGAAACCAAACATGCCGAGCACTTGTGAATAGTGCTATAGACTTTGCAAGATAATGAGTTGCATGCGAATTGCACGAAGTTGGTTTTTTGGGCCATATTGTGTCAGCATCACGTATCCGAGTCGATCCGAGTAAAATTTTAGCTATTTTGGATTGGAAGCCTCCGAGAAATGTTTCTGAATTCCGTAGTTTTCTGGGACTTGCTGGTTATTATCGAAGATTTGTGAAAGGCTTTTCTATGATCGCGACTCCATTGACGAAACTGGTTCAAAAAGATATGAAATTTGCTTGGTCTGAAAAGTGTCAAAAAGTGTCAGAAAAGCTTTGATCAGTTAAAAGTTCTATTAAATGAAGCCCCATTGTTAGTACAACTAGAAACGAGTAAAGAATTTGTGATCTATAGTGATGCTTCGTTGAATGGGTTAGGTTGCGTTTTGATGCAAGAAGGCAAAGTCATAGCTTATGCCCCGAGACAGTTGAAGCCGTATGAAAAGAATTATCCAACTCACGATCTGGAATTGGCGGCTATTGTGATTGCTTTGAAGATTTGGCGCCACTATCTATTTGGTGAGAAATGTCACTTATATTCAGATCATAAGAGTTTGAAATATCTGATGACTCAAAAAGATTTGAACCTGCGACAGAGAAGATGGCTAGAATTGCTAAAAGACTACGAGCTTGTTATTGATTATCATCCAGGAAAAGCAAATGTTGTTGCTGATGCTTTAAGTCAGAAATCATTGTTTGCATTACGTACATGAATGCTCATTTAGCTTTGTCTGATGATGGTTCGATTTTAGCGGAATTGAAAGCGAGACATTTATTCTTACAGCAGATTATTGATGCTCAAAAGGTTGATAATGAAATTTTAGTAAAATGAGCCCAATGTGATCTAGATTCTGATTCTGGATATAAAATTGATAATGATGATTGTTTGAGATTTTGAGGTCGGGTTTGTGTTCCGAGAAATTCAGAGTTAATTCTGATGATTTTGGACGAAGCTCATAGTAGTCGGTTCTCTGTACATCCGGGTAGTACAAAAATGTATAATGATTTGAAACAGCATTATTGGTGGTCTGGAATGAAAAAGATATCTCCGACTTTATTTCTAAATGTTTGACCTGTCATCAAGTTAAAGCTGAACATCAGGTACCATCTGATTTGTTACAACTGATTATGATCCCCGAATGGAAATGGGATAAAGTGACGATGGATTTTGTTTTGGGTTTTCCCCTGTCTTCGCAAAAGAAAGATGCTATCTGGGTTGTAGTTGACTGATTGACGAAATCAACTCATTTTATTCCGGTACAATCTGATTACTTACTTGATAAGTTAGCTGAGTTATATATTTTTGATATTGTGAAACTGCACGGGATACCATTACCTATTATGTCAGATAGAGATTCGAGATTCACCTCGCAGTTTTAGAAGAAACTACAAGAGGCATTAGGTATGACCATGTGTCTGCTGTAACTTAGTTACACAAGTCAATCTCGAGCACGACCTAGACACACGGGCATGTCTAATGGCCGTGTAAGGTACACAGTGTAATACCCCGAAAATCTCTACAGTAATATATTATCCTTGATATAATAAAATAAGGAAATAAAGTGACAAAAAAGAAAGTTTTGAGTTATGACAATATTGGGAAGTAAATTATGATATCTTGATTCAGGAAAGGACTAAATTGTAAAAGTGAGAAAAAGTTTTGTTGCCTAAGAGTAAATACTCAAGACTTAAGGGGTTAAAGTGTAAATATGAAAAGGTTAAAGGACCAATAATATAAATTTGTTAAGGGTGACATGATCTAGAAACTAAGGAAAATGGATGAATTAGGACCAAATTAAATAGGTGAAGAACTATGAGGGACTAAATTGAAATTTTACCAAATTAAATGATGACTCAAGGATGGAATTTTAAAAGATAATAAAGGGAAAAATGGTCAATTGGAAGAGAGAGAAATCTAGAAAGTAATAATGATGCTAGAGATATTTTGATATTTTATAATTATTTAATTAGATAAATATTATTTTATTAATATTTTAATAAGATATTTTATTATTTTATTATTATTTTATTAGTATATAAAGAAAGAAAGATGAGGAATTCTCATCCAATTTTCTCACGCAACTAACGTGAGAATAAGAAGAAGAAAGAAAGTTTTCCTTTTCTTACAATTTGGTCCTTCCACCAAAAATTCATTATTTTCACCTAAAAATATAAAGAATTTCCATAGCCATCAAGAGAGAAAGATAGAAAGGAGATAATGGGGAGCAAGAATATCAAGTTGGATTCAAGAAATGGATGCTGAATGAGAGAGAAAATCAAGATGAAGATTGAAATCAATAGAACAAGGTAAGAACATCGTGATTTCAATATATTTTTAAGTTTGATATTATTGAAAAAGCATGGGATTCATGTTAATGTAGAGTTTCTTTACATATGGTTCTATGTTCTTGATATGTTAGTGAAGAGAAAATAAGAGAAAGTGATGAAGAAATAGAGTAGAAAAAGAAGATAAGGGTATATAACATGGTAATTAATATCTTGCACTAAAACAGTTCTGGACAGTAGCAGTATTTTAAATTTGAAAAATCACCAAAAATTTTAAAAATTGAATTATAGTATGAATAAAATATTAAATTAAATATTATTGAGTCTAGTTTCTTATAGAAGTAATTGTGTAATCAATGGAATTGAAAATCATGAGATATAATAAATTTTGTGAGACAAGGTCAGAATGATTTCGGGTTCCCCTGTTCTGACTTTGGAAAATCATAAAAAAATTGATAAAAATAATTAAGGGCTTAAATTTATATTTTTAGAATCTTGAATGAGTCTATTTTCAATAGAAATAAACAGAAACATCATTCGAATTCTGTACGAGGAGATAATTAATTTTTAGTGAAAAAGGGTCGGAACTGTCAAACAGCAGAACAGGGGTAAATTTAAAGAATAAACTGTACTTATTGGCTAAACCAAAAATTCTTAAAATTTTATGGTAATAAGATATATGAGTTTAGTTTCAGGGAAAATTAGCGGATCTTAATTTGGAGTTCCATAGCTCTAGATATAAATAATTTAGTGACTATGACATGGATTGATAGCTTTGAATATACATATAAGTCAATAGTGAAATTCTTGATAATGTTACTTGTAAGCATGATATATACATTAAGGATGTGGAATGGACAGGAGGAGGAGGAAAATATATATATATGAATATTCAGCTAGCATGGCTAATTTGCATGTTTTAAGCTCAGGGACTAAATTAAATAAAAGTAAAACTTTAGGGGGTAATTTTCTAAAAATGTCAAAAATGACTAAATTGAAGGGAATGAATTGTTTTATTATCTAAATTAATAAATTGAATGAAATTATCAATTTAAGATTGGGTGAAATTTGGGAAAATGGTAAATTACCAATATGTCCCTAAATCTTGGTATTTCTGCAATTTAGTCAGGTAGGTTCGTATATCTTGAATGAGCATGTAAATATGACAATTTAAATATTGTATCATATTATATGTGATGTTTGAATTGAATATATGAAAAAGGATGTTACATGAAACATGAAAATGAATATTAAATAATATAAATTAATTGAAATTATTCTGAAAATCTCGGTAATGCCTCGTATCCTATCCCGGTCTTAGGTACAGGCATGGGGTATTACACACAGCCTTGGCACATAGGTGTGTGTGGCCATTTTGAAGGGTACACAGGCTAAACACACAAGGGTATGGTTAGCCATGTGACCTAAGTCAGTTTCGACAACGGCCAAGGCACACAAGTATGTCTTAAGGCCGTGTGGTGAAGTCAGTATGTATGCCCTATTTTGCCACGGCCTAGACACAAGGGCGTGTCTATCACACGGCCTGTTCACACAGGCATGTGACCCTTTAAAGTTTGAAATTTTTTTAAGTTTTTTAAACTTTGCTAATGATATCGATTTAGTTCCAAACCTCTTTAAAGCTTGTTTTAAGGTCTCGCAGACCTATATAAGGGACAATGTGTTTATGAATGAATGAGATATGATGATTTATGTAAATAGCGCATGAAATTTGTTTGTGAATGATGTGCGGTAATACCTCATAACCCTATTCTAGCAACGGATACGGGTTAGGGGTGTTACAAATAATTTCCAAAATGCTTCAAGCAGGATGCACTATCAGCAAAACTACTGAAAAAAGCTCCCATGTGGACACTCTTTTTCTACAATAGTATCTGAAAAAATAATTTTAAGAAGACGTTTCTGAACAAATATTGTCCAAAACGCTTCAAGCAGGATGCACTGTCAGCAAAATTACTGAAAAAAGCTCCCAAATGGACACTCTTTTTCTACAGTATTTCCTCTTTGGCCTTAGACTATAAATGAGTCAAATTTTATTCTCAGATTGCATAAGTTACAACAAGAGAAATTGAAGCTAAAGTAGAATAGAAATTAAAGATTAGTAAATGTATTAATGTTGTTATTTACTATGATGGTGAGGTTCGTGACACTGAGAACGACTTTTTTTTTATCGGAGAACACAGCGCGATTGGTTTTTAACCAGAACATAGATTTGACAGAACTTCGTAAAAGAATTAGGCGTAAAATCTTCAGAACGACGCCAATGAAATTTTTGTCTATTAAGTATCGATTTTGTGCTTCGGTTGATCCCGTGAGATATGACTCATTGGAAATCAAAGGTCCTAGTAGCTTAAAGGCAATGGTGCAGACTCATCTTGCTAATGGATCACCCTATCTTAAGTTATATGTACAATTTTCATCGCCAAATGATGCATTTGCAACTTCAACATTTACTACTGTTCGAGAGGATTACACGACCCCTACCCGACACTCTGTTAGTGGGAGGCAAAACACGAAAGCGCCCGTGCTTGGTGGCAGTATGGAATACACAACTCCTGCACGCCACTCAGTTAGTGGATGGGACATGCACCTTGGTGGGTCGATGTTCGATGCTAGAAATATGTACTGGGGAATGACATCAACTTCTAGTGGTTGGCAACCCACATCTGATTGGGGACGTTATGAAACGTCCACAAGAAGGAATGATGTCCTCCCTACGATGTCTACCGGTGAGGGGACCTCATTCGTTGCAGATAATGGTGGGTCAGATGATGAGTCTGATGTGGATCCACCTCGAGAGCCCGACACTGATGGTGCAAAAGTTGCATTATTTTCTAAACTGAAGCTTGTTCCAAGCATACCTAAAGATGTTGAAGGAGGTTCAGATGAAGAAGAAGAAGAAAATCTGCGATTCAGGGCGTAGTCGCCTCCAACCCACATGCATAATGGCGATCTATCTCAAGATGATGCGTTGGAGTTTCCAGATCTACCACACAGAAGGCGTGACAGTACAAGTTCATCATTGGATTCGAGTGAATTGGAAGTTGGTAAGGAGTTTTCCAATAAGGATAGTTTTCTTGGTGCATTGAAACAACATAGCATCATAAATGGAGTTAAAACAACGTGGTTAAATCCAAATTCGATAAGTTTAAGGCCAAGTGTGCAGTGCAAAACGGTACATATTCATGGAAAATCATGTCCTCGTTGAGGAAAAGGACAGGCATGTGGGAGATAAAAAAGTACAAAGGTGTAGACATGTGTTGGCGGTATAGTATCACTAGGTGTTTAGGGTTTTTGAATAATACTATTATTACATATTGTTGCATTATTTAATATACTTTGTTGACAAGTGTTTCACAAGATCATCCCAGGATGGATTCAGATATGTTAGCTAGCTTATTACTACTGGCGGTGAAGGCGAATCCCAAGACTTCAGTATCGATCTTAATTGCCAATATTCATAGCCAATTAAGGTACACGCCCTCTTATTGCAAGGCTTGGAAAGCTAAGCAGATGGCATTAGAAAAGATGTATGGTGAGTGGAACGCTTCATATAATGAAGTGTGGCAGTGGTGTCAGGTGCTGGAGAGATGTCCTAGGTTGCATAACAGACCTTGAAACGGCACTTGCGTACTACAACGACCGATTGCTCCATGGATGCCAAGTGTTCAAGAGTCGGTTCTGGAGCTTTAAGCAATGCTGAGACGCATTTCTATACTACAAGCCATTGGTACAAATTGACAGTACCTTTATGTAATGTAGATATACCAATATGCTATTGCTAGCTATGGTACAAGATGGCAGTGGGAGAATCCTTCCAATTGCGTTTGCAATAACACCAGGGGAGTTAGTTGATGACTGGAATTTCTTTCTTTCTAGGTTAAGGAGGCATGTCTGCCCCCAACCTGATATCTATGTTATATCAGATCGGGGCACTGGAATACTAGCCGTAATTGAGTGACAGGGAAACCTATGACATCGTACACACCATCAGTATTACCTAAGGCACATTGCGTACAACTACTACGAGCAATATCAATCTCCAACTGAACAACGGCGAGTGAGGAACATGGGTATTTAATCTCTATTAAATTAATATCATTTTTAATATTCAATTTATTCTGAATGGAAGAGTGGTATGTAATTTTCGCTATCAACTTATATTGGCAGAGTATGAGATAAGTAAGGATCGTTTTCATGAGATGTTGGGATTTTGCGTTCAGTTAACGAAGAAGGTGCAAACTACCTCTATAACATACCTTTCGAACAGTGGACACAAGTATATGATGACGGCCTACGATATGGTCATATGACCTCAAACCTGGCTGAATGCATAAATTTTGTTCTAAAAGGAACGCGTCATTTGTCGATAACATCAGTTGTGCGAAAGATATATTTTCATTTAACAGCACTATTTCCAAAGCGAGCAGCGAGTTATAAAGGTCAAATGCAGGGGGCCATGTATGGTGCGCAAGATATTGCAAGAAATTAACAAGGCGAAGGCAAGGGCCAACACCATGCACACAGTGTGTCATGATCGCGACAATCTATGGTTTCATGTGACGGAGTTTGATAGACCGAACCAATTATTATTGGCAGGAAATATTGTGTACACTTGAGAAATAAGACATGTGACTGTGGGAGGTTT
This sequence comes from Gossypium hirsutum, assembly GCF_007990345.1. Lineage (NCBI taxonomy): Eukaryota > Viridiplantae > Streptophyta > Magnoliopsida > Malvales > Malvaceae > Gossypium > Gossypium hirsutum. The sequence goes on from NC_053434.1 coordinate 47,894,749, forward strand.
GACGCACTTCGTTATTCATGCGCTCATGTAATTGCAGCTTGTCAGAATCTCTGTCTGGATCCCATGAGCTATGTCGACAAAGTGTACAAAATAGAATACATGTACAACATGTGGAGACACATTTTCCCACCGGTCCCAGATGAATGTAAGTGGCCATATGTATCGCTTGCTCAGTTTAAGCTGTTATCGGATAGAGAATTGCGTCACAAACCAAAAGGTCGACCTTACTCGACTAGAATACGTAACAATATGGGCATCCAAGAAACAACCAACCAACAGAAGTTGTGTGGATGGTGTAGGAACCCAGGCTATACAACTCGTTCATGTCTAAATCGGAATAACTGATAATTGTTGTAATAAAATTATGTTGCATTATTTATATTTTATTAAAAATATTGCCTTATTCAAAAGAACTTTTATTTTAGTAAATATATAAAAAGTAAATTACAATTAAAATATTAAAAACAACTTTTATTTTATTAGATGAAATAATATAATAAAGTTTGTACAAAAATATTAATAATATAAAAATATTAATAATATCGTCTTATTCAAAAAATATTAAAAAAATCAATGTTGGTGCCAGTCAGAATCAGTGCCACATAGGGGTCGTCGACGGTTACGCACTGGATTCCTCCTTAGTTCAGCTTCCGGCAGGGGTTGTGGTTGCTCCGGCGGGGATTGTGGTTTCTCCGGCAGGGGATCTGGTTGTGGGTGTTGGGAGGATGACCCACCTTGATAGAATAATGACTACAGAGTTGGCCTATATATCGGCAGTTGACTCGGAGTAATCGGGAACGGAGATGAACCGGGCTATGCATTCCAACCTGCTATAGGACTGGGAAAAGGAAACATATAAGGGTTAGGATACATATAAGGGCTAGGATATGCAGTTGGCATAATCTAAAAAGGCTATGATATGGGTGTCATCAGTTGAAGTGTTAGGCCCGGTGATTGTGTGGGCGCTGTTGATGGGCCCGCGTCTTGTGTGGGCGCTGTTGACAGGCCCGCATCGTCATCCCTTCTTCTTGGATTTAAAAGGCCTCGTCGTTCCCTTTGGACACAAATTTTCCGTCGCCTCTCCTCTTCCGACAGTAAATATGGCTTGCTATCCTAAACCATGGCATGTATTCCGGCACGCACGCTAACTCAGGAACGATGATCGGTTCCCAAGTAGGTATATAATCATATTGGTTTTCCCATATTTCGATATATTCTGACCAGTATCTCAGCCAATCCATATTCAATTGCCGTAAGTCGAATTTGTGCTCATCATCGAGCACCTCAGGTGCCACGGGAATCAGTTGTCAGAATCTAAATTGTCGCAATAATCTATCTGACTGGTGCATCTCCACGGTAGCATAGTTGACCAATAGGACCTTCACATGCCAAATGTTCGGATTTTGAAAGAATTCATCCGAAATTACTGCCCGAATTGTCGGATCCTCGTATGGCGTCCATTGAAACTATGAATATTATAAAAATATTATTTATATACATAATATATAATACTAAATACAAAACGAATATTTTATTATGTATATATGTTTTATTTAATACTTACTTGTGCTTCCGACCATTGGTCTAATAGAAGCCGTATATCTTCAAAAGAGGTAGGTATTCCAACATATCTCGCTGAATGGTTCCACCTAATTAAATAAATTTTTAGCATACAATTATATTTTAAATCTACGTAATAATTGTAAAATCTAATATAAAATTTACCTCGTTATGAGTAGGAATGTATATGAGTGGTCCACTCTAGGACGTAAAAATGAAAAACGAAACCGTGCCCATGATTGTAGTAGTGATAGGCAACCTCTGATTTTGGCTTTATTCAGTCGCGTTACCCCGCACATCTCCTTGTACAATTTTGCTAACACGATAGACCCCCAACTAAATTCATCAGCTACTCTAAAATCAACGAGTTTCAGCAGTCATTTCAGATGTATGAGGTTTCATGACAAGTCCGGCATCAGATAACCTCTAATCATCTCAAGAATGTATGCCCGAGCATATCGTATTCTTTCTAGTTTAGTCGAATCATTATCCGGCTCCAAGAATGTGTCTCCTAACCAGCCCATCTCGATCAACCTCCGTTAATATTATCTGGAATAACACCCAAAATCTCGTAGCATACGGTCCCCAATCAGCAGATTGAGCGAACTTGGTGACTGCGTACACATCCACCGGCAATCCCAATTGCAACTACACATCTTCCAGAGTCTAGTACACTTTTCATATGGAAGATGGAAAGTGTGCATCTCGAATCTCCACCTCTCTATCAAAGCACTAATTAGTTTCAGGTCCAACTTTCACCCTCGGCCTATCGTGGCCACGTGCTAAAAACCCGCTTCCCGCAAGTAATTCTCTATCAACGGTGATGGAGGACCAGACATATTACGGATATAGCATTGCAACACCCGATCTACAGACTGTTATAAAAAATTATAAAATAAAATTTAATTAAAATTGCATAAATGAAAAAAATATTAAATAATATTGAAAAATTAAAATTAACACTTACCATTTCCATTTGTTCGGTAGAGATGTGTTCTTTATCAAGATGAATTAATTCTTTGGCCATTGTTAACACGATCGAATATTTTTTAATTTAAAAAAACTAATTCAGAAAAATTTTAAATAGAGCTTTTTTGAAAAAATTAAAGAGAGCTTTGAAAGAAATTTGAGAAAATTTTGAGAGGATTTTAGTGTGAAAAAAATGAAAAGAGGGTTTTATATATATATATTTTTTACTGTTGGAGTCGAAATGATCAAAAAAAAAAGTAGCCGTTGGGGGTTAAAAAATCAGGGCAAAACGTGTCCCTGGAGGAGCGTTTTGCTGACACATCACATGAGATCACGCTGACGTGGATGCATTTTCAAGAAATCCGACCCTTTCCGGTAAATAATCAAAAAATTAGCCCATTTCCATAAATATTTTTAGAAAAAAGGCTTTTTTAAGTAAAATGGCCAAAAAAATTCAACTCCTTTAAAAAAATTTCAAAACATTTTAATGAAGCAACTATTTTTTTCATTTCAATTGGATTAAAATAAAATTTTTGTTATATAGTAAACAAAGTTAATAATAGTTAACGAAATTAGATAAAAAAAATAGAAATTATAAAATGATTATTTTATAAGTGAAAATAAAAACTGTTACATCCAAGATAATTTAGTCAAAAGAAACTTTGACTTCTTAAAGGCTTGAGTGTTCACTGTTCAGACGCCTTTATTATTACAAGCAATATACAGCCAATCACTTCTTTCATTTAATTTCCTAAGCTCTTTCCTGGTCCAATTTTATAATAAAATTCTAATTTCTGGTCAAGTTCAGGTCACGTGAATTAATGTAACTTTAATGATTTAATCGTATATCATATATATATATATAATGTAAAGTAAGGAATATTAACATTAGAAATTTTAAGTTTTAATTTAATTTTTTTATTTTAAAATATTTTTAATTAAATTTAAAGTGGATTTTATATTTAAAATTAAGCTTTTAATGAAAAAATTATATTAATTAATAAATACAATAAAAGAAATACATTTGTTTTTTAAAACAAACAAATACATTATTTTATCAAGAAAATAATGATATAATTTTTGGTGAAAATAGAATTTTTTTACATCTACTTCATTTTTAATAATTTACAATATTAAAAAAAGAAAATATATAATTTTATATTATTATCTATATATTTTTATAATTAAATTTAAATAAAATGTTTTAAAATTTATTTAATTGAAATTTGGACCAAACCGACTTGTGAACAAAAAATTAATTGATACATATTTAATATGCCTTTTCTTTTCTTTTTTTCTTTTTTTGTGAGCATACGAATTTACATTTAATTTTTAAAATTATTTTAATATTATATAAAAGAAACATTTATGTTATTATGTTTTTTTATAAAATTCTAAGTGGAACATTTTAATTTAAAAATATTTTAATATATGAATTCAAAAATATTTTAATATTTTAAATTAATTCACGGTAAGAAAACTAATTAATTTATATTTTCCAATCAATCATCGTACATGTTATATAATAATTTTTTTTTAAACAATCTCATTATAGGTTTTGATTATATTTGTTATTTTTGACGCAATGCCTAGAACTACTCGTAACTCTTCCCCAACCCATAAATAGGATGATAATGCGCCTCAGCACACTCAAATCCACGTCCTCCTGTATTTGCAACATATCCATACCAATCAAGCTAATATTCAATTAACATATGCTATATAAATTTTAACTTGAATAAAAATCTGATAAGGGTAATTAATTGTATTTTTCTTTAATAAGACAGCTGGCATATGGGTTATACTTAAATTAATAAAACCCTTTAAATTTAAAAATAAAATAATAAAATATACTACATTTTTAACAAAATAATACAAATTTAAAAATGAACAGTAAAATAAATATGAAAATACAAAAAAACTATAAGCATCCCAGTTTAGTTAAAAAAGAGAATAAAAGTAACAATAATGGGTTGCATCACGGCTTCCCTCAACTTAGTTGATTTTTCTACAAATCTGAGTTGCTATTCCCTTGATTTGTATTAAATTAACACATTCGATGAACATTGTACGACTACCAAACAAGGTACGGTTCATTTAACAATAACATCCATCACGAGATATTTCTCCTACGTTCATATTAACCTATATTCACTTCAACCAATATTTTTGAATGCCTTTCCCTTCAAAATCCGATGCGAAACTTCCAGTTGGTTTCATGCTAAACGTCTATGTTAAGAATGGATTCGCCTTGATATGATTAAAAATAAATTTATTCGAGAAAAAATAACACACCCGATAATAAATAATGCCCGAAAAGAATAAATAAAAAGAAACAATAATTTACACAGTTTGGTTTTAAAAATTTACCTCCATAGGCAGGGGCAAATTCAGGGGTTACTAGACCTAGTCTTCCTAAATTTTGTAAAAGAAAATTTAGGTCCTTCGAATTTTGAAAAAATTAATTTAATATTATAATTAGTGTTTAAAAAATAGATAAATTCATGTTTGGCACCCCTAAATTTTTTTTAAATTGATTTATTTTATAGGATTTATAATTTTTAATAATAAATTTAATAACATTTTTTTAAATTTGTTAAACTAATACAATGTAGATTCTAAATATTACTTTAGTAAAATAAAGATTAGTAATTGCAATATCTAAATATAAATAGTATCTAAATATTAATTTAAGTAAAAAATAAATTTAAATAATTATAATAGCTACTATAAATTTTAGTGATCAAGATTATCTTAAATTTAAAAATATTCTGACCTACTTTAAATATATATAAATATCCAACCCCTCCCTTATCCACAATTCTAACTTCACCCTATAACAAGGATTACTTATATTATGACGCTAAAAAACAATTTCAAAAACTTAAAATTCACAAAAAAAAATTTACAATATTTTACTCTCAAATTAGCCGCTTACTAATTTGCCCCGTTCACTCTCCTTTGTTGTGTTTCGTGGTTGAAAAGCAAGGCTTATTTATACTAGATTGTGGCAGCCTATTTTAACATATATATATTTTCCAGGACTTGTAAAATGTAAAATATCGGTATAAATATCGATGACTTGTATTAAAAAAATTCCACCTTTAGAATTTCGATGCAAAAGAATAAAAATGAGTTTTATAATTATTTTCATTATATGATATATTTTTCCAATGGCTTACTAATATATACATATATGTTCTTCAAATATTGTATCAAGACTAACTTTTTCATGCCATAATAATTAAGGGTAAATTACACTAACAGTCACTCAATTTTGAGGTAGCTGACAAAACAATCACTTTGGTTTCATTTCAGTCACTCAACTTTAGAAAAATGACAAAATAGTCCTTTTTGCCGTTTTCTATCACAGACGTCACGACAAAGTGACATGGCAGATGACGGCGTGTTTGGTGTCAAAAAACCCTCTAGCTGGCCTGTTACCACCAATTTAACAGCCTTTCCAGCACCAATTTAAGGTTTGAAAAGAGAAAAAGAAGAAAAAAAGAAAAAGAAGATGAATATGAATATGAGGAGAAGAAGGAGAAGAGAAAAAATAGAGATGCCTCCAATTTTCAAATCAACGAAAATCGACGCAGTCGCCAATAGCTTCCCCTATACGAGTCCTGAAACTGATATCCGTCTAGTCCGACCCTCTCCTCACTAAAGAAATCTTCGATGTTGCCACCATCTAAACAGGTTTTCATCACTCGTACTCTTCCTTCCTCGTCCTCATTCTCAAACTCGGTTGTTCCAAGCACTTCTCTCTTGTCAATGACCTTCTCGTTCTTCTCAAATTCGATCGATATCGGGTTACTCCAACTCTCTTTTCTTACCTCATCAAAATCTATGCTGAAACTAATTTACTTGAGAAAGCTCTCAATGTGTTCTACAAAATGCTTGAATTCAACGTTAAGCCTTTACCCAAACACTTAAATCGTATCCTTAAGCTGCTTGTTTCTCATTGTAACTTCATCATGCTTACTTTAGACTTTTTCAAGATTTCCCATAAATACAGGGTTTTCCCCAATACAAAATCTTACAACATTTTGATGGGTGCGTTTTGTTTGAACGGGGATTTAAATATTGTATACAAACTGTTCAACAAAATGTTTGAGTGAGACGTTATGCCATGTCGAGTTTTATAGGATATTAGTGCAAGAGCTATGCAAGAAGAGTCAAGTGAATAGATATGTAGATTTCTTAGAAGATATGTTGAGTAAAGGATTCGCACAAGATTCATTAAGTAATACTACTTTGTTGAATAGTTTGTATAGGAAGAAGAATTTTAAAGAAGCTTATAAGCTTCTTTGTAGAATGAAAGTTAAAGGGTGTAACCATGATATTGTGCATTATAGTACTGTTATATTGGGTTTTTGTAGAGAAGGAAGAGCTATGGATGTTGTTAAGGTTTTTGCACAACCATTACAGTGGGAGAAATCATATCAACTGTTGAGAAATTTTGGATTTCAAGATAACTTTAAGCTTGGATATCAATGGTATTGCTCTTGTTTATACCACTGCAACTTTAGATACTGTTACAACAAATTGCCTGCTTTTCATCACTTTTTTCTTGGCTGTGTTACTCGGGTAAATTACACCATCAATGGTCGATGACAAGAGACAAATTTCAGGTCAGCGGAGAATCATCATTAGCCGACCAAAAAAGGGTGTTATTTTTAGATGTGTTGTAATACCAAACAGAGAAAGTGTAGAGATTTGTAGAAGAACTCATTGACTTAAACCCAGTAGAGAAGACTTTATTTAAAGATATAAGAAATTTGTTTTGAGATGGATTTCATGGGAAATCTGAGAAATTGAAGGATCGGTCTTGCTGGGACAACAATGGCTGAAGGTTACAGATGAAGAGGCAAAGAATCTGACCCCGCCAAATTAGGCAAAGAAGATTTTTTTTTACAGTCTCTTCTTATTATTATTATTCATTGGGAAATCCGAGAAATTGAAGGATCGGTATTGCTGGGACAACAAAGGCGGAAGGTTACAGAGGAAGAGACAAAGAATCAGACCCCGTCAAATTAGGTAAAGAAGACTTTTTTTTTACAGTCTCTGTTATTAAGGGTTTTTTTTAATTTCTTCTTAAATTGGGTGGTTTCCATTGTGGACATCCAGTGTGGCAAGTTAACTAGCCATATCAGCTAGTTAACTTGCCACATCAGTGGTCCTGTTAAGACACTAACAGAAACTGTTAATTTGTGACTGTTTTGTCACTTTTTTATAATGTTAGTAACTGTTTTGTTATTTTTCAAGACTTGAGTGACTGAAATGAAACCTTAGTGACTGTTTTGTTAGCTATCCCAAAATTGAGCGACTGTTGGCTTAATTTATCCAATAATTAATCATAAAATTTTTGACCTAATCAAGGTATGCTGTTAGCGTCATTACTTACGTCAAGCTTAATAATATCTCATGCCTTACACTTGAAATTTAATTTCAGCTTCGTGGGACAATCATTAGTTAAATTTTTAGTTATGGAATTACATTGCATGCAATCGTATTTATTCTTAATTGTCAACTTATTCAACTGATGATAGTCGATACACATCCTCATCGTACCGTCCTTCTTCTTTACAAACAAAACTGGTGCTCCCTATGGAGACACACTAAGACGAATAAACCGACGATCTAACATCTCCTAAACTTGAGTCTTCAGTTCTACTAGCTCCTTCGGTGCCATTTGATAAGGGACGATAGACACCGGAGCTGTACCAGGAATCAACTCAATCCCAAATTCTACCTCACGGCTCGGAGGCAATCCTGGTAATTCCCTTGGGAAAACATCTGGAAAGTCTCTCACCGTTCGGATGTCCTTAACCGAAAAGTCCACAGAATCAGAAACACTGATGTAAGCCAAGTATGCCTCACATCCTTTCCTCACCAGCTTCTCTGCTACCAACGCAGATGTCACATTGCTCAGATAATTCTGTCGTTCTCCAATCACGGCTACTTCATTATCCTCCTCGGTCCTCAGAACCACCTTCTTTTCAGCACAATCCAAACTTACCCGATGCTTTACCAACTAGTACATACCAAGAATTAAGTCAAACTCCCCAAACGGAAGTTCCATCAGATTAGCCAAAAATATTGTCCTTTGGACTTCCAATAGAACATCCCTAAATAGCTTACTAACCTAATGGTCTGCCCCAGCGGACTCACTACAAAAATTTCACTAGAAGTACTCTCAAACAAAATTCCCAAAGTCTCAGACACAGAACATGCAACATAAGAATGTGTAGAGCCTATGTCTATCAGTGCAACATAGGATACATTAAGAATAAAAAACGAACTCATGATGACGTCTGGGGCATCTCTATCCTCACGACAACGTGCAGCATAGACAAGTGCAGGTTGCCTCACCTCAGTCGGCCTAACACCTCTGCTAGGTGCTCTCTAACCTCGTCCTATACCATTACCACTCCTAGCCTGTCCTCGGCCCCTAGGTGGCTGTTGTACTCCTCTCAGTGGCTGCGTAGTCCCAACAACCGGAGCTTGCACCTGATTTTCCCTCAGTGGACAATCCTTAACTCGATGTTCAGTTGATCCACGCCTCAAACAAACACCGGTAGATATCCAACACTCACCTGGATGGCGTCTATTACATAACTGACAGATCGTCACCCCAGCAGGTGCAACAGTAAGCCCAACTCTAACGGGCCCGTCAGTCCTTGCCTTTTTCCTAGGCCTCATCCCAGAATCGGATGACTCAGAGTCCCTCTTAACTTTACCCTTTTCATAATTTTGGCGCTCAATACGCTTCACCTCCTCAACTATCTTGGCCTTTTCGACCAAGATTGAAAAATCTCGCTTCCTCTGAGGAGCTATCAAAACTCGCAGACTATCTCGAAGACCGTCCTCGAACCGGACACAGCTCTCATACTCAGTCGTCACCATGCCCCTCGCATAGCGACTCAATCTCAGAAATTCAGCCTCGTACTCAGCCATCGAACGGTCCCCCTAAGTGAGATTCAAGAACTCACGCCGCCTTGCATCAGAATAGCTAGCTCCCACATACTTACTCTGATAGGTGGTCTTAAACAAATCCCAAGTCAACCTATCAGCTTGAGTACCTTCCTTAGCAGTCAACCACCACTGGTATGCCTCATCGCGAAGCAGAGACACAGCCCCCTTGAGCTTCTGCTCATTAGTAAAATCCAAATCATCCATTATGCACTTTATGGCCTCCATCCAGTACTCAGCCACACTCGGAGCAACTCCAGTGATGCCCTTAAATATCTCAGCCCTATTCAACCGGAGTCGTTCCGTAATCGACCTACAACCTCCAGACCTAGTGTTAGCCCAAGCGACCTTCTCCAAAATTTACAGCATAGCCTGGGACAGTGAGTCGTCCCTAACTGCACGGTCCTGAGACTCAGCACCGCTTTTAGTAACAGGTGACACCGGCGTTTCGCTAGTGTCCAAATCAGGGATCGTATCAGATGCGAATAACTCAGCTTAAATCCCTTTACGGCTTCTACATTGACCTCTAGTACCCCGTCCACAAGTACCACTTGCACTCATCGTAATTATCGAGTTAATCTATATTTAGAAGTTTTATGTACATTAGTTTACAATTTCGATAATTATTAGTAGATATTTTATACAAAACAGTATCAGAGTTTTAGGGTCAGTTATCGCGAGTAGTAAGCTAACTACGGTTTCCAATTTACACTACCTAAAGTGTTCTATAACACATACACATTATTTCAGACAGATACAGACAAAATTTTCAGTATAAACATGCTCTCAAACAGTACATATTAGAGTTTCAAAGAAGTTACAGAATCAGTGCTGGAGGCTCGGTGTACCACATACTTATTATCAAAATATTTCAAATCATTTCACAAATAATTCTCTTTAAACCAAATTTTGAAACCTAAAATTCACAGTCAAGTTTTAAACTGGCTCTGATACCATTAAAAGTAACACCCCAAACCTGGCCTAGACGTTATAGCCGAATCTGGCGGTGTTATATGAGAGTGTTTTAGAAAATCTTAGCAAGTTAAAAATCGTTTAGTTCATAATCGTTACTTAAGTCGTAAAATCTCCTATCCGATTATTAGGTAAACACATTTCATTATAGCGGCAGCTAAACATCATAAATTCATTAATCAATAGCTTAATAGTGTAAAATCCTGGAATAACTTAAAAATAGTTCAAGTTCAAAGATATTTTAATCCCAAAAATAAATATTTAGAATAAAGCCGACAAAATAGAATGTTACTCAAAAATCCAAAAATGTCCAACAATGATCACCATTGAGCCCTCCGTTGCACTGATCCATCTATTGCTGAGGATTACCTGACAGACAAATAAACAAAGGGGTGAGTTTTCGCAAACTCAGTGTATACATCCCCACAACCAGCATGCACACAAACAGATAACAGAATACAGACAGTTCGGCCTTAGCCATGCAAGTATCACATGCATAACAAATCAAATATCAAAAAACATGCCCACAACCCTGCAAACCATCTCCGACCAACCCAACACATCATGTGGGGACAGAATCGACCCACCCAACCCTACACACCAAGTATGGGGATATAATCAACCCATCCAACCCTACACACCACAAGGTACCATAAAACAGTACATAATAGATATATGTAGTGTAGCTGCCAGATAACAGGCTAATCGCCTATCAGACTTCCTTCTCTTCACAACAATCCTAACCCAATGCAATGCAACATACATATCATGACATGCTTATATGCAGATATTAGATTTTGTCAAATCATGGCAGAACAGATATACGAAATCAGACAGATACACATGCTTATTATAACATGCTTTTGCATACAATTCAGTAATCAACTAGAGTATGGGGTTTAAGTAACGTTTATTGCCCCTACAGTTAGGTCACAGTCGACTTAGGTGACCCGTGCAACTTATAGAACATTTCAAAAAATTGGGCTCACACGCCCGTGTGGGCCCACACGGTCCAACTTGGCTTTGCCTGTGTGGATCACACGGCCTGGCCCAAAGTCCCACACACGCGTATGGTTCACCCGTGTGACCCATAAACCCGTGGGTCTACACGACCTAGTTGGTCAAGCCCGTGCTTCGCACACAGCCTCGCTAGCCTCACACGCCCGTTTCTTTCGTGCCCGCATGGCGCACGCATGGCCTGGCTCGCCAGTGACACGCCCGTATCTCGCGACGCAGGCTACCACATAGGAGGACCACACGTCTGTGTGGCGTTGACAGGCCACTTTTCAGCTTTCACCGAAACTCATTTTCTACGCGATCGGAGTACACACCTGATTCGTTTTTGCTACTAATCCAACCACGATCACTCTAAAGCCTAAGATTGACAATATCGAGCCCAAATCAGTCATTTAAATCGACCTCCTTAAGAACTGCCAAATCCCGAAAGAGAGATCTACTTACCTTCAATGAAGGACGGTGTTTCCTTGCTGTTTAGAACTCGATTACTGATCTACAGAGCCTTGAATACCCCTTAAACAGCAAACAACAACCCTCTTAAACGATCTCCAAAGATAATCACACAACTTGATAAAACGATACTTACCAAATCGACAGAACCGCTAGTGATACGCCTAAGCTTATTGAAAAAGAAGAAAAATGAAGGGAAGAAGGAAATTTTCGGCAGCAAAGGGTTTTGGGAAAAAGAGAACGGCAGAGAGCAAAAACTTTTGTTAAAGAGAAGGGAATAAGCCCTAATTATCCCTAAACCCCAATTCACATTTCTGATAAAGCCCAACTCTTAGCCAAAACTTGCAGCAAAAATAATCCCATCGCCACTGCAGGGAATCGAACTTCAGACCCTAGGCGTAATCCCTTGCCACTTAACCAATAGACCAGCAGGCCCATTTTGTTAGATTTTTACCAACAATTCCTTATAAGCCCACTCAACTAAAGTCAAGCTTTATTCAAATAAAAACGCAAAATTTAGTCCAAGTTAAAGCTTGAACTTAAAACCTCCCAAACACACCCCAGAGCACATAACCACTTAAACCAACACGTTTAAAGCCAAAAATAACACAGACCCGGTTGTTCAGTTATTTCCATACTCAACAATTACAAAAGCCAAGATTAAAGAAATTTGGGGCATTACAATTTCTTATCATTTCCAATGTTTATTCAAACAAAAATTGTTAAAATCATTTAGCTTTCCTTTCCTTCACTACTTTTAACTATGCAAACAAAATAATAGGTAATTATTTACTTTCTTTTCTTTAGCTTTCACTCTTTTACTTTTTTTTTCTTTTTTTTTCTTTACTATTAATCCAAACATAGTGCAAAGGAAACATCACTTCCCTTTATTAGCTTTTCTCTCAAATTTGGGTAATTAAAAACTGAGTAACTCAAGGACCTTTACTTTCCCTTGTTTAAATAATAAAAAAATAATCCAAAGAGCTTTCCCTTACTTTCCTTTCCTTTCCTTTTTTTTTTAATTCAATCCAAACATAGAGTTATCTACAATTCATTTTGTAAAAAAATTTTGAACAACTTTTATTTCCTTTCAATTTCGTTTTTTCTTAAAATTATTTTTGAGATTTTAAAAAAAGAAGAAGAATTAAATTTTAACATAATCTCCGTTAAGCCCGGACCCAATTACTACCCACTAGTTAGGTTCAGGCTTAATATCAAACAACTACATTATAGAAAAATGGTTAAATTTTAATTTTGGTCTCTCTATGATGCTTAAATTTGATATTTAATTCTTATACTTCAAATTCTAACATAATTCGGTCTTTAAATGTTGTTAATTAGCCCAAATAGCTAATATTATTAACTTTTCAATTAAATTCCAAATAGCGATTATTAAACCTAAAAGGCAGAAGAACTAAATTCTTGATAATAAAGTAGGGAGAATAAATTCTAGATAACAAAGTGTATAGAGACTTAAAGTATATTTTAATCTTCAAGTTTTTATTTTATATTTTGACACAAACAAATAATTAATCCAGCATAAATTGGGGTAGACCATACTACTATGTAGTAAAGAGTGAAATCATTTTATTTCTATTGTGTTCTAAAAGGAGAAGGAATGACAAAGTCTGAACTTAATTTTTAATATCAACATATAACTACTTTGTCACTCCAATTGTGATTATGTTAGTTAAAATTATTTTTAGTTGATCTAAATATTTAACAATCACATATTATTTTATTAGGTTAATATTTGATACAATAATAATATATAATTCTATATTGTCAATAAACTTGGACAATGATTTATTATCTAAATTGTTTAAAGATAAATTAATTTATTTACCTTTTAAATTTTAAATTTTAAATGATGAGTCAATAAATATACTTAGAGGTGGCAAAATGAGCCCGAACTCAAGAACTCGACCTAAAAAAACTAGAGCTTAAACACGCCTAAATCCAATTTGACTAAAAAGTTAAAAATTTAAATTTGAAAAAAACTTGAACTCGAAAAAATTTGTATATAAACCTAAATTTAGTAATAAAATAAAATAATCCAACTACAATTAATTTTTTTTATAAAAACTTTAAGTATTAGTTTTATTCAAATATTTTTCTTCATAAATTAATTAATTATTTTTTACATATAATTAAATAACAATTTTTGAGAAATTGAGATTACCACTATTATAGCTCTATGACAGTAACTAATTTTCAATTTTTTTTTTTTAAAAATGCTACTAATAAATATTTAGGATGTGTTTCTTTTATTAGAGAAAAACTTTTAAAATATAATTTTAAGAAAATTTGTCAAACAACGAAGAATATTTTACACAGAATCATTCAAACAACATCTTTTTCAAAAAAAAAGGTATTAATTTATTTTTCAATAATTATTTTTTAAAAATTATTTTCAGTCAAATAAACACAACCTTAATTATATCATCTAATTCTTAATTTAAATGATTTATATTTAAGAAATATTTATATATATTATCAAATAACATATCTTATTCCCACTATTTAATAAAACATTTATAGAATTTATAAAAACCGAAAGGTATATTAAGTTCACACTATCTAATTTATGGAAATTATATCAGATCTTCTTCCCACTATCTAATTTAAATAATTTTCTAAGATGCTATTTTTGGTGTTTACTGGAATGTTTTGCTAGCTCTAGGTGTTTTTTTTTTTCAATTTATTTGTTTATTTTAGCTTCAAAGTTATTTTTCATTTTCATTTAGATGTATTTGTAACAATGTTATTGATTATATTAAGGTGGTGTTTGTATTTTGAATCCTTTTTTTTTCACTAACCTTCTTTTGGGTTATTAATAAATATTATATTTTAGACTTGAAAAAAAAGAATGAATGTTAAGTACATCCTTTGTAATCATAAAAAGAATTAATTATTTAAATATATAAAGGAGGAACTCACGTCATCCTGTACCAACGATAATGTTGATGTCAATCAAGTTAATTAATCAAAATATAAATAAAACTATCACATTATAGTAAAAATTTACTTAAAATATATAAATTAAAATTTTATATTAAGATGTAAGCATTTACATTATGTAGATATATATAATTATATCGAATATAAAACGATTCTGAAACGAACCCATGACCAAATTTAAAATATCTCAAATTCGAAGAGGTATAAACTAAAAAAACTTAAACCTGAAAAATACCTAAACTCGAAAAAAATTGAAGTTAAAAAATTTGAATTTAAATTGTTAGAGTTGTTGACCCAAATTCTTGTTAAATAAAATAAGAGATTGTTTGCAAGTCAGGTTAAACAAAATATATATTTTTTCTAAAAGATTTAGTATTTATTAGTATAATATATTTAACATTTATTAGCATAATTTATTTGACTTACGAATTTAGCCTATAAATAGTCTATTTTATAATATTATAAAAAACACTCATTCAAATATTATAACTCATAACACTTTTGGAGAATTTTGTGTTTACGTTTTGAAGATTCTTTATTTTAGGTTTTGGGTTTAGTTCTTATCTCCACCTTTTGTATTCTTCGTTCTTTTTCTATTATAGTAAAATTATTTTTACCCGTGATTTTTTTGTCTTTTTAGAGGAATTTTTTCACGTTTAATTTGTGTGTTTAATTTTTTCTACTACTTTTTATTTATTCGTTACTTAATTAGATCGATCCCAATACAAACAAACTCCAACGGGAAAACCCCAACCTACCCGAATTCTCCAGAAAGCGGCCTCCAAATATACCTATAAAAGAGTCCGCTTGAATTTGACAGACAAGGGATATAATACTCTAGTTTTGATTTTAATTAATCATGAATTACTATTTAATTAATAAAGATAATTGATTTAAATTTACTTATAAAATATATAAAATAAATTTTGATAATTTAATATACTTTTAAATGTTAAAATGAGATTTTTCCGAGTTTGATGCATCCCAAGTATTTTCTCAGTCAAATTGAATAAAATTAGCATGTATGAGCACTCAAATTGATTTAAATTAGACTAAATCAGGGATGGAGTGATAAATGATCTTATATAAATTTCTTAATTAACTTCATTTGTGAATTCCATCACTAGATAATTCATACCATTTCCTCCCCTTAATGGTAAAGTGTAAATTTATCATAATCTTTATAGATTGAATATTAAAATTTACCATTATATTTTATTTTCATTTATATTTTAAAATATAAGTAAATTTATCCTTTAATTTTTATGTAATTGAATTTTATTAAAGTAAATCAGCAACTTTGATTTTTTAATCAAAATTTACTTCTCAATATTGATTTTAGTTATTTGTAAAACATAATTTAATAAAAAAAATATTTTTAGATTTTATGTTAATATTTAAAAAAGTATTTAATTTATAAATCATAACTTATTAAATTAGTTTATAATTTTTATTTCATAAAATAAATACTTAAAAAAATAAAAAATTTATTAAATTTTATCTTCAAGTTATTTGAAATTAAAATTAAATAATAAAATTAAAAAAACTATTTTTAGTTACAAAATCAATTCTACAAAGAAGGATAAAATTCAATATAGAATTAAACTATAGTAATACATTTACCTTTATTTCATAAGCACAATTACAAATATCAATAAAAGTAAAGCGAAGCAAGGGCTGGCATGTAAACCTATTCATTTGGTTCGACTTGAAAGTCTGCTCGAAAAGTGAAAGAGTTTGGTAAAAAAAGAAGACCCATTTGGCCACAGGTAAAGTTTTTTTGTTCCGGGCCCAATTCGAATTAGCAAAAAACAAAAAATTACTATTTTCTTATTGTTTTGATGCTATTTTTTAATTATTTTCTCACTATTTTGTTACAATTTTACCATTATGTTACTATAATTTTTTTGTTATTATTTGGATAGTATACCTCATGTTTTATTGTTAATTTTGTTACTGCTTTAGAGACATTTGCTTGTTAAGTTACACTTATATTAGTGTTAGTTAAATATAAGTATTTTTTTAATTTATTGGAAAATATTTATTTTAATATTTTTAGTATTTTTTATGTATTATATTTTAATCTTTTTTATATATAAATAAAATAAAAAATTAATTCGGGTGGGTTGGGCCTAAGTTTTAATATTTTTATCTGAGGTAGGCTTGAGCAAAATTTTAGGCCTATTTTTTAGGCTAAGCTCTAGCTTAAAATTTTGGTAAGGCCTGGCTCGAACTCACTTGACCCGACTCGTGGACAGGTCTATTGGCAGGGACCTTAGCCCCCTAAAATGAAAATTTTGACTTTTAGGCTTTTATAATTTATAAAATTTTAAACTAGTATTTGAAAAATTATACTTTAACCTCCAAAAATGATAAAAATCTTTTTATCTTTTAAAAACTATAAAAATAAAAATATAAGGAATGAGAAATTATATTATTATTTACTTTAGCTTTGAAAAATCATAATCACCAATTTCAAATTAATGATAAATTACACAGTAACCAACGAATAAACAAACAAACCAGTTTCTGAAACTTTGACTTTTTAAGTCATGAGTGTTCAGACGAAGCATGGGATATTTGCTAGAACCATTACATCGAATATGTACAAGCAAGCACTTTATTTCATTTAATTTCCTAAACACATTCCTGATCCAAAATTCTAATTACGGCTCAAGTTTAGGGCCACGTGAATTAATGTAATTTTAATGATTCAATTAAATTATATTTTCCAATCAAATAACTAAGTTCATTAAAACACAATTCATAAAAAGTTATATAAATATAAAAATCACATAAGAGAGTAATTAACAGACATTTGTTTTAATATAAGACTAAGGTGGGGTAAATAGAGAATGAAAGTAACAAAATTGGCTGATTTTTCCTCGGAGGAAGAGCTATTCCCATGAACATTGTACGACAGGGAATGAAGTACGGTTGGTTCAACAATAAGATCGTTCATGAGTTGTTTTTTCTCACATTGATGTTTCACTATTCATGTTAACCTATTCCATTTGCCTCTCTCTTTAAAATCCAATGAGAAACTTCCACTTCATTTCATGCTACCAGTATACAACAAAAAGTTCTCAGTAAATTAATCAAGTGTTGAATTTAAATCAGTTCATTCTAATAAAATCTACCCGGGAATTTTCCATTAGAATTAATTCATCAAAACAAAATCATGGCAAGAGTTGATTATAGGGAATGGGGCAAGGATAGTGAAGACTTGGGGACTGAAAGCCAGTGTTCTAACGCCTCAATTTTCAAGAATTCTGTGAATGTTGGCATAGGTTTAATTATGTTAGTGGGCCTCTAGAAGGCCCAAGCTTAAGATAGAACCCGACAATTTTAGTTAATTTTTGTTCCATAAGAAAAAGGGGGTGAAATTATGAAATAGAACCTATATGAAAATGTTTGAAAATGCTATAGGCTAAATTGAAGTGGCCAAATAAATAGGAGTGCAAAATAGGAGGATTTGCATGACAAACCTCCCATTTTACATGAAGTGGCCAGCCATCATGTTGTTGTAGACAATATGAGCACTTGATATCCATAATTCATGGTACAAATTGATAATGGGTTAGGTAAATGTTCCATAATAATGGGTTAGGTAAATATTCCATGATAATGGGTTAGGTAAATGTTCCATGATGGGCATTTCATGTCTTTTGTATTAAAGAATTAAATAGATGAAATATGAAATTTTACTAAAAAAAAAAGGCGTGAAAAGAACAAAGTTTTGTCCATCTTTGTTCATCATAGCCTAAAGTTAGAGAAGATAAAGGAGAGGAGAAAGCTCTTGAATGTTCGGTCACTTGGGGAAGAAAATTGAAGGTAAGTTTTTGGTACCTTGCTTCTATTTTGAGGTTCATGAGTTCTTCTTAATTCTACCTTAACTCTTGAAGCATATTTTGGTTTTTAGTTGTGTTGTGAGCATTTAGTCATGAATTAAAATGAAGGAAATGGTTGTTGTTTCATGTTCTTTTGATGAAAAATGGAAGATAGGTGAAGTTGAGCCAAACAAAAGAGCATGCATGTGCCTTAGATGCTAAGGGGAAAAATCGGCTAATATGTTGTGCTTTAAAATGATGAAATGGAGATTATACTTAAGTAAAATCATAGATATGTGATGATTGATTGGTGATATACATGTTTAAAAAAAAACATGCATGCAAGTTATGTGTGAAAGAGTGATTTGGTAATAAATCTGCTTGGGACAGCAGTAGTAACGTGACTTTGGAAAATCACCATAAATTGTGGGAGATGAGTTAGAAGCTGCATAAATTATGTAATTAAAGCTTAATGAGTCTAGTTTCAAATGGAATAAACGAGAACATATTTTGAATTTTGTACAATGAGAAATTTGATTCGTAATGAAGAGTGGTCAGATTAGTCAAACAGTGAAACATGCGAAACTTTGAGAAAAATCTGGTATTGATTGGCCAAACCAAAAATTATGAAAATTTTATGGATATAAGATATATGAGTCTATTTTCAGGAAAAATTAATGGCACTTGATTTGGAGTTTCGTAGCTCCAGTTATAAATGATTTAGTGACTGTTGCTCAGGAAGACAGCTTGCAGTAAAATTATGATTATGTGGTAAACATTGACAAAAATTTGTTAATGAGTTGCTTATTGATTTCTTATAAGCTTACTATGATCTGTAGGTGTGGTCGGCCGAATATTGTAAGGGGTTAATACGTAGTTTGTATTTGAATAGTTAGATTAACGTGTTAGTAATCCAATTGTAGGCGGTTCGTGTGTGGATCTCGTCAGCATATCGTCGCAAACAGGTGTGTAACTAACACCCTCTTTCTTAGTCTGGATCGGTAAAAGTCGAAAAGCTGAAATGCCGAAAACTGGTATTTTGTAGATTTGCGAGTGTGCGAATGCTCGTGAGGTAAATCGATTAATGTTTTTGGTAAACTGTAAAATTTGGATTGCAAAGTGCATGATTTCTGTGCCCTCGATATTTTTGGGCTTAATGGGCCAAAATTGGAATGATGGGCCAACGGGCCCAATTCGGTAAGAACCCTCGGTAGTGATTCTGTTAGTACATGAAAGGTAGGAATATGCATGAAAAACCCTAAAATAGATAAATTACTGAAATACCTTTAAAAGTGGAAAATTTACAGTTTTACCCCTAGGAGATAAATTAACGAAATACCCCTAGGGTTAAATTGACCTAAATGCATGTTTGACTGTTGTTATTTACTGCATGCCATGTTGTTATTATCTGATGCATGGGACTGGGATATTGACGGAGGAAGTACTGAAAGTGGCTTGTCCACGTATTGGAGGCTTTGCCTTAATTTACTGTTAATTGAGCAGCAAGGCTGCAACTGTGGAGTGTTGGGCTGGGTGGGTTGAGCTATTCCCCACATGGAGTGTATGGCTGGTACGGGTGGAGTGTAGTGGTTGGTGGGTTGAGTAGTCTCCCCAAATGGGCTTGCATATGTTTACTGATGTTGCATGCATTTTGAAATGGGCCTATGGGCCATACTGTTATCTGAATAAGGGGCTAAGGCCCAGCTTATTGTAATCTGAAAGGGCTCTGGCCCAGTACCACTGTTACCTGAATGGGCTTAGGCCCAATAGGCTTGAGCTGACTTGGGCTTTGAATGGGTTTTCCTTACACACTGAGTTTCCCCAAACTCACCCCTTTAATTTTCATCCACGCAGGAAATCCCCAACCATAGTGGGCTTGGAGCTGTGAGGGAATTCGGAGTGGCCACCCGTTCTGAAAGTTTGATTTTCTTCTGGTGAACTGGACATCCTTTTATTTACGTTTGAAGTTTTGGGTTTTTAAATGTAATAAGGCCACTTAATTATTTTTTATGGTTTTAATATGTATTACTAAGATAGGTATTACTTATTTTAACTGTTGAAATTGGATAGCTTTAGGGCGCGTTTTCAAAAACAACAATTGATTTCAAAATAACACGACAACAAATAAAGCTTCCGCAATGAAAGTATTTTCCAAAATTAATCACTTTTCCTAAAAATGACTTAATCAAATCGGTTTCCTAGAAATATCCATGACGTTAAGGTGTGGCAATGGCGGTATGCATGTCTAGGATTGGATCCGAAGGGAGCTTGGTACTTAAGCAGTCCGATGGACTCACCACCTCTTTTCCGGTTTCCTACTTGGTGCACAGCTTCCATTCACTTTAACCTATAATGAAATTATCTTTTAAAACAGTGTTTGGTTCAGTGTATTAGCTAATCCATTACGCCCTGATTACGCGCCTATTACATTACGCTCCTATTCCGGCGTTTGGTTCACTGTAATAGGTATTACGCGCGTAATACAATCCCGACCTAATCCCCAAATTCCCTGCTTTTCTAATCCCTTCTCAAATCGCGTATTACACATTACGTCCGGCTTCCCTTCCCAACTCTCTGTTTTACCCTCCCTCCCTACCCGACCCTCTCCTCTTCTGTCCTCATAATTTCTCCTCGTCTGCCTTTATCGATTTTCTCTGTCGATCGTTTTTTCCCTTTCATTTGTTGCAGCACGTTTGAAAGCCACTGCTTCATTAGGTTCTCTCGATCTTGGCGTGAGGTATGGATGAACTTTTCATTTTAGTTTTCTGTCTTTGCCTTGGATTGTGGGTACTTTACATGCTGATTTGCTTGTCTTTTCTGAAGCATGATTAGAGAGGGTTATAAATCATCATCTTCATTGCATGAGAAGCATCGGTTGTTTATTTCTGATAGTTGAATCGATTGTTTATTTTAAAAAAAAATTTAATTGAATAATCATGATAAAGTTGGAGATATTATGAGCAGTAATATGTATATATTGGGCTGATAATAGGATGTGAGTTATGAAATCTGTTCTATCGAAATAATTTCTGTTTAAAAGAAAATCCGACACCCCCACCCTTAAGAAATTGTGCAGTGCGGTGCTTCTCTACTGTTAAATACAATAAAAATGCATTTCTCCATCCCCAGTCTTTTTCCTTCTCAATAAACCCCAGCTCTAAGGAAAACTTTGGTCTTACCTATCTGCCATGCAAGTTGTGTTAAACAAAGAGTAGTAAACAAATTACAAACCCACTGATAAATGAACACTGATTGTTGTGTATGAATGATCACGCAAAATCTTTAATCATGAAGCATAAAAAATATGTTCTAATAACATACTGGCAAAGGTTGTCCAATGCAGGACTTTCATTTGATTTTACGATAAAGCTGAGAGTAGATGATGTTCTAATATCTGATCTATGATTTGAATGTTGTTTTCATTCTTTCATGCTATTCGAGCAAGTATTGTTCTCAATTTGACGGCT
This sequence comes from Gossypium hirsutum, assembly GCF_007990345.1. NCBI lineage: Eukaryota > Viridiplantae > Streptophyta > Magnoliopsida > Malvales > Malvaceae > Gossypium > Gossypium hirsutum. The sequence continues at coordinate 47,916,950 of NC_053434.1, forward strand.
TACTATCTTTAAATGCTTCTGACAGTATCATCAACTGATTAATCAAATTTCGCAAGATAACAACTGTATTTAGTTTCTGATTTTCTTACCTGAAAACTTCAGTAGACCTTTCTCTCTAGGCTTGGATATTTTTGTTTTGTTTGGGTTAAGGGTGTAAACCATGATGGATGATATGACCTGTATATTTTCCTGTGTTATGGTGGAGATTATGTTTCTCAGACTAATGCCAGATATGCATTTTTGTTAAACTATCTCTTGGGAAAAAAATGATTTGTGTGGTCCAATGCAGATAGAAGGGAATAATGCGAATGCCAATGATGCAATCATGCTCGACAAGGATGGTTATGTATCTGAAACAAATGCCACAAACATTGTAAGACTAGGATTTCCCCCTAATAGCTTAGATCTATATATGAATTAGGGGTTTGGGGAACATTAAGACTGAGTATTGTTCTTGGATTTGTTCATACATTTTTGTCTCACAATTTATGCCAACAAGTATATACAACAAGTCTATTTAACAAGTCCTTCCAAACACATTTTGTAATGGTGGGATCTTGTGCACATCTTGTAATGGTCAACTCTTCATGGACTCAGTCTCACATCGAGAAGCTTTGGGGTATTCCTAACTGCATTAAGCGAGTTTATCCACCTTGTGATACTTCAGGACTTTAGGTTCTGTTTCTTGTTATTCATCACCAATCATAGTGCATTTTATATTTTTTAGTGTCATTCATCTGTGATTTCTTACCAGTTTACATCTGAAACAGGCACTTCCTTTGGAAAGGTCGGTGGAAACTCCAAAAATCATATCTGTTGCACAATTTCGTCCCGAGAAGGTGCACATACTTACATAGACCTTCAAGCTAAATTTTTAATGGTTCCGGTGTTTCAGTTTTGGAACCTTGATTAGTTCTAGAAACTCTTTACAGTTTGATTTTTTTTAACTCAGGAGCTGCAGGAGTACATGGCTGCAGGAGTACATGGCTGTGATTTCTTACCAGTTTATAGTTTGCATTAGTGTTGTAGAGTACATGGCTGCAGGAGCCATACCTATAGGTGAGCTAGCATGGCAACTGATATTATAATTTCTGATTCGAGCTACTTTTGTTTTCTATTTTAAAAATGTTTTTAAAATGATATTCATTTTGCTCGACTCCCCTCAGCTCATAATTCTGCTGGCCCGAAAATGGACATTGTTTTAGATGAAGATGGACACAAACAGGATTTCTTGCTCAAAATGTAGAAGAATATGCAGATGCAGTCCTGAAAATCGTGAAGATGCCCGAGTCTGAAAGACTCAAGATAGCTACAGCAGCAAGGAGAAGAGCTAGCAGATTTTCGGAGCAAAGATTTTACGATGATCTCAAAGCCGCAATCCGACCAATTATATGCAGTTCTTCCTAGTTATAGGATTGCATTAGAAGATCACAGTGACATAGAAAACAATAGTTATACTTGTTCTTGTTTATTGGGGTTCTTCACCCTTTCGATCTAGTCATTAGAAAAAGCTTAGTTTAGATTTGTCAACAAAATAGATATACTTAATACACTAAACCAAATCCTCATTCTTTATTTTATTTGTTTTAAACTTAGGTTACCTTAATTAAACTAAATTTATATGTAATAATTAAATTATATGTAATAATTATTATTTTAAATTATACAAATTCATAAAATATAATTTATTAGTTATAATTATTTTAAATTTTATTAAATAATATATTTTAATTAAAATATATTTAATATTAATTATTTCAAATTTTATTTTATAGTATCATATATTATGATTTGAGTAAATTCATATAAGACTATTAATTATTAAGAATTTTATTAAATTATATATTTTAATTATAATATATTTAATAATTATTATTTTAATTTATATTTTACAGTATCATATATTATGATTTGAGTAAATTCATATAAGAATATTAATTATTAAGAATTTTATTAAATTATATATTTTAATTAAAATATATTTAATAATAATTATGTTTAAATATGATTAAATTATTTATTATTGATATTAATAATCTTATTAAAATTTAAATAAAATAATTTACCAAAACAAATTTCTGCTAATTATTAAGAATTTTATTAAATTATATACTTTAATTAAAATATATTAAATAATAATTATGTTTAAATATGATTAAATTATTTATTTTTGATAATAAATAATCTTATTAAAATTTAAATAACAATAACAATAATCATTTACCAAAACAAATTTATGCTAAGGGTATTCTGGTCATTTTAGTTTTCTCCATTATGCTATTACACCTCTATTACATTCAACCAAACACAGTTTTACTATTACGCCTCTATTCCATTACATTCAACCAAACAGTTGATTTGCTATTACACATCTATTCCATTACACCTCTAATCCAATACACCTCTAATCCAATACACCTCTAATCCAATACAGCGAACCAAACGTGCCCTAAGTAAGTTTTTTTGGACCAATAATATAAAATGTTTTGAACGCATGTTGGATCCGGTCATAACGTCTGGGCCGGGTTTGGGGTGTTACAAGTGTCGAAACCCTTTTTATTTTGAAAGCAATAGGAATTGACTTTTTTTTTAAAACCGAATGTGGAGTCGCCATCAATCTCTTGATTTAGGTGTGATTGGGCCACCTACTAAAATGCTCTATTCATGAAAAATCAAAAAGTGGGTTCGGGAGTCGGTTACGCATGAGGAAGGGTTATCACCCTCATTACGCCCAAAAATTGGTACCAAATTGATTTGATGCTGTCCTTATATCAAAAGTTTTAAAAGAAAAGATTTTCTCAAAGTATGATTCTTTTTTAACATGTTCGAATAGTTTAAATTAGTGGTCAAAAATCCTTCGTTTCAAAGATATGCAGTTTCATACCCAGTACGATTGGATGCGATCCCTTATACCTTTAAAACACGATTGATTTTTGACTTTTGAAAAAAAACATACATTAAAATTATAAAAGGTTATCCAAATATTTGGTTCTCCGGAAAAGTCATACCCAGTACGATTGAACATGATTTCCGAATTCCACAAATATTAGATATCGCCTTATTCCAGAATTTTTGAATAATAGAAATTTAGAAATTTGCTTAAACATGTTTATTGAAAATAATTATGATAAAAATACGAAGTTCAAATCAAATTATACATGAAATATTTAAAACACAAATTCATTCAAAAATTGATAATTCACATGATAACTTTAAATAATGTATTAAATACAAAAGAAGGAAAATACATGATGAGGTATAGTTCACATAATAGATTTTTTTTTTGAGACATGCACATATGATATAGGAATAATTATTTATATAAACAAAATATGAAATCAATAATACATATAAAATTAGATTATCTTATAAATTATATACAAATTTAGAAATAATTATTTATAAAAATAACATGGAGATGCCTACAAGATTAAATTGATTTTGCTATATATGTACATATATATATATAAAGAAACATTAAAATGAAATACTAACTAATATATTAAAAGAATATAATATAAAGAATTTCCGAACAATAATTTTATAAACAAAAGGAAAAAGATTTTTAAAATAATGATTTAACCATTAAAATAATATATGCAAAAATATTTAAATGAGACATTACATAATAGTTAAAATAATATGATATAAATACAAATCTCAAGATAATGATTTTATAAAATAAGGTATTAAAATAATTTGACACACATAAAAAAAACAAAATGGATTTTCAAAATTCATAATGAATAGAAGATTCAATTTAGAATAATATAAGTACAAGTATAGAAAAAGATTTGAGTTAAATGCTATGCTAAGTATTAAAAATCTATGATATAAAAACTACAGCCTAATTACAAATAAAACACAGAAAAAGTAAAAAAAAATATTAACATAGATCAAAATAAAAAAAATAAATGAATTTTAAAAAATAAGCATTATAAATTAAAATCTCAATAAAAATAATACATGTACAAATACATAAAGAAATATTGTACAAATGTTAAAATAATTTGATATAAAAACTTTACAATAATGATTTAAAATTTTTTTTATCAAAGTAGCTCAAAAAATAAATAAATAAGAATTAAAAAAAATGACTACTAAGCAGTTTTTTTTAAAAAAAATAATGATGAATTACACAGAAATAAAGAAACTCAATTAAAATAAAGTTAAAATGAAAAGGATAATTAATAAATTAAACTATTGAAATAAAAAAAAACTAAAACACAATGTGCGAGAATGTGCAGGGATCGAAACTGGAAATATACCGAGTCTCAAAGCACAATGTTTAAATCCGGGCTAAACTGAAATGCTGCGCAAATTCTAAGGAGAAATTTAAAACAAATAAAATGTGAATAAGGACTAATCAAAAAGTCAGTGCGAAAGAAAAGGACTATATGCGAAATTAGCCATCTGGAGCTCCAAAGTGTGGATCCAGCTCATGGCACCGTTTTGAATTCTGCGTACAATCAATTCTAAAAAACTAAAATCCAATATGCAGCCATTTAAATGCCAATTAAAAAATATATATATATAAAAAAACCCCAAAGACCTATTCCCTCTTCTATCTGCCGTTTCATCTTTACATAATGCTCTCCATTTTGGAAGAGCCTTTCAGCCTTGGCATCTCCTTTGATTCGATTTCAACAAAACAAAGAGAGGAAAGCCATGGCCTCTTCACACGGTAAGTCTTTTCTTCTTTTATTTCTTTCTTTCGGTTTTGAATGCGAAAAATAAACTAAAAAAAACAAAAGAATAAACGAAAACAAAATCAAGAATCTCAAGAACTTTCAATCACCTTTTAATTTCAGTAACCCTTTTTTTATTTTGGTATGCATGTGTATTTCTGGAAAAAGAAGAAGATCCCTTTTACATCATTCCTCTGGCTTTTTATAGCCGAATAAAGAGGAATAAATAAAAATAAAAGAAAATGAAATGGCCTTGGATTTTCTGTTATCCTTGCTGTCAATTGCTGTAGTTGTTAATCCGTTGCAGGTGTGTATGGCGTGGTGCTACTGACATGGCGAGGCCGCTCGTGAGGTGTGACGCGAAGGCTTCCAGAAGTTTCACTGTTTGGGGCTGCTGTGGTGCTTGCGGCGCATGGAGACTGCAGAAACCCAAAGGTTTATTTTTGGGCTTTTATTGGTGTTGGGTTTTGTACTAGGCTATTATAATTTGGGGTTAATGAGTTTTGAAATTTGGGCTGTAAATGGACTGTTAAAGTTTGGACTTTTTATTTTTATTTTTATTTATTTTTGGTTTATTCTCTGTTAACGGGCCCGGGCGAAATGGGCCTATTACAGCCAGTTTCCTCTGCCGCATTTACAATTATTGGTTCATGATGATGATGAACTCAAAATATCGATGAAAATTGATTTTCAATCAGCTATTCATCCTAATAAGGCACGCTTGCGGAACAGGATTGTGGCTTGTTTAACTTGCAGATGTATTCTAGATCTCTAAACAAATGTAAATGGAAACGATAAACAATGAAAATAGATTAATTGTAACAAAGGAGAATCAAACGAAATTAAAACAAAAGAAAGATGAATCAGCTGGTAAGAAGTCCAATAGAGAGCGAATTAGGGTTTTTTGGATGGAAATAAACCATCCTTGGACTCAAGAAAAAAACAAAAATATATTTATTAGAAGTGATTTTAAAGACAAAAGCTAACTGTTTTGTGCAAGAATATTTGAAACAACAAGAAAAGATTGAAACTCCTAATGTTGGGGTGTTTCTTGATGGAACAAGATAGGAGAACGTTTCCCTTGAAGCAATTTCAACCTAGAACAAAAATCAATAAATGACCAATTAAAGATAAAATAGAGAAGATGACGTCTTAAAAAGCCTTGGAAACATTAAGAATCTACAACTCCTTTCAATGACTCTAATTTCCCTTCCAAGAAAGAGATCTTGGCAACAAAAGGCTTGAAGATCATTCCCGCAACCTAAAAGATTGTTCAAACACCTTCTAAAAGGCACTCAAGAGTAATTCTTGAAGAAAAACTTAAAAAGAATTATTATTAAAAAAAATCAATTGTTTTTCTATAAGGGTGGACGACCATGCTACTTATATGCCCCCAAAATAAGTTTTCCTAACCATGATGGAATAATTATCATGACAACTCATCAAATAAATAAATAAAAAATTCTATGTGTGGACTTTTAATGGGAATTCGGCCAAAGGAATTAAGTGGGTTCCTTGGGTTGAATTCTTACATGATAATCCACCTATTAAAATAAAATTGGACCTATAGTTTAGATATTTTACAATTTGGGCACTTTAATAATTTTGCCTGATATTCAATTAAATTACTTTCCAAACTTCAGGATGGACTTGTAGACATCTTAATGGGCCATTTTTTTCAAGAACTGTCTTGTGATCCGTTTGCTCTCGAAATTAGCTTGTTCAAGCACGTACATGAAATCCAATGAGCCTTGGCTGCAAGAATCGATTTCTTGGACCAAGATTTGCAAGATTTGAAATTTTGATTTTCTTGATTCTTGAAATTGTTTGAAACAACAAAATTGAACCAAAATTCGGTTTTTTAATTTTCTTGAAGACAAGAAAGGGAATCTTGATTTTCTTTTTTGGTCGTGTGTGCATCTAGGGCCTTGGTAACGAAATTTTGGATGGTCTCGTTTAATCTTGCTCGAATTTGCTTGGCCCTCGACCTTGTTATTTGGCCTTGAGGAAATTTGAGCTCATCACATTCATGAGCCTGGTTTTGGGCCTTACGACTAGTATCACATCCCCAAGCTACAATTTTGCAAACCATGGCTTGAAATGTTTTCTTATTTAGTAAGAAAATCTTTTGGTAATAATAAACTTTGACTACAATTGCATAAAATAAGTTAACAAGTGTCATGAGATAATTTTAATGTCATGGTATAGAGAAAAGTGTTGTTTAATGACAAAATGTGATTATTGCCATAATTTAATACGATATACTAAAGCGATACAACAAAGTTAATAGTGGTAATAATTGAAAAGTAAAGTAATGAAAAAAAAATGAATTTCAAGAAAGTTCAAATTGGATATTGAGATTAAAAATTAAGTGTAAAAAATTATTAAATGTGCAAGTGATGCATGAGAATTTAACAAACTTATGGCTAAAGTACTTATAAATGTATAAACATGAATTGGTGATTTGTCTTACCTAAGTGATAAGTGAACTAGTGGAAGTGTACAGAGTGGTTCTTGATCGATGAGTAACAATAAGTGATTCTTAAAATGAAAATATGGAAATCCATTATGCATATGAGTATAAGAATTTCCATTTGGAAATGATGTGTGATATGGATTTTGTAATGCACAACTAATTATATAAGTAAATTACTGACTGCTCCTCTCTCTCTCTCCCCCTCGATAATTGAAGGAGAGAGGTACAATGGATCAACAATCGAAAATTAAAATAAGATATAAAAATCACAACTTTACTGCAAGTGTGACATGTCAATTGTAATATTTGTAGTGTTACAATGGAACACTAGAGTATTCCAAGGATCAAACCCATGAATCGTGGATTGAATAATTTATAAATAATGTGCGTGTAAAATAAAGAGTCTAACCAACTAATCGCAAAAAGTTGTAGTATGAAAAATCATAAAATTAAGAGAAATAAATCTAGTTTACTACCTAACTAGCAATGACTAAATTGTAAAACATGCAAAGTTACAAAATTAACTATAAAATAAAAATCGGTGGTTCGTTGACATTGATTTGGCTTACTAATACTTGAATTAGGGACTCAAATTGCTTGAACTTCCAAAATGACTCCATTTTACCTCTTGGTCTCCACTTTACTAAGTTAGACAAATTAATTTGGATTATCTCTCGATTTCAGCGGTTAATTTAGGACTAATGAAAATTGGTGCCCAACAAGATCTCCTATTGGTCTCACTTGCCTTAATGTTCCCTTAGGATCATCAATCCTAAGTTTTTAAGTTCATTCAAATTAGTCCAATTTATTACGATTTGATCCTTTATTCGAAAATCAGCTCACCACCTCTCCATCAACCAACCCCCTAAAAGGTTTAGCTACTAATGTTGGAAATAAAACTAACAACCATGGAAATGAAAAGTAAAGAAGCTATTAAAGTAAAGCTTAAGAAAAATATTAAAGTTGATATTTTTATGTAATAAAATCTAAAAGGCATGTAAAGGAAAGCATTCAACAAGAAAATCTAAAAAAATAAACACAAAATGAGCAAACTTTAACAAGTACAAAGTAAAAGAAACTGAAATACATTAAACTAAATCTAAAAATGTCTTACAACCAAGGTACATGAACTAAATGTGCAAATAAACTTAAGCTATAGTGATAACTAATATAACTAACACTAAGAACAACTAAAACAAGAAGAAAAGTTATTGGGAGATATAAAATCTACAACTAAAGAAATGAAAATAAAAAAAACCTAGAAGAAGAAGAAGAAGAAGAAGAAGAAGAAGAAGAAGAAGAAGAAGAAGAAGAAGAAGAAGAAGTATCCGTTTCCACGGATTGACGATCTATTTGACCAACTAAAAAGCGCTACAGTGTTTTCAAAGATAGATTTGAGATCGGGCTACTATCAGTTGCGAGTTAAAGACTTCGATGTGCCTAAATTGCTTTCCGAATGAGGCACAGACACTATGAGTTTCTGGTTATGCCATTCGGACTTACTAATGCACCTGCTATTTTCATGGATTTGATGAATCGGATCTTCAGACCGTATTCATCGCTAGATTAGGGTTATGAGGCATTACTGATCATAAGCACAATTCCAATCATTAATATATACACATGAACGAGTCTCAGAAATCAATCAAAATTAATTTCATGAACAAATACAACGCTTAAATTTGAAGCATTTCATATCATACATATACATATACATATAGTCAAATTATTCACATACATTAATATAAATTATAATATTCGAATATTATAGCATTTTTGGGCTTTAACAAAGATATGATATAAACCAAAATAACTATTCGAATATTAATATGATCGGTAATGCCTCATAACCCTAATCCGATGATGGACAACTTAATAAGGTGACTATAAAGAATAAGTATCCATTGCCACAGATTGACGATCTGTTTGACCAACTGAAAGGGGCTACAGTGTTTTCAAAGATAGATTTGAGATCGGGCTACTATCAGTTGCGAGTTAAAGACTTCGATGTGCCTAAGACTGCTTTCTGAACGAGGTACGGACACTATGAGTTTCTGGTTATGCCATTCGGACTTACTAATGCACCTACTATTTTCATGGATTTGATGAATCGGATCTTCAGACCGTATCCATCACTAGATTAAGGTTATGAGGCATTACCGATCATAAGCACAATTCCAATCATTAATATATACACATGAACGAGTCTTATAAATCAGTCAAAATTAATTTCATGAACAAATACAACGCTTAAATTTGAAGCATTTAATATCATACATATACATATAGTCAAATTATTCACATGCATTAATATGAATTATAATATTTGAATATTATAGCATTTTTGGGCTTTAACAAAGATATTATATAAACTAAAATAATTATTCATTTAATATAATACATGAATATACATTGACTTTCCATATTAACTAATGATATCATTACACAACTCAAATCAAACATCATTTAAATGTTTAATATCAATTAAACTTTATACTTAAAAATAACATGTCAATACATTATACAAACAAATATCTTAATAATTATTTACGAAGTAGCTAATTCATTTAATACCGAATATTAAACTCAAAAACAACCACATAAGTCACGTAATTATACCGAACAATTATGCATGCTATCACTATAATAATAGTTCATTTATGAAACTAACCTTTATGATTTTAATAAATGTTTTACCAAGGTAACCAAATACACATGACTAATATATATATATTTCATACTTGTCAATGAACATAAACTACAGCTAAACTCCTAATCTCTATATTTTAAATCATTTTATCTTGAAAACATATAATTCAAATAATACATCCAACCACTTCGTTACATGCATAATAAAAAATGCCGAACCATAGATAGTTCAAAAATAATATTCACTTCCCCCATCTCATAACCGAATATCATTACTAATTATACACGACCAAAATTCAACATCTCGAGCATAGTTCAGCCTATACATGCCATAATCCGAGTTTAACTTATAAAGGTACCGAAATAGCTGATAGTGTGATGAACTTTGCTGACAGTCCTCGAGCTCGTAGCTTGACTCCAAGATCTATAAACAGAGATACAAATATACCTAGAGTAAGCTTTTAATAGCTTAGTAAGTCATAAGCAAAAGAGTAATTTAATAATACCATCAATTTAATAAAATTAGGCTAAAGTATATCATATAAACACATTCACATTCCAACATATAAAGTTCACATTATAAATATAAATATTCATTCATAAAATTCACCTTGACCAAATGCTCATATCACCAATTTAACATATTACCATTTAATTTCCAAAGCCAAATAAATATTATCAACCTAGTTCACATACACGTAAACACACAAACTCATGAGTCACAATATAATTCCACATGCATATATAAATTATATAACCGAATACACATAATCACACAGGCAAAATTTTAAGGCTCATTTCAATAACAGTCTCAAGGTTGATTACACTTACCTTATTTTAGGTAATAACAAACTAATTCATACCTGGCCATTTAGCTCGTTTTACATATTCGATCACAACTAATCTATGCCCGATGAACCATTCAAAATTGGATAAGAAACTCGGATAATCACATATATATATCGTACAATGCCAACATCCCAGATGTGGTCTTACATGTAATCACAAATCGATGCCACTGTCCCAGACAGGGTCTTACTCGCACACATATATCGGAATCACATATCGATGCCATGGTCTTACTCTCACACATATATCGGATTCCTATGTCATGACATATGTATCCTAACTATTTCTAAGGTATATACGGGGCTTTCAGACGTCATAACTCGATCGAAACGAATTCGAAAATGTAGTAACCAAGCTTATTCATATTCGGCCATAGCATGTATAAATTCATACATTTCAAACCAGCATGTATATTTAACATTTAACTACAATTTAACACTTCTATTTGCTTATAAACTTACCTCGGATGATACAAAACGAAACAGTGCAGCTAGTCGACAACTTTCGCTTTCCCCCGATCCAAATTTGATTTCTTTGGTTCTTTATCTAAACATATTCAAATTGAGATCATCCAAACATATTTTCATTCAATTTAGTCCAAATACACATAAATGGGAAAATTACCATTTTACCCTTGACATTTACACTTTTTACAATTTAGTCCCTATTGCGCAAAACACAAAATATGCAAAATCTCAAGATACCCATGTTTGGCTGAATGTTCCTAGTGTTCATACCAGTCCATATATTTCATTTATTTCACATTTTAGTCCCTCAAATTATTATTTTTTCAATTTAGTCTTAATTACTCAAAATCATCAAAAATTCCAATACAAAAGATGTTAATCTAAAACATATCTATAACACCCCAAACCCAGCCTAGACGTTATGGCTGAATCTGGCGTGTCACATCAAAGCGTCATTCAAAAATTCAGTTGTCGTTAAAAGTTCATTTCTACAATTAAAATCTTTTGTACGGGATTAGCAAATCATCTCGTCACAAACGTTTGCCAAAATATTTGCCTTTGGAATATTAATTCAACTTAAATCACGGAAGCATTTTGAAAATTGAGAGTATTTTGAAAACTCGAGTTTTCCCAAACTAGCAGTTTAATATAAGAAATCAAAAGCCCAGTTAAAACTTAAACCCGCTATGGCCTTATTACATAATCCAAAACCCAATATGAAGTTTAAAATAAATAAATTCAAGTTGTAGATCCACTACAATTGTGTGGCCACCTCCGAGTCCCTTGCGGCTCTAAATTGTCTAAGTCTGGGTATTACCTGTACAGTTAGGCAGAAAGGGTGAGTTTGCAAAAACTCAGTGTGTAATCCCCTTCTAAATTACAACGGTTAGTAAATAGACAGAATTCAGAATCAATCTGATCCAGAACCCATTACAGTAGTAGAACAATGTGTATGGGCCTAAGCCCAGTACAATTTCACTTGGGTCTCAGCCCTCATCAGAATCAATTGGGCCTAGCCTATTCTCAAAATCAGTAACAATTTGGCCTAGCCCTTTAACAGAATCAAGTGGACCTCAGCCCAATACAGAATCAATATCAGATGCAGATATACAGACAGATATCCAAGCCAGTCCAACCAATGCACCACCCATACCAACCAACACACTATGTGGGGATAAAATCGACCCACCTAGCCAATACACCAAGCTTAACACCGATTGCTGCACTAAGTCAACAGAATGGCTCAATGCCGTAGACAGAATGAATAAAGGCCGTAAATATCACAACAACGCTACCAGTTAACAGAATGGCTATAAGCCATAAGTATCGCAGAAAGGCTAAAAGCCTTGTACAGAACGACTACTAGACGTACACTTCCTCCGTCGATAATAACCCAACCCCATGCAGTATGTCATGTCATAAATAATACGTGTATGCAAAGTCATAATCATAGACACATCAGTCATACGGAACATAAGGGCATAATTGTCATTCTACCATAAAGGGGTATTATGGTCATTTTACCCTATAGGGGCATTACGGTCATTTTACACTAAAAGGATATTTTGATAATTTTACCAATATTGGGGTCTCAGCTCAGATAATGACCTCTCCGAAGGTCTACAGTCGCCTCAGCGATACAGATAACCTAAATGATCATAACAGTGTAAATGGGCCCAAGGCCCATTACTCGGCCGAAGTGGGCTCACACCCTCGTGTGACCCATTTAGCCCAAATTTAGATAAGGCTATGTGACCTACATAGCCCAATCCAATAATTATCACAAATTACAGATTTAATTCGTGTGGGACCCACGAGCCCATTGGGCCCACATGGCCCATCTAAGCCTAACGTGGCCCAGAACTACTTAAGTCGTATGTGTGACATGACAAGTCTATCTATGTCCCACTTAACAGTGACATTTACCCACTTGGACCCATGGGCCCATTGGGCCCATATGACCCATTTCGGCCCAAGCCCATGAAGTGGCTCATGGTAGCCTTCCTTGACGTACGCCCACGTTTCGTGGGCTCAGTTTACCCCACGAGTGATCGTACGCCCGTGAGGCCCTAAATGCTAAAGTTTTGGCTTTTCGGCTTTTGTCGACTTCTAACAAAGAAGGGCGTGAATACACACCTGTTTATGAAAACGCGTCGAAGTCCACGATCACTAACCTTGGTTAAGCAGTCACCAACTCATCTTGTTCACTCTATTTAAAAAATTCCTTATTTTTTTATGACCACTTCAACTACAGAGTTCCAGTTCAACTTCATCTCCTACATAGCTCAAACAACAAAATAAATACTCCATTGTGCATCCCAAGACTTGAACCTTAAACCTCACAGTTACACAACACGCCACCTTGCCACTCCACCATAGACTCTTTCTGTGTCGCAAAATATCCTCAATTAATTATAAGGTCTATTGGCCAAAGTCCAGGTTCCTTTAAAAGAAAAACCAAAATAAATTGCAAGAGCCAAGATTTGAATCCAGGCTCCCTTACAACCTTAATGACGCCACAACCACTAGACCACATGCTTCCTTGTGACATTTATTTAACACAATAATTTAAAAGGCCTTTATCCAAGCACCTAGGGTTTTATTCACTTAAAATCAAAATTTTTTCTAAAGCCCAGGTTTGAACCCAAGATTTCTCTAACACTTCTTAAGGCCATTAACTACCAATGTAGACATTTATTTGCGTCGTTTCCTCGCACAATTAAATACTTATATACAATCTCCTTACAAACCCATACTCAAGGCCCAATACTTCTAGGCCAAAATTCGGGGTGTTACAATATCTTCCATATTTCATCATCAAACAACAAAAATCACAAGCTCTCAACAATGGCACAACTCAAAATATTCATCAAAATAAAAAATTCAAGAATGGGTTTTGTAGTACTCGAAGCAATGATCTTAAAAACGTAAAAATTATCAAAAATCGAGCTAAGCTCATACCTTAATCAAGCTTGAATGTAACCGAACCCTAGCTTTCTTTTCTTTTTCTTCCTTGTTGAAGTTTTGTCCAAAAGAAAATATATGAACTATGGCTTATAATTATGTTCTTATATGATATATTATAACATATTATTCCATTTACAATTTTAACCTTTTAATTTTAATATACAATCATTATAATCTAAGGCCATTACCGTCCACTACTCATTACTTTGGTCTAATTGCATTATAAATGCCTCCACTTATAAAGACAACAACAATTAAGCACTTTCACATTTAACCACAAACTTTTCCTTTTACGTGATTAAGCCTTTTTATTTAATCGGACACTCAAACAATAAAATTAAATCATGAAAATTTCACATATATTAATTCACACATAATAAACATAAAAAATAATTTTTAAATATTTTTCTAACTCGAATTTGTTGTCCCGAAACCACCATTTCGATTAGGGTCTAAATTAGGCTGTTACATGATGTTTTGTAAAAGACAACAATACATGCCTTATAGCACTACGCGTAAGTGCATAGTGAGGGCCTTAGTGTTTGGTGTGATGGTGTGATGGTTGAGTTCAAATTATTTTTTTATAACGTTTTATAGTGATTAGAAACTTATTGGTATGTTTTAGTGATGTTTGGGGACGATTCCATGTGCTTTAAAGGATATTTTTGCTTCGAGGGACTCATGTATCGGAACATGACATGGTTGTATTAGTACAACACAAGTCAATAGCTAAAAAGACACCATAACAAAGACTTGTGTTGATACATCCATAGGATGTATCAATACATCTCCCCTTAATATTATGAAAATATTGTTTTATCCATTGTAAGCCCTCATAAACTTGTTTTAGGCCCTAAACACTTCCGATCACTTATGAAAAGAACCTAAATGCCTTTAAGGGGTGTTCAGTTGACAAAATATAACATTATGACCCGTAAGCTTACATTCCAGAATGAAATTATAATGTTTGGATTTCAACATTTCGACTATCTTGAAATATATGGTGTAATTTTATTACGACTTCTTTCTTAGTAATATAAGATTATGGATGGAATCTAAATTTTAGGACAAATTACCCTTTCTTTTTATTATATCTATCAATGTAATCCTTTTTATTGTATTTTAACACAAAAACCATGTAACAATCCAATTTTAGTGGTACTGAATGTGGTGGTTTCAAAACTCTGTATTCTAATGATCGAGTCATTAAATATGAAATATTAATTTCTACGAGTATATTATGGTTTTATATTGCATTTTGGCCAGATAATTTTACTGGACAATTAGTAATTTAGGAAAAAAAAGGGCTAAATCATAAAAGTGTTGAAAGTCAAACACTATAAATTTTTATTAGCTTAAGGGTTTATTTAGTATAAATTAAGGTCTGAACTTTAATTAGACCATTTCAATTTATAATGGACGATTGGGGAGTGATTAGCTTATAAAATATTAGTTTATGTTTTAAAATTAAAACATTAAGTTATAAAATATAAGAAAAACCTTGGAAGAAAGAGAAAACACTTCTCATTTTCTTCTTCACCTTACAAAAACACCATTCTTGGCTTGAGAAAGAATCAATTTAGGGCTTGAGCTTCAAGTCTTCAAGTTGATCAAGAATTACAACAACTGGAGGATGTACGTAGAAAAGTGAAAATTGTCGACTAATCCTTGTAAGCTAAATCGCTATGGTTTTATTAGGTAGATTCATAAAAGTATAATTAAACTCCTTTTGCTAATGTGTTATACTTAGTTATGAAATGGAAATTTGTTGGTGATTATGAATTGTGATTTAGTGCCAGGATAAATCCCGATTAAATTACTAAAAGGCTTGTATAAGAGGTTACAAGTTAATGCTCAAAGGTTTTGAGCTCGAGAATGTGTTGTGGACTCGAGAATACATGTAGATGAAGCCTTTATTAGGTTATTTATCATGTAGGTTCAACCCTAACGGGTAACTAGGAACTATTACTCATTATTCGTATAGGTTTAACCTTGACTGGTAACTAGGCAATATTATTCATTATTTGTGTAGGTTTAACCCAAATGGGTAACCAGACACTATTACTTTCAACTGTGTAAGGAGTTCTTTTATGAAGTTTCATCAGGTAGAATTATGAAAGGAAAATGTGATGATATGCCATTGGATGTTGGCAAAAGAAAGTTCATAATATGGATAGCTAATACAAGTTGGGTATGATGAATATGTGAACTATCGAGGTTATGTTTATGGTTTAAGCTCAGAACCTTAAGTATTTGATGATCTTGTATTGTGCCTTGTGAGGGATAATAATTTTGCATAATGAATTGTGTTTGTGATTAATGATTGAGGTAAGTAATCGTTTATATTGTATGAGCTTACTAAGTATTTTAAATACTTAATCATGTTACTATTTTTTTTTGTAAATTCTGGACATCCAGAACGTGTCGATCTGATTAGTGAGAAGTACATACCTACCGTCCTCGATTTGGTAGATTTTTTATGTTTTAACTTTGTTACTTGTGGCATGTACATAGAATGACTAAAACTTGTACAAATGTTGAATGAGTTGTCATGGTTATGTTTTCATTAAGATTCACTTTGATAACATGGTATATAAGGTATGGATAATTCCAAGTTTGGCATTTTGAATGGTATTATGCATATGAAGTAAATGGTGGCATGAAATGACTATAGACTTTGGTTTGTGTTAAATGTTTATGTTTGGAAATGTTGAGTTTGTGATATGAAATGGTTAACACATACATGATTTGTAGTTGATTTGAGTTTAATGCTTTGTTAATGCCAATGAGGGCATATTGGTTGTATATTTAAAATGTGAATTGATGTTTTGGCCTTGAAATGTATATGTTTTGAAGTAGGCTTGAATGGTATAAAATGGCATTATAGGTCACTTTGGATGGATGGTATTAAACCTGCATAAAAAAGGTCATTTATGTTTCACATGGGCTACCACACGGTTGTGTGTCAACATGGATGGTGAACACGGTGGTGTGTTCTACACGTTTAGGTTGGTTTTGAGTTAACATGACTATAGTTAGTTACACGATCTGGCGACATGGTTGTGTGACCCTGAAATACATGACATTAGTTTGTTACACAGTTTGGGGACACAGTTGTGTGCTATAGCACCACACGACCTCAGCCTATCACACGTAAGAAGTGGATTTGAGTTCAAATGATTTTTATAACGTTTTATAGTGATTAGGAACTTATTGGTATGTTTTAGTAATGTTTGGGCATGATTCCATGTGCTTCAGAGCCAATTTTTACCTCAAAGGACTTATGTACCGGAAAATGACATGGTTGTATTAGTACAACACAAGTTAATAGCTAAAAAGACATAATAACAAAGACTTGTGTTGATACATCCATAGGATGTACCAATGCATCTCCCTTTAATACTATGAAAATATTGTTTTAGCTATTGTAAGCCCTCATAAGCTTGTTTTAGGCCTTAGACACTTCCGATCACTTATGAAAAGAACCTAAATACCTTTAAGGGGTGTTCGTTTCACAAAATATAACATTATGACCCGTAATCTTACATTCCAAAATGAGATTACGGTGTTTGGATTTCAACATTCTGGCCATCTCGAAATATATGGTGTAATCTCATTATGACCTCTTTCTTAGTAATATAAGAGTATGGGCAGAATCTAAATTTTAGGACAAATTACCCTTTCTTTTTATTGTATTTTAACGCAAAAACCATGTAACAATCCAATTTTAGTGGTACAAGAAGTGGTGGTTTCAAAACTCTGTATTCCAATGATCGAGTCATTAAATATTAAATATTAATGCCTACGAGTATATTATGGTAGTATGTTGCATTTTGGCCCGATAATTTTACTGAACGATTAGTAATTTAGGAAAAAGGACTAAATCGTAAAAGTGTTGAAAGTCAATCACTATAAATTTTTATTAGCTTAAGGGTTTATTAAGTAATTAAATTAAGGTCTGAACATTGATTAGACCATTTAAATTTATAATGGATGATTGGTGAGTGATTAACTTATAAAATATTAGTTTATGTTTTAAAATTAAAATATTAGGTTATAAAATATAAGAAAAACCTTAGAAGAAAGAGAAAGCACTTCTCATTTTCTTCTTCACCTTACAAAAATACCATTATTGGCTTGAGAAAGAATTGGTTTAGGGCTTGAGATTCAAGTCTTCAATTTGATCAAGATTACAATAATCGGAGGACGTACGTAGAAAAGTAAAAATTGTCGACAGTCCCTGTAAGCTAAATCTCTATGGTTTTATTAGGTAGGTTCATAAAAGTATAATTAAACTCCTTTTGCTAATGTGTTATACTTACTTATGAAATGGTAATTTTTTAGTGATTATGAATTGTGATATAATGGCAGGATAAAACCCCATTTACTTACTAAAAGTCTTGTATACGAGGTTACGAGTTAATGCCCGAAGGTACCGAGCTCTAGAATTTGTTGCAGACTCGAGACTACATGTATATGAAGCCTTTATTAGGCTATTTATCGTGTAGGTTCAACCCTAACGGGTAACCAGGAACTATTACTCATTATTTGTGTAGGTTTAACCTTAATTGGTAACCAGGCAATATTATTCATTATTTGTGTAGGTTTAACCCAAATGGGTAACCAGACACTATTATTTTCACCTGTGTAAGGAGTTCTTTTACGAAGTTTCATCAGGTAGAATTATGAAAGGAAAATGTGATGATATGCCATTGGATATTGGCAAAAGAAAGTTCATGATATGGATAGCTAATACAAGTTGGTTATGATGAATATGTGAACTATCGAGGTTATGTTTATGGTTTGAGCTCAGAACTTAAGTATTTGATGATCTTGTATTGTGCCTTGTGAGGGATAATCATTTTGCATAATGAGTTGTGTTTGTGATTAATAATTGAGGTAAGTAATCATTTATATTGTATGAGCTTACTGAGTATTTTAATACTTAATTGTGTTACTATTTTTTTCTAGATTCTGGACATCCAGAATGTGTCGATCTGATTAGTAAGAAGTACACACCTACCGTCTCTCGATTTGGTAGATTTTTTATGTTTTAACATTGTTACTTGTGGCATGTACATAGAATGACTAAAACATGTACAAATGTTGAATGAGTTGTCATGGTTATGTTTTCATTAAGATTTACTTTGATAACTTGGTATATAAGGTATGGCTAATTCCAAGTTTGGCATTTTGAATGGTATTATGCATATGAAGTAGATGATGGCTTGAAATGACTATAGACTTTGGATTGTGTTAAGCAAATGTTTATGTTTGGAATTGTTGAGTTTGTGATATGAAATGGTTAAGACATACATGATTTGTAGTTGATTTGAGTTTAATGCTTTGTTAGTGCCAATGAGGGCATATTGGTTGTATGTTTAAAATGTGAATTGATGTTTTGGCCTTGAAATGTGTATGTTTTGAAGTAGGTTTGAATGGTATAAAATGGCATTATAGGTCACTTTGGATGGATGGTATGAAACCTGCACAAAAAAGGGTCATTTATGTTATACATGGGCTACCATACGGCTGTGTGTCATAAATGGGTGGTTAATACGACAGTGTGTTCTGCACGTTTAGGTTGGTTTTAAGTTAACATGACCATAGTTAGTTACACGATCTGGCGACATGGTCATGTGACCCTGAAATATACGACATCAATCTGTTACACAATTCGGGGACACAGTTGTGTGCTATAGCACCACATGACCTCAGCCTGTCACGCGACCGCGTGACCCCAGTTTTACCTTTTTAACTAACTTTTTGTAAAATTTTCAAAATGGTCCCGGTCTAGTTCCGAGCTAGTTTAAGGACTTTTGTAAGCTTTATTGAGACTAAATTTTGTTTTATATGCATGTTTAATATAGACTTAACTTGAATATATTGATTTATTGAATATTATTGAGTAAATTGCATATGATTATTTCCTTTTACAGTTGTAACATCCCGTATCTCGGGTCTGGCGACTAGACCAGGTATGGGGTGTTACAAACCAAAATATCTTTTGTTTTTCTTTTATTTTTTCTTTCTCGTAAGTTAAACCAAAGTCCTTAAAATTTTCCTCCTAATTTTAAGGTATTCACCCTCGTCTCTTTTTCTTTTCCTCTTTGTTTATTCCATTACTCAAAGTCATCCCTTTTTTTGGTGAAAATTGATTACTTGCTACAATGTATTTTATGTTTTTGGTTAGGAGTATTGGATTTATCTAGTGATTGATCTGCTTCATAAAAATTATATCTTTTTCGATTATAATTTTGAGTTTTTTTCTTTGGTATTTTCTAATGCTTCTTCATTTTTGGGTAAGTTGACTTGGTTTTTCTTTGATGCTTGAGAACAGGGTTCCTTTTGATGAATTCTTGTTGTCTTTGGTGCTTAAAACTTGCTCTCAATTGAGTTTATTAAAGGAATGCAGGTTTATGGCTGGCTGGGAAAGTTGAATTTGGGGTCGGATTTATTTTTGCAAAATTGTTTAATTTCTTTGTATTTACATAGTGACTTTATTGTATATGCATGTTAATTGTTTGATAGAATATCTATGTGGGATTCTATTTCATATAATTTGATGGTTGATGGGTATATTGAAAGGGGGATGATTATGTTGAGATTTAATATATATATTATAATATATATGTAACACCCCATATCTGATCTGATCGTCGGATCTAAGCTACGAGATGCTAAATTTGATGCTAGAGCAACTACAAACAATTACAATTCAATTTAACAATTCACACATGTTGTTAAGATCATTACATATTCATAACATGTTTTACAATCATATTCGGGCTTTATACGAGCTTACAAAAACTCTTTTGATAACCCAAGATCGAATAAAGACTAAAATATAAAATTTTAAAACTATCGAGTTAGCATTACGACTTCAGAAATTCTAGATCGTGACACCACTCAATGACCATCCTCTCAATTATTGACTCTAATAACCTTTATAAATTCTCTCAAAAACAAATGAAATTTATATTTATTTCGATATATAATATATATTTTTCCAATGGCTTAGCAATATATATATATATACACATGTTATTCAAATACAATATCCAAACCAAACTTTTTCATGCCAAAATAAAAAGTTTTATCCGAAGATTTCTGACCTTATTAAGAGTATGCTGTATACCTACCTCATTACTTACGTCAAGCTTAGGAACAAATAATGATCTCGAGATTAAATTTCAGCTTGGAGAGACAATCATCAGTTAAATTTTCAGCTATCGAATTGCATTGCATGCAATCGTGTTGACTTTCTTCAACATATTTCTTTTCCATGATCAGCATTGTCCGGCAGGCAAAAGACTAAGGATACATAATTGGTCAATACGCAAGCCTTCGATCACGAGAATGTTACCTTTTCTTATGGATTACATCCATATACCTATCTATAAAAGGAAATGAAGTTCCAAATCACCTTCCTTGATTGACACATGCCACTATTCTTTTTTTCATTATATAAAAAATATTCAGTTTTCATCCCTATATTATCCTCAAATTTAAGATTATATAATAATAAATATTAATTTTTAATTTATGTGTTGTACTCAAATTTAAGATCTAATTTTTATACTTCAATTTTTTCATATAACTTGGTACCTCAACTTTTACAATGTTTTTGATTAGTTCAAATGTTTTATTTGATTAAAATGCTAATATAACTTTTAAGAGTTATAAACACTCTTAAAATAATTTGTTAAATTCAAGTCCATTGTATTTTTTTTGTTACATAGTTACTAAGTAAGTAAATATATATATATATATTTATAATTTTAAAATATAACACTAGTAAATTTAAGAGAAAAATTTAATAGTGTTAACAATTTAATTTTAAAATTAAAAAAAACTAAATTCTTTAAAGTAAAATAAAAATACTAAATTTCAAATTGCTTAAAAATTAATTAACTCAATTCTAAGCGTGGTGGGTATGGTAATAATTAAAAGTAACATACACAATTTCAAAATAACCCACACTAGTTTCTGGAGGATAACCCGTGAGTTTTGTAAAGAAATTTTTCGTTTAGGCATGGAGGCCTATAAATACATGGTATCTGGTCCTTGTAAAAATATAAAACCGCCCAACAAGTCTGAAATATCTAAAAAAGAAGCCATAGTTTTGTACTTTGTTGTCATGTCACTTTCAATAGAAGCTTTAGCTATGGCGGGGGTGGATTATGTTGAATGGGGTTTAGACATTGAAGAATGGGAGCGTGAGGATGAGCTGCCTCCGCCACATTTACTGGCAGATGACAGCGAGAAGGAAGAAGAAGAATTCATGAAAAGGCATGCTTCGACTAGGCAAGGCTTTTCTGCTTTTATCAACAATACAAGTCCGCCAAGCTACAATCTGGAAGATAGTGAAAGATCAGTGAGTGAGCTTTGCAATCCAGGAGTTGTTCGGTACTGGAGAAGTAAAATGGAGAAGATAAGGTTCTATTTCATGTCAATTGAAAAAATGATGCCAACCTTGATAAAGCTGTTGATGATTTCATGGATTGAACGAAGATTGAACCATAAGTTATCGTGATATATTTATAACAACATAGGATTAACTGCAAATAAATTTAGCTACAATTCGTTTTAGTAAAAAGTTTTGAACAACTTTTGTTTCCTTGTTCTTTCGTTTTTTTGTTATAGTTGTTTTCGATTTCATTAACTGTTATTTGTTCCATCATCGATTTCCTTTTAGTAGTCATAGAAAAAAATATTATTTTTAATACTAAAAATAAAAAATTACTATTTAGGTTTTTTAAAATTTTTTAAAATTTTAAATTAATAAAAGTAAAATTGTATTTTGCCCCCTAAAATTGTAAAAATTTAATTTAATTTTTTTTAAAATTATAAAGATATAAACTATAAAAAATTAAAATTTCATTTAACACCTAAAAAATTGTTCTGGCTTCACCTCTGTTCACATGTGAATTTAATTAGTATGTATAAGAAAATAACCAAAACACAAAATGAAAGTATCTTAATCTATAATTTTTTATTCCAATAATAATAAATATATAGAATAATTATCTGGATTATATTTAATGAAACTTAATTTACAACTATCCCATCATTAAATAAGAAAGAGTAAAATACACTATTAGTCACTCTAAATAAGGATCATTTTTATTTTGATCATCCAAAATATTTTTTGTTAAATTGATTATTGAAAAAATTTGATCAAATTGATTACTCTACCATTAAATGGTATGGAAGACCAGAGGTGCATTTGTAAGGAAAAATTTTAGGGTGACCAAATAATAAGAAAGACCTTTATTTATAGTGACTAATAGATAATTTACCCTAATTTTACAGTGACTAATGTGGAAATGCACCACTAGTCTTCCATTACTATTAAAAAGTGAAGTGACCAATTTGATCAATTAATATTTTAGGGTGACCAAATTAACAAAAAAATAATTTAGGGTGACCAAAATAGAAATGACCCCTATTTGGAGTGACTAATGGGATAGTTTATCAAAAAAAATATTAGAATCCACCAACTGGCTCTATAAAATTTAGCCCCTTATATTTGTATATTTATGTGTATATTAATAAAGTACTTGAGAAAAAAAAGGGGGTAAACTACACTCGTAATGACCAACTATTAGTAACTTTTTTTGGTCATCCAATTATTCTATTTTTTCTTTTCTTTGTTGGTCACTAGCTTTTAAATTACTAATGAAAAGATAACTTGATAGCTTTTAAAATTAGCATAACAGCAACTTTAACCTTCAATATTTATACATTTGTCAATTTAGTATTGATTCTAAAAAAATTAACCATAAACATTTACACATTGTGTAATTTTGTCTCTATTTTTTCTTTTTCCTTTTTTTTTGTAGATTTACTTTGTAACATTGAAGGGTTAATTTTAAAAGAATTAGAAAAGATGAAAATTATTATCTTAGAATTTTGGGTGTTTCTAGTTTTGATATATTTTTGATCAAATTTAGTTGATATATTTGTTTTTTAGACGGTGAAAGGGTCACAAGAAAAGCAAAATTAAATTACACAATGTGTAAATGTTGAGTGTTAAGTTTTTTAGAATCAAGACCAAATTAACACAATATATAATTTTGAGTGTTAAAGTTGCTATTATGCCAATTTTAAAAACTGCCACATAATCTTTCCTTTAACCATTTAACAACTGGTGACCAAAAAAGACAAAATTGTGTAGTTAGGCAACCATTTTGTAACTTTTCATAATTGGGTGATAAAAAAATGAAACTTACTAATAATTGGGTGACTACCAATGTAGTTTATTACCCCAAAAGTAAAGAGACTTACCTCTTTACTACATCTTTGATATTTGCCTTGAGCCATAACGTTTTTTTTTGGAAAATTATACCGGTAATTATCTAGTTATTAGTAAATTTCTTTTTTGGTCATTTAACTATGAAAAGTTTTAAAATGGTGATGTAACTATTTGATTTTTTTTTCTTTTTTGGTAACCAACTGTTAAATTACTAACGAAAATATAACCTAACAACTTTTAAAATTGGTATAATAGCAACTTTAACCTTCGATATTTATACATTATATCAATTTAGTATTTATTCTAAAAAAATTAACCATAAACATTTAGACATTGCGTAATTTCATCTCTCTCTTTTCTTTCTTTTTTTTTTTAAATTTTACTTGTAATATTGAGGGGCTATGTAACAACCCAATTTCAGTGAAATCGGAACAGTGGTCTCGAGACCACAAATTCGAGCCGAAAAATATAATTTATTTTTATTTTATTATATGAACCGTATTTACTAGAAATGTCACATGAAAATTTGGATAAGAAAATTTTATCAATTATGTGCTTAATTACGAGAAGGACTAAATCGCATAAAATTCAAAAGTTGAATTCTAGTAGCTAGAAGGATCAAATAACTATGGAATTCAAAACTTAAGGTCCTTATATGGTAATTAAACCATTAATAAGAAGTATGTAGATATTTTTGGATGATTCATCTTAGATATTTTTGGATTATTCATCCATGGAAAATGAGAAAAAGGCTAGGGACTAAATTGGAATTCAACTAAATTAGTTAATTAAAAAGATGAAAAAAAATAAAAATCATATTTTCTCATCTTCTTCCCCAAAATAAACATGAAAACCCTAGGAGAGAGAGAAGAAACTTTAATGGCCAAATTGGGTAAGTTTTCTTGTCCCGTTTTTAGTAATTTTGATATTTTTGAAATCGGGATAGCCTAAACTATCTATTTGGAGGATCAGTTTGAAAAGTTATCAAGGTATAAAAATTGGGCCAAGGATGTATATGCTTCAAATTTGAAATTTATGATAGAAAATGAAAGATTGATGATAGATAAACAACTTTTACAAAGTGATTTTTCATGAAAACTTGATTTAGGGACTAAAATGAAAAATGGTGAAAATCCATGGAAAATGCTGAAATTTGTGAAATGTATGTTCTTTAAAAGTTGTATGTATATTTCGGATAGGCTTGGGTAGAGGGTCGGATTTCATGAATTTTATTTTCTAAGCCTAGTGACGAAATTGGAATTTTTGGAAAAGCTAGGGGCAAAATGGTAATTTTTCCTAGGATAAAAATTTAGTTCACATAAATATAAAATGTGATAAATTGATGTTAAATTTACTCGTATAGATCCGGATAAACCAAATTCGGAGTTAGAACGAGGAATAGAGGAAAAAATCGGATTAGTGGATTTTTTCTACACGAACAATTGTCGAGGTAAGTTCGTGTAATTGAATTGTATATGTTTTTATGTTTTAATTAAATGTTATGTTGTGAATTTTTTAAATGCCATAAAATGTGAAATGATCACATACTCATTAAAGCCCGATAAATGAAAGTGCTTGATTAATTATAATGCTCGGAAAATGATAAACGATAAAAATGTTAAATTTTATGCTTGAGTTGAATGTGAACATTTGAGTTGCATAAATGCATGAATGCATGAGATTGATCACTTGCCTGATAATTCTTGAAAAGTGTTTAAATCCCGGTTGAATAAATGGAAAATCGATGGATATGTGATTTCTCAAAATGAATGAGGTCCTGCATTTGTTGTTAACGGGATTTAGTTCGGATGAGTAATCCTATTGACCTCATTTATGAAAAGATTTAGCCTGGACGGGTAATCCTGATATAAGTCTTCTCGAATATATGTTATGGATTGGATTTAACCTGGACGAGTAATCCAGATCAAGCTTTTTAGAGCATATGACATAAAAAGGATTTAGCCTGGACTAGTAATCTTGTTGTATACATATGTAGCTCGAGAGTGTATTCTCTGAAAATTGTACCTTAAGGGTACTGTTGGACACGAATTGATGGATTCTGATTTGTACACCTTGGGTGTACTACTTATGTATCCATCAATATTTCGAATAAATTCAACGTGTAAAGTTCTGACAAGGGCAAAGATGGATTTGAAACAAATTGACATGGAATGATAAATATGATATGAAATGTGACATGAAAAGAATATTCAATGAAATACAAGAAGATGATATTTGCATATGTAAATTACTTGATTGGAATGTTCATTCTTGATTATAGACCCATACACCTTGAATGTACTACTACTTGTGTGACCTTAATACTTGAATAAAATGAGTAAAGTCCTGACATGAAATGATTTGAACTCAAAACAAACTACTATAAAGCTATACTTTTAATAATAAGAGATAGTCTATACATGTTAAATGAATACATGTTGTAGAAAGCATATGTGCATGGGAACTTGATTGTTGTTGAGCCCATACATGTCTTGATGTTGCTATGGAATATATGACTAACAAGGGAAATGAGGATGTGTGTAGGGCTTGAGATCAAAGTGGTTGAATTGCCTTACTTAGTTACCTCAAATTGGATGAATGGTAAGTTAAGTACCATGTTATACGAACTTACTAAGCATTTTATGCTTACTCTATTTTGTTTTCCCTTGTTTTAGAGTAAATCGAAAGCTTGTTGAATTGGAAGCTTGGCGGAGATCACTCACACTATCCATCATCCTATGCCGGTATATATATATATATATATATATATATATATATGGTAAATCAATTATGGTTGTAATGGCATGTATAGGTTATGTTGGCCACAATGGCATGAAAATGTCAATGATTATTGTAATCTAACCATTGGAATGGCTAGTGATGATTATGTTTTAATACATGTATATATGTATTTAAGTTCATGTTATGGTGATAACATAGGTACTATATATTGTTTGATTAAGAAAGGGAAACAAGTATGCTTATTAAAGAGTAAGATTGTAAATATGAATGCTTGTGATGGTATATCATGTTGAACGATAGAGTTTGCTTATCTTGAATGCTTGAAATGGTTGGTATT
Source organism: Gossypium hirsutum (assembly GCF_007990345.1). Lineage (NCBI taxonomy): Eukaryota > Viridiplantae > Streptophyta > Magnoliopsida > Malvales > Malvaceae > Gossypium > Gossypium hirsutum. The sequence continues at coordinate 47,944,383 of NC_053434.1, forward strand.
TGTATGTGTTATTCAAATGTAGGTCATGGGTGAAATTTTGGGTGAGAAATAAAGCTAGAAATGGTTTTATTTTGTCCACAAGGGCAGACACACAGGTGTGTGTCTAGACTGTTTGACACACGGCTAGGTACATGGGCGTGTAGTTAGGCCGCGTGCCCCCTGCACCCTAAATTTTGAGAAATAGAATGCTCAAAATTGAGCACACGGGCAGAGACACGGGTGTGTGTCTCAGCCGTGTGTGCTACACGACCTAGAACACGGGCGCGTGTCTTGGCAATGTGAAACATGCACCTAATTTCGAAATGAATTAATTAACCACATGACCTAGCACACAAGCGTATGGCATGGCCGTGTGCATGAGTCAAAGAGTTACACGGGGTCGAGCACAGCCTATAGCACAGGCGTGTCCCTTGGACCACACGGACATGTGAGCCCTACACCTTAGAAAGATTTTAAAAAGTCGCGAAAAATTCTTAGAGGTCTCAATTAAGTCCTAACTCATTTCTAAAGCTCGTATTGAGTCTTGAGGGTCCATTTAAGGGACGTTTCGAATAATCTCGGTTAAGGAATAGTGATTAACATGAAATGCCTATAAATATTCTAAAAATTTTCGATAACGCTCTATAACCCTGTTCCGGGGACAGATACGGGTTAGGCGTGTTACAGGCTAATTTTAAAAAAATGAGAAAAGATGAAAATTATTATCTTAGACTTTTTGGTGTTTCCAAATTTGGTATATCTTTGATCAAAATTAGCAGATAAATTTGTTTTCTTTTTTGTTGGTGAAAAGGTCACAAAGAAAAACAAAATCAAATTACACAATGTGTAAATGTTGAGGTTAAAATTTTAAAATCAAGACCAAATTAACACAATGCATAAATGTTGAGGGTTAAAGTTACTATTATGCCAAAGTTAAAAGCTTCCATATAATCTTTCCATTAGTCATTTAATAATTGGAGTCCAAAAAAAGACAAAATCGAGTAGTTAGGTGATTATTTTGTAACTTTTCATAATTGTGAGACCAAAAAAGAAACTTATCAATAATTGGGTGACTACTAGTGTAGTTTACTCTAAAGTAAATCGACTTCACTCTTTACTTCATCTTTGGTATTTGCCTTGAACCATAATTTTTTTTGGGAAAACTACATTGGTAATAATCCAACTATTAGTAAGATTCTATTTTAATCACCCAACTATAAATACTTAAAAAATGGTCATTCAACTATTTGACCTTTTTTGTTTACAAATCCTTAAATGCCTAAAAAAAGATGATGTGGCAGAATTTAAAATTGGTATGATAACAAAAATTGCCCCCAACCTTTACACGTTGTTTCAATTTAGTCTTATTTTAAAATTTTAGCCCTTAACATTTATACATTACTTTATTTTATCCTATTTTTTACACGAAAATATATTTCAATATGTAATGTATAAACTAGAAAAAAAATTAAAAAATACTCTTTATTATTAAACTAGATAATCCACAAATAAATTGCTTTCCTTATACTTCAAATGGCCAAGAACTTAATATATATCTCACAATGGCAACTAACTTTTTTTTTTAGCTTGAGCTAATCACCATTGATGAACAAAATCAATGCTTAAAAAATTTAAAGCTATTAGACTTAGAATTAAATAGAATTAACGAAGTGAGTACTTTTTTTTATTTTCAAAGAATTGAATTGGGTACTTTTCAAAATTTGGGTTGTTTTGTTAGTTTTTATTGGTCTTCATTTTTCCATTGAGTCAAATGCCGAGACAACATCAAAAAGGGATGAACTGCTAGCACTCTAACTGCTCCTACTTAATGATGAAATCCATCATTTGACATCGGCTCCGATAACCAATAATGCAAGTTCACTTATGGCTTTATTTTAAATCCTATGTGTAACATCCCGAATTAGGGTCTAGTCAAAATAGTGGTTTCGAGACCACAAATCTGAAGTAAAAATAATTATTTTATGATTATTTGATGATCCATGATATGAATGTATGTTTGTGTGAAATTTTCATGAAGAAATTTTATGCCTAAAGTGTCCAATTTGAAGTTATGCACAGTGTATTGAAATATATTTTCATATATAAAATAGGATAAAATAAGGTAATGTATTAATGTTGAGGGCTAAATTTATTATTATGCCAATTTTAAAAGCTAATACATCATCCTTCGGTTGGCCATTTAACGATTAGTGACCATAAAAGAAAAGAAAAGACTAAATAGTTAGATGATCATTTTGTGACTTTCATTTAGTGGTAAGGGGTGTTACATTTAACGGTTGGCCATTTAATGCTTGTGTTTAAGTCCGGTAATCCTCATATCCTATCCCAGTGTCGGACACCAGTAAAGGGTGTTACATTTAGTGGTATCAGAGCTATGGTTTAGTCGATTCTCGGACTAAGTAGTATGTGTTTGAGTCTAGCTATACATGTCATACATGAATTATGATAGTGTGACGACTCCTAACTTTTTAAATTGTGTTTTGTATAGTAATGAATCCCAATCAAGTTGAAGCTGATGACGTGAAAGTAATGTGCTGGCTCCCACTCAAGGGCAGCGCCAGTTGAGAGTAGACCCATAACTGTGAGTCAGGGAGAAGGATAAGAGGCTAGGGAAGCCTTTCTCCATATGATGAATGCCTGGTATGCGGAGTTCATTCGAACGAACCCGAACCTTAATGCTCAACCCCCTCCACCCCTTCAAAATCCTTAACTCGTACCCCTAGTGCCACAATGTATGAACTTTGTGAGATTTCATAGAACCCCTATTGATAAGATTCAGAAACAAGGGATGTAAGAGTTTAGAGTAAATGCTGAGGATGGTGTTGAGAAAGCAGACTTTTGGCTTTAGAATTTGATAAGAGTATTTATTAACTATCATGCACACCCGAAGAATGTTTGAAGTGTGCTATTTCCTTGTTGAAAGACTCGACATATCACTGGTGGAAGACACTAGTATCTATGGGCGATTCATTGACCAGAAGCGTAAGGAATTTTTAGAATTGAAACAAGGCCACATGTCAGTGACCGAGTATGAAAGAGAGTTAGTCCAGCTTAGCAAATATGCTCGGGAGTGTGTATCTTCTGAGGCTAAAATGTGTAGAAGGTTTAAAGACGGACTTAATGAGGATATTAGAGTGTTAGTGGGTATTCTTGAGCTGAAGGACTTTGTTTTGCTCATTGATCGGGCTTGTAAAGTGAAGGAACTGAGGCTGAGGCTAAAGATATAAGGAAGAGGCTAATCAACAAGTCATTCCCCTCTCAGTCTAAGAAATCTTAAACTAATGGACTAAGATAGTAATCATACCATTTAAAGAGTTACTGGACAAAAATGGACAAGGTTTACTTGAAATTTTTTATTTTTAATAAGGGTAAAATGGTAATTTAGTAAATAAACCTAAAATAAACTAGGTAAATGATATCATTTTCCCCATTTCTTCCTTATGTTGGCTGAATTCACCATTATTGAAGGGAAGAGAGCTTTTATTTGAATTTATTCTTTCACGGTATGATTTGATGCCCCGTTTTTAATGATTTTATGTTTTTGAGTTTGTTTTAGCTTAATCTAGCTAGCCTGGGGGTTAATTTGTAAAACTGTTAAAGGTTAAGGGACTTGCGATGGTTGTTTTTGAATTAGGTTATATGCTTGAAAAGTAGCTATGTTGTTTTGGTTTCATCCAAGATGTTTTGATGCAATTATGTTGCCCTTGAATGGCATACTGGTTAGATGAATTAAGATGTATGAAATCTAATAGCCCATTTTTGGGTGAAATCAGAACAGTAGTTTTAGGACCACAAATCCGAAGCAAAAATATTTATTTTATTATTTATTTAAGGTCTACAATATGATTGAATGATTGTGTGAAGATTTCGTTAAGAAATTTCATCGATTGAGTGTCCAATATGGATAGAAGGACTAAATTGCAATATGTGAGTAACTTGAGTTCTCTATATTAAAGTGCCTAATTGCTATAATTCTTAAATTAGAGGTCCTTAAATGGTAATTGAACCATTATATTTTAGTATGGACAAAAATGGACATGTTAAAATTTCAAAGTGTTAAGTGAAGGGCATTTCAGTCATTTGGTAAATAAAGACAAAATTAACAAATAAAAAGTGTTCATCTTTTCTAATTTCATCCTCCATGGCCGAAAATCACAAAGGAAGACATAGCTAGGGTTTGGCCAACTTTCAAGCTTGATTGTAAGTCCGTTCTTATCTCATTTTTGATGATTTTTATATTTTTGATATCGTTGTAACTTGATTTAGCTATTTCATGGAATAATTTGAAAGAAAATCAAAGTATAAAATTTTACCCATGTTGAATAGGTGTGTATTTTTATGCTTAATGGTAGAATATGCATGTTTGTTGATAGTTAAAAAACATTTACAAAGTGATTTTTGATAAAAAAGTCAAATAGGGACTTATTTGTAAAAGTCTATAAAATGTGTATAAAAGTGTGAATAAATGGAAAATGTGAGCTATCATGAGCATGAAAAGGGTTCGGCTAGGCTTGGGTAAAGAAGAAACTGAATGAAACTCATTTACAAGCCTAGCGACTAAAATGTAAAATGTTGAAAAATTAGGGGAAAAAATGTAAATTTTGCCATAGTGTGTTTTTAGGCTGAATTGAACAATGTGATAATTAAATAAGTTAAATTTGGTATTTATAGATCAAGGAAAACAAAGTTCGGGTTAAGATCAGGGGAAAAACAAAGTAAATGACGAATAACTCCATTTAGTCATTTTCGTAACCGAGGTAAGTTCGTATAGTAAATAAGCTTTAATATAATTGTATTTAAATGCTTTAATATTGCATGAAATGTATGATTAATTGTGGTCGAGTTTACCTTTACGGACGACTTCAAAGACGGTTCGATAAGCAAGAAATCCCCTTTGAACCTCAAGAATAGATTAGGATACAAGTGACATGTCACTAGGGTTACCATGTGTTATGTGACTATGTGATCTGGGTGCGGTCTTGTATGTTTTACCGGTGGCTGAGTATACTGGCATATCTTGCGGTTACTTGATAGCCTGTGCGAGCAGCACCGAGTAGTTATGTCTTGACTGATAGCTTGTGTAAGCAGGCCTGTTGATTAGCTCGAAAATGAGCAATTATGCTATATGAGATTGAGGTAGCATTGGCTACATATGTGGCACTTAGTGTGCATGATTCCAAATTATCCGACATTATTATTCCGAGTGGTTTATGGGTATGTCAAAGGTGAGAATAAGTGTAAATTCGTTATGAGATGGTACAGGTACGTACTTAAAGCTTATGATTATTAATTTGTGAAATGACGAATTCAAGGTAAGTTGTGATGGAAGTGATTTATGAACCATAGATTATGGTAAATTATGTCACCTTATGTTATATTACTCGCATGATTAATGTATGGTAAGGTTTCTTATTTCTTCACACGAGTTTACTAAGCTATATAGCTTACTCCGTTTTATTTTCAATGTTTTATAGTGTCACCAAGCTAGCTTAGGATTAGAGATCGTCGGAAGTCGTATCACACTATCAAACTGTCTTTTGGGTACCAATGATTTTAAAATATTTTAAGAGTATGGCATGTATAGGGACTTGGTCATTTTGATATATGTGTCATTTGATATGGCCAAATGTATTGGCTTATATTTGTTTAAGGTGATTTGGTATTTAGCCATCTAATTGGCTTATTTTGGCTAAAATGATGTTAAGCCCATTTATATAAGTATATGTGTTAATGCCTTCTTGTTTTTTTGTTTTGTAATGGGTTGCTATATGATTATTATGGTTAAATGACTTGTTGTGAAATGGATGAGATGGGTCCTTTGGTGTGCTAGGGAATCTAAGTAGAATTATGCATGATGAAAGTATGCATGATGAAAGTATGCATGTTGATACTTGTGAATGTGAGATTGGTATGAATTGATTTGGTAAATTATGCTATAGTAAATATGTTAAGTGTTGGAATGAATGATATGATTTAGCCTTGATTTTGGATGTTTTGGTTGCTTAAAGATGCCATAGATTATGCCTTTGAACTTGTGTGTGTGTGTGTGTTGGTGTAAATGAGGGTGACAAATGGCTTGGTAGATAGCCTTTATTTTGTCCATAAGGGTAGATACATAGGCATGTGCCTAGGCCGTGTGTGACACACGGTCTGCCCCATGGGCATGTTTTCTGGCCGTGTGTCCCCTGCACCTTAATTTTGAGAAACAGAATGCTTAAAATTGAGCACACAGGCATAGACACGGGTGTGTGTCTCAGCCGTGAGAGGGACACGGCCTCAGGTACGGGCGTGTGTCCTGATCGTGTGAAATATGTACCTATTTTATGAAAATATAATTTACCACACGGCCTGGCACATGGGCGTGTGACATCAATTTTTCTTGCATTGCAAAACAGAGAGTTACATGGGTTAGGGACGTACGTGTGTGTGACCACACGGTCTGTCCACACGGGCGTGTGACCCCTTTTCATAGTAAAAGTTTTCTAAGTTTTGTAAAAAAATTTCCTGAGTGCTCGGTTTAGTCTCGAACCATTTCTAATGTATGTTTTTGGCCTCGTAGGTTTGTATTAGGGACTTTATGACTGATTACGAATGGTTTTAATTTGGATGAAAATTTATGACCTAAAATTTTATGTTTACTCACTTTGTAAGTCCGGTAATACCTCGTATCCTATTCCTGCGTTGAATATGGGTAAGGGGTGTTACATTTGGTGGCATCAGAGCTATGGTTTAGTTGATTCTTAGACTAACATAGCATGTTCGAGAGTCTAGCTATACATGCCATATTAATTTGTGGTAGTGTGATGACTCTTGACAATTTAAATTGTGTTTTCCTCTAGCAAATGGATCCTAACAGAGAGGTAATTGACGATGTTGAAAGTAATGCGCCGGCTCTCGCCGAAGGGACAATGCCATCTAAAAGTAGACCAGTAACGGTTAGTCAGGGAAGAGAGGCAAGAGAAGCCTTCTTCCAAAGGATGAATGTGTGGTTTTCCGAGTTTGTTCGAATAAATCTGGTTGCCGAACATCCTCCACCCCCACCTAACCCCCAACCAGTTCTCGTAGCTCCCCAAGGTGTGGAATTGGTAAGACTAAACAAGCCTCCAGTTGATAAGATTCAAAAGTAAGGGGCCAAAAAATTTAGAGCTAATATTGACGATGATCCCGAGAGAGTAGAGTTTTAGCTTGAGAACTCTATCAGGGTATTTGATAAGCTTTCTTGCACACTAGATGAGTGCTTGAAATGTGCTATATCGCTTTTGAGAGACACAGCGTATCAGTGGTCGAATACTTTTGTATCTGTGGTATTGAGGGAAAAAGTTACATGGGAATTCTTTCAAGATGAGTTTAGAAAGAAATATATTAGTCAGCGGTTCGTTGATCAGAAATGCAAAGAGTTCCTAAAGCTGAAATACGAGTGAGAGTTTGTTAGGCTCAGTAAGTATGCTTGGGAATGTATTTCTACAGAGGCTGTCATGTGCAAGAGATTCGAAGATAGGTTGGATGAGGATATTAGACTGTTAGTCGGGATTTTAGAGTTAAAGGAATTTATTGTGCTGGTCGATCGAGCTGGCAAAGCCAAAGAGTTGAGCAAAGAAAAGAGAAAGGCTGAGTTTGAGGCTAGAGACTCAAAAAAAAGATCGGTAAACAAGTCATTTCAATCTCTGTCAAAGAAGTCAGGGGATTTGTATGCTCGTTCTAATGCTTCAGCTGGGTATCCCAACAGAGATTGTGGGAAGCAGTATTCAGGTTCTAAGGACCAAACCACGTCTATAGCGAGTGTTGGTAATGCTAGGTCTAATAGACCTGAATGTTAAGACTATGGTAGACGACATCCTGATGAATGTAGGATGAATAATCGGGTTTGCTTTAAATGTGGCTCCTGAGATCACTTTATTTGAGATTACCCTGAAATGGTTGAGAAAGATTGTTTTTAAAATACAAGGCCATGTAACACTACCACTAGAGGAAGGCCACCGAGAAATACTGGAAATGGGAACAGTAGCAGAGGTGTGACGAAAGAGTTAACTACGAGATCAGAGGTCAGAGCACCTGCTAGACCTTACGCTATTCGCACTCGCGAAGATGCGTCATCCCCAGATGTTATCTTTGGTACATTTTGCTCTATAATACTAATGTAGTTGTAGTGATTGATCTTGGATAGACTCATTCTTATATTTTCATGCATTTGGTATCTAGTAAGAAATTTCCTGTTGAATCTATTAAGTATGTGATTAAAGTGTCAAACCCCTTAGGCAAATATGTTCAAGTTGATAAAGTTTTCAAGAATTGTCCTTTAATGATTCGGGGTCACTGTTTTCCAGCCGACTTAATACTTTTATAGTTTGATGAGTTCGATGTGATTCTTGGAATGGATTGGTTGACTCTACATGATGTTATAGTGAATTGTAGATGAAAGATTGTTGAATTAAAATGTTAAAATAATGAAATTCTTCAAATTGAATCGGATGAGTCGGGTGAGTTGCCTATTGTTATTTCATCGATGACGACTCAGAGATATGTAAGAAAAGGTTATGAAGCTTATCTTACATATGTACTGAATACAAAAGTGTCTGAATTGAAGATTGAATTTGTGCCAGTAGTTTGTGAATATCCAGATGTGTTCGCAAAGGAGTTGCCTGGATTACCACCGATTAGAGATATTGAGTTTACTATTGATTTAGTACCGGGGACTTCACCAATATCGATAGCTCCGTATAGAATGGATCCGACCGAATTGAAATAATTGAAAACACAGTTGCAAGAGTTGACAGATAAGGGTTTTACAAGACCCAGTTTTTCTCCCTGGGGTGCACCAGTGTTATTCGTCAAGAAGAAAGATGGATCCATGAGACTTTGTATCGAATATCGTCAACACAACAAGGTTACAATAAAGAACAAGTATCCTTTACCAAGGATCGATGATTTGTTTGACTAGTTGAAATGGGCAACAGTGTTCTCGAAGATAGATTTGATATCCGGCTATTATTAGCTAAAAGTTAAAGACTTGGATGCGCCGTAAACCGCGTTTAGAACGAGGTATGGGCATTATGAATTTCTTGTTATGCCTTTTGGATTAACTAATGCTCTTGCTGTTTTTATGGATTTGATGAATCAGATCTTCAGATGGTATTTGGATTATTTGTAGTCGTGTTTATTGATGACATTTTAATTTATTCTCGAGATGAGGCTGAGCATGCTGAACATTTAAAAATTGTATTGTAGACTTTAAGAGATAAGAAATTATTTGCTAAGTTCAGCAAAAGTGAGTTTTGGCTTCGAGAAGTCAGATTTTTGGCGCATATTGTCTCAGTGGAAGGTATAAGGGTTGACCCAAGTAAGATCTCGACAATTATTGATTGGAAACCACTGAGGAATGTATTTGAGGTTAGAAGCTTTTTGGGCTTAGTCGGGTATGATCGACATTTTGTTAAAAGATTTTCGATGATTGCTACGCCTATGACTAGATTATTACGAAAAGATGTAAAATTTGAGTGGTCTAAGAAATGTCAACAGAGTTTTAAATAGTTGAAAGCGTTGTTGACTGAGGCACTGATATTAATGCAGCCTGAGTCGGGAAAAGAGTTTGTGATTTACAGCGACGCGTCACTGAACTGTCTTAGCTGTGTGTTAATACAAGAGGGTAAACTTATAGCTTATGCCTCGAGACAATTGAAACAGCATAAGAAGAACTATTCGACACACGACTTGGAATTGACTGCCATTGTGTTTGCTTTCAAAATTTGGTGACACCATTTATTCGGCTAGAAGTGTCACATCTTTATTGATTACAAGAGTTTAAAGTATTTGATGACTCAGAAAGATTTGAATTTGCGACAACGGAGATGGCTCAAGTTGTTGAAAGACTATGAGTTGGTAATCAATTATCATCTTGGGAAGTCAAATGTAGTTGTCGATGCTTTGAGTAGGAAATCTTTGTTTTCTTTGAGAGCAATGAATACGGGACTAACTTTGTTTGATGATGGATTAATTCTAGCTGAGATAAAGGCTAGATCGATATTTCTTCAGCAAATTTGCAAAGCTCAGAAATGTGATAGTGAATTGCAAGCTAAGAGAGTTCAGTGAGAACTGAATGGTGATTCAGACTGTTAGATTGGGGCAATGATTGTTTGATGTTCCGAGGTAGGATTTGTGTACCGAAAGATACTAAGTTGATTCAAAAAATTCATCATGAGGCACATAATGGTTGTCTGTCTGTTCATCCAGGAAGTACGAAGATGTATAACGATTTGAAGTAATTATATTGGTGGTTGGATATGAAACGAGATATTTTTAATTCCTATCGAGACGTTTGATTTGTCAACAAGTAAAGGCTAAACATCAAGCACCTTTGGGTTTACTTCAGCTTGTGACTATACCCGAGTGGAAATGGGATAGAGTTACGATGGATTTTGTATTGGGGTTACCTTTGACTCTGAAGAAAAAAGATGCCGTATGGGTCGTTGTTGATAGATTGACGAAATCGGTTCATTTTATTTTGGTACGTACTAATTATTCACTTGATAAGCTAGTTGAATTGTCAGATTGTCAAATTGCACGAGGTGCCTACTTCTATTATTTCGGATAGAGAACCAAGATTTACATTGCGATTTTGGAAGAATTTGCAGGAAGCGCTGGGTATAAAGTTGAATTTTAGTTCTGCGTTCCATCCGTAAACCAACTGTCAATCTAAGAGGGTGATTCAAATTCTCAAAGATATGCTTCGCTATTGTGTTTTAGAGTTTGAAGGTAGTTGGGAGAAATATCCATATTTAGTTGAATTTTCTTATAACAACAGTTATCAATCGAGCATAAAGATGGCACCATATAAAGCATTGTATGGCCGCAAATTTCGAACTCCATTGTACTAGACCGAGCTCAGTAAGAACCAAATTCACGGGGTTGATTTGGCTAGAGAAACCGAAGATAAGGTGAAAGTAAGTAGTGATTGTTTGGAAGCAGCTTCGGACCGACAGAAATCATACTCGGATTTGAAACGAAAGGATATTGAATTTTAGGTTGGTGATAAAGTGTTTCTGAAAGTATCACCATGGAAGAAAATTCTTAAATTTGGTTGCAAAGGCAAGTTGAGTCCGCGGTTCATTAGGCCCTATGAGATTATTGAAAGAATAGGGCCAGTGGCATATTGATTAGCTTTGCCGTCGGAATTGGAAAGGATTCACAATATGTTTCACATATCAATGTTGTGCCGTTATCGATCAGATCCTTCACACATAATTTCACCGACAGAGATTGAGATTTGACCCGATATGACTTATGGTGAAGAACCGATCAAGATTTTAGCTCGATAAGTTAAATTGTTAAGAAATAAAAGCATAGCTCTAGTGAAGGTTTTGTGGCATGGGGTTGAAGAGTCTACGTGGGAACCTGAGGAAGCTATGAGAAAATAGTAGCCTAATCTCTTTTCTGGTAAGATTTTCGGGCATGAAAATCCCTAAAGGGGGGAGTTGTAATAGCCCGTTTTTGGGTCAAATCAGAATAGTGGTTTTGGGACCATAAATCCAAAATAGAAATATTTATTTTATTATTTCTTTAAGGTCTACAGTATGATTGAATGATTGTGTGAAAATTTCGTTAAGAGATTTCATCAGTTGAGTGTCCAATTTGGTTAGAAGGACTAAACTGCAATAGGTGCAAAACTTGTGTTCTCTATGTTAAAAGTGCCTAATTGCTATGAATTCTTAAATTAGAGGTCCTTAAATGGTAATTGGACCATTATTTTTTAATATGGACAAAAATGGACATGGTTAGAAACAATTTCAAAGTTTTAAGTGAAGGGCATTTTAGTTATTTGGTAAATAAAAAGTGTTTTTCTTTTCTAATTTAATCGCCCATCATTGAAAATCAAAAGGAAGACATAACTAGGGTTTTTGCCAACTTTCAAGCTTGATTGTAAGTCTGTTCTTGTCCCATTTTTTATGATTTTTATATTTTTGAGATCATTGTAACTTGATTTAGCTATTTCAATGACTAATTTGAAAAAAAATCAAAGTCTAAAATCTTACCCATGTTGAATAGGTGTGTATTTTGATGTTTAATGGTTGAATATGCATGTTTGTCGATAGTTAAACAACATTTATAAAGTGATTTCGATAAAAACGTAAAAGTCTATAAAATGTGTATAAAAGTGTGAACAAATGGAAAATATGGGTTGTCATGAGCATGAAAAGGGTTCAACTAGGCTTGGATAAAGAAGAAATTGAATGAAACTCATTTACGAGCCTAGGGACTAAAATGTAAAATGTTGAAAAGTTAGAGGCAAAAATGTAAATTTTGCCATAGTGTGCTTTTGGGCTGAATTGAACAATACGATAATTAAATAAGTTAAATTTGGTATTTATAGATCAATGAAAACGAAGTTAGGGTCAAGATCGTGGGAAAAATAAAGTAATTGACGAATAGTTCCTTTGGTCATTTTTGTAACCAAGGTAAGTTCGTATGTTAAATAATCTTTAATATAATTGTATTTAAATACTTTAATATTGCATGAATTGTATGGTTAATTGTGTTGTCGAGTTTAACTTTACGGACGAGTTCGACTACGGTTCAATAAGCAAGAAATCCCGTTTGAACTTTAGGAATAGATTAGGATACAAGTGACATGTCACCAGGGTTACCATGTATTATGTGACTATGTGATCTGGGTGTTGGTCTCATACATCCTATCAATGGCTGAGTATACCGGCATATGTTTCGGTTACTTGACAGCTTATGTGAGCAGCATTGAGTAGCTACATTTTGACTGACAGCTTGTGTGAGCAGACCTGTTGATTAGCTCGAGAACGAGCAATTATGCGATATGAGATTGAGGTAGCATTGGCTACATATGTGGCACTTAATGTGCATGATTCCCAAGTATCCAACATTATTATTCCGAGTGATTCATGGGTAAGTCAAAGATGAGAATAAGTGTAAGTTTGATACGAGATGGTGTAGGTACGTACTCGAAGCTTATGATTATTAATTCGTGAAATGACAAATTCAATGTAAGTTGAGATGGAAGTGAATTATGAACTTGAGATTATGGTAAATTATGTCACTTTGTGTTATATTACTTGCATGATTAATGTATGGTAAGGTTGCTTATTTCTTCACATGAGCTTACTAAGCTATATAGCTTACTCCGTTTTATTTTCAATGGTTTATAGTGTCACCAAGCTAGCTCGGGATTGGAGATAGTCAGAAGTCGTATCACACTATCAAACTTTCTTTTAGGTACCGATATTTTAAAACATTTTGAGAGTATGGCATGTATAGGGACTTGGTCATTTTGATATATGTGTCATTTGATTTGGCGAAATGTATTGGCTTATATTTGTTTAAGGTGATTTGGTATTAAGCCATGTAATTGGATTATTTTGGCTAAAGTGATGTTAAGCCCATTTATATAAGTGTATGTGTTAATGCCTTCTTGTTTTTGTGTTTTGTAATAGGTTGCTATATGATTATTATGGTTAAATGACTTGTTGTGAAATGGATGAGATGGGTCCTTTGGTGTGCTAGGGAATCTAAGTAGAATTATGAATGATGAAAGAATGCATGATAAAAGTATTCATGTTAATACTTGTGAATGTGAGATTGGTATGAATTGATTTGGTAAATTATGCTATAGTAAATATGTTATGTGTTGGAATGAATGATATGATTTAGCCTTGATTCTAGATGTTTTGGTTGCTTAAATATGCTATGGATTATGCCATTGAACTTGTGTGTGTGTAGGTGTAAATGAGGGTGACAAATGGCTTGGTAGATAACCTTTATTTTGTTCACACGGGTAGACACGGGCGTGTGCCTAGGCCATGTGCGATACATGGTCTGCCCCATAGGCATGTGTTCTGGCTGTGTGTCACCTGCACCTTAATTTTGAGAAACAGATTGCTCAAAATTGAGCACCCGGGCAGGGGCAAGGGAATGTGTCTCAGCCGTGTGAGGGACACAGCCTCAGGCACGGGCGTGTCTCCCGACTGTGTGAAATCTGCACCTATTTTATGAAAATATAATTTACCACACGGCCTGGCACACGGGCGTGTGACTTGCCCGTGTGACTTCAATTTACTCATGCATTGTAAAATAGAAAGTTACACAGGTTAGGAACATGGGCGTGTGTGACCACACGGCCTGTCCACACAGGTATGTCCCATGCCACACGGAAGTGTGACCCCTGTTCATAGAAAAAGTTTCTAAGTTTTGTAAAAAAATTTCCTGAGTGCTCGTTTTCGAACCACTTCTAAGGTATGTTTTGGGCCTCGTAGGCTAGTATTAGGGACTTTATGATTAATTTGGATGAAAATTGATGACCCAAAATTTTATGTTTGCTCACTTTGTAAGTCCGGTAATACCTTGTATCCTGTTCCGGCGTTAAATAGGGGTAAGGGGTGTTACATGAATAGAATGTTTAGGTATGTTTGAATGATGTTTTAATCCCTTGAATATTTGCCCAAATGGAACGGTTAGTTAGGTATGATATGGTATTCAAATAGCTTGAATTTAGGGTCAATTTATAGATCACACTGCCTAGGACACGGGCTATCACACGGTTGTGTGTTATTTGAAAAATCCTAGTGTTTAAAGTCAGTGAGTTGCACGACCTAGCACACAGCTTGACACGACTGTGTATGGCAAGTTAGTGAGTTACACGGCTTGACACACGGCTTGCGAACGACTATGTGACCCAGCTTAGTGAGTTACATGGGCGAGGACACGGGCTGGGACATGGCCATGTGTCCCTTTGTTCGATTGTCACATGGCCTGGGCTATGTCACACGGCCGTGTGACCCCTGTTTTCACATTGTTTATAACTTTTTCTTAAAAATTCTATTTTGTTTCAAATTAGTCCTGAATTGGTTCTAAGCTATTTTTAGGGCCTCGAAGGCTAGATGTGGGGACCAAATGTATATGTTTGATATGATTCTGTTTGAGACTAATTTATTACATGTTATAATGACAATATTTTTTGATTGATCGGTAATGCTCTATAACCCTAATCTGACAACAGAGAAAGGTTAGGGGTGTTATATTTTGTGGTATCAAAGCTATGCTTTAGTCGGTTCTCAGACTGAGCGTAGCATGTTTGGAGTCTAGAAATACATGCCATTATATAACCTGTGATAGTGTGATATCTCCTGACTCAAAAATGGAATTATGTTTTCATGTAGATAAAAGATGTCATCCAACCGAGTTGATTTTGATCAGGTTGAAAGTAATGCGCAAGCCTCCGTACACAGAGTAGTTAACAGTAGACTCGTATCTGAGGGTCGGGGAAGTGAAGCGAAATAAGCCTTCTTTCAAATGATGTTTGAGTGGTTTTATGAGTTTGTTAGAATGAACACGAGGTTCAACGACCTCTACCCCCCGTACCCCAACCAGTTCCCTTTATTCCTCAAGGTTTGGAACAAGTACGTGTAAGCAAGCCTCCGGTTGATAAAATTTGTATGTATGGAGTTGAAGAGTTTTGTGGAATAGCTGAAGAAAACCCTAAAAAAGCCATGTTTTGGTTAGAAAATACTGTGAGGATTTTTCATGAACTGTCTTGTTCTCTCGATGGATGTTTAAAATGTGCAGTATCTTTGTTGAAAGACTCAGCATATTAGTGGTGGAATACTGTGATTGCGGTGGTGTCAAAAGATCGTAGAAATTAGGATTTCTTTTAGACAAAATTTAGGAAGAAATATATTAGTCAGCGGTATCTCGATAAAAAGAGGAAATAGTTCCTTAAATTGACACAAGGTTGTATAATTGTAGTCGAGTATGACAGAAAGTTCGTGCAACTTAGCAAGTATGCTCGGGAATGTATACCATTAGAGGCTGTTATGTGTAGCTAGTTTGAAGACGGTTTAAACAAACATATCAAAATATTAGATGAGATTCTAGAATTGAAAGAATTTATAGTTTTGGTGGATTGATCACATAAAGCGGAAGAACTTGGTAAAGCTAAAAGAAAGGCAGATTTCGAGGCTCGTGACACAAGTAAATGACATATGGGAAAATCATTTTCGTCTCCATTGAAGAAATCAAAGGAATTCAACAGTCGTACATTAGCTTCAGTAGGATTCTCGGGAAGAGATAAAGGGAAGCAACATACAAGTTCAAGACCTTAGGCTACCTTTGTAGCAAGTGTGGGAAGTGTTCGAAATAATAAACCTAAATGTCAATAATGTAATAGACGACATTAGGGGGAGTGCAAATTGAGAGGTGGATCATGCTTCAAATGGGGTTCCTATGACCATTTCCTTTGAGACTACCCTAAGAGATTTGATAGAGATAAAGTTCAAAACACTCGTTCGAGTAACACGGCTGTGATGGGGAGACCATCCAGAAATAGTGGTAATGCAGGTAATAGTCGAAGTGGAACGAAATATTCTACCATTAGATCTGAGGCTAGGGCACCAGCTAGGGCTTATGCAATTCAAGCTCGTAAGGAAGCTTTGGCAGTTGATGTGATTACTGATACATTTTCTATTTTGATACTAATGTTAATTGTGACACCTAAACCTGATCAGGACAGATCGGCCCAAATTCGAAGCATTATATTAGCCACCTAAGTGACTCCATGGAAGTGTGTTTCTATTTTACCCATTATGAGACTCATCCTAAAATTTTACCAAGTTTCCTTATCATCTAAGGCTCTAATTAGACTAATAAATTTTTAGGACTAAATTGTAACTTAAACAAATTAGAATACCAATTTAAATAGACAAAAATTCAAACCCGATTTAACTACGATTAATTAACATACTTATACGTACACCCTCAATTGAATTTATTGACATCAATTAAGCCTCAAGTATATAGAATTAGGCAATCAATTTCATGCATAACAAACACCGAATAAATCAAACAAGTGGCATACTTTAGTTGCTAGTAAACCACTCCATGGAAGTTTTATTTAAACGATTGTTAGTAAAAATTTCATGCCTCACACACCGTTATATCAATCACCGTGTTATCAAGCAACAATACATCATAAATCACTTAATAATTAAACTCAAACATGCCTCAAAACTTTTATAAAACCATCGAAAATAAAATGTCCAAAGTCCAATTACAACCAAATTCTCGGGAGTTCCACAATGCCCGATTACAATATCTAAAACGTGTAATAAAGTCTTTACCAAGCCTAAATCTCTTGGAACTCTTTCGCTCGGCTCTTCAGATCTTCAAACATGACAATTATCTGCATGAATTGTGAGGGTGTGAGCTTTAAAAAGCTCAGTGAATGTTAATAAAAACGACTAGTAAATCAACATCCAAATCATAATTAAACACATCCAATCAATCACCAATTATCAGCCATAATAATGAAACATGTCAATTTAATTTTCATATGCTTTATCAATATCAAGAATCAATTATTCATGGCTTACAAACATCGAAAGATATAAAAATAATCACATAGAAATATATTGGCATACACTTCTCATGGCTTAATCGGGTGATCATACACTGGATAAATGGATCTCTGAACTCAAACAAATATCAAATACAATCCACCAAGTTGAGGGGGCCGAAGCACATGCTCCCTTATAGCGCCTCAAATAACCCAATGAATGGAGACTCATGCTCAACACTCCCTTATCTACTCCAAATAAATCTAAAGCCATATGCTCACAATGTCACAAATAAAGGTGAGTACTTAAAAATTCTATGCCATGCTAAATGTATCCAATGGATTCACCATGCATGTTGCCAATATATTCAGTCAAACATAACATATAAATCAGTCATTATTGTGCTTAATTTTGTAACAACCCCTTTTTCAATGACAACTGAACAATGGTTTCGGGACCACAAATTCGATCCGAAAATAAAGTTTATTTTTATTTTATTACATGGTCCGTAATATGCTAGAAATGTCATGTGAAAATTCTGATAATAAAATTTTATCGATTTAGTGCTTTATTGCGGGATGGTCTAAATCAAATAAAATGCAAAAGTTGAATTCTAGTAGCTAGAAGGATTAAATAGTTATGGACTTCAAAACTTGAGGTCCTTATATGGTAATTAGACCATTAAAGAAAAGTATGTAGATATTTTGGTGACTCATCCATGGAAATTTAGAAAAAGGTCAAGGACTAAATCGAAACATGAAATAATTTAATTAATTAAAAGGTGAAAAAGAAAATATTATCTTATTTACTCATCTTCTTCCCCAAAAATACATGGAAACCCTAAGAGAGAGAGAAGAAGCTTTCATGGCTTAATTTGGTAAGTTTCCTTGTCCCGTTTTTAGTAATTTTGATATTTTTGAAACCAGGATAGCTTAATCTATCTATTTGCGGGATCAATTTGAAGAGATATCAAAGTATGGAAATTAGGTCATGGATGTATATGTTGAAAATATGAAATTTATGGTAGAAAATGAAAGGTTGTTGATAGATAAACAACATTTATAAAGTGATTTTTGATGAAAACATGATTTAAGGACTAAAATGTACAGTTGTGAAAATTGATGAAAAATTCTAAAATTTATAGAAAATATGTGCTATAAATTTTATGTTGAAATTTCGGTTAGGTTTGAAATAGGGAGTAAATTGCATAAATTTCATTTTCCTAGCCCAGGGACGAAATTGGAATTTATGAAAAAATTAGGGGCAAAATGGTAATTTTTCCTAGGACGTAAATTGAGTCCAAATGAATATGAAATGTGTGAAATTGATGATTAAAGTTATTTATATAGATCCGGACAACATAAATTCAAGGTTAGATCGAGGAAAAGAAAGAGGTTTCGGATTAGTAGATTATTTACGCAAATCAGTGTCGAGGTAAGTTCTTGTAACTTAATCGAGTATGTAAATATGTTAACTTGAATGTTATGATTGTATGCAATGTGAATTATATTTATGTGAATGTTATAAATGTGTGAAATGATTATATGTAACAGCCCGATTTAGACCCTAGTCAGAATAGTGGTTTCGGGACCACAAATTTGAGTTAAAAAATATTTTAATATTATTTTCAGTGCTTATAATATGTGAATTGATGTTTGTAAAAATTTCGTGTGAAAATTTTATCATTTGTGTGCCCGATTTGATAAAAGGACCTAATCGCATAAAATGTAAAAGTTGCATGCTATATGTTAAAAGTACCTATTTGCTATGTCTTTTTAATTAAGAGATCCTTATGTTGTTAATATGCCATTTACATGGTAAGTGGACTAAAATGGCCTTATATGTTATTAATCAAGGGCAAAATTGGTATTTAGTAATTTAAGTTATATTAATAAAACAAAACATGAAAATAGGCTCATATATGTTTGTATATGCCGAAAATTGACGAACAAAAGAAAAGAAAAGAGTCTTTAGGGTTCGAAACCTGTGATTGTTGATTAAGGTATGTATTTTGCTCGGTTTTTGATAATTTCTACCTATTTGTGATCGTTGCTTAGTAATCTATCAAGCCCATGTCTCAATTTTTAAAATTGTTGATGATTTTGAGTTGGGCCATTGATGAAATTATGAGTTTTATGAAGTTTGATAATAGTTTATGGAAGCTTGATGTTGGGTTAATCTATTTTGTCTTTGGATTTTTGATGAATTTGAGTAATTTGGGTTAAATTGTAAAAATGAGATTTTGAGGGACTAAAATTTGAAATAAATGAAACATAGGGGCTTATATGAACACCATGTATATTCGGCTAAGCAAGTGTGTATGGAAATTTGGTGTATTTTGTGATTTTGTGAATTAAGGATTAAAGTGTCAAAATGTGAAAATGTGAGGGCTAATTTGTAAAATGCCCTAAGTGTGTGTTTATGGATTGATTTAAATGATTTGTTGAATAAAAGAGTTAAATTTGAATCTATTTAGATCAAGAACAAAAGAAAACAGAATTAGATCGGGGGAAGTCGAAAGTCGTCGAGTAGTCGACTCCGTTTGTTCGAATCTATATGAGATAAGTCGATATACAAATAAATGTGTTTTGAATTGAATTATTATTGTTTATATGCTCTTGCACAATGATAAATGATTATATGATTTAAGTATGAGATATCCGAGAAAGTATCGACAAAGTTTAGATGTCCGAAAAGTCCCGTACGAACCATAGGAGTAGTTAGGATACATATGTCATGACATAGGATCCGATATGTGTTTTCGTGTAAGACCATGCCCGGGACATTGGCATCGACTTATGATTTACGTGTAAGACGATGTATGGGACATCGGCATCGTATTTTATTTCATGTTAGACCTTGTCTAGGACAGTGGCATCGATATTTGATTACATGTAAGACCACGTCTGGGACGTTGGCATTGTACGAGTTTTCCTAGCTATCCGAGTATCCTTATTGATTCTGAACGGTTCAACGAGCATTCCAAGAAAATGAATGACTATGTGAACATGTACCCAATTCAGGTACGTTTGAAATGCACGTTAAGATTGAAAATAAAAGGTAAGCATAAGTATATATGTGTGAACATATGAAATATGTTTGTATTATGTGTAAATGTGAGGTACATATGAGCAAATAATTATGAGTATTTAAGCTAAATGAGAAATATGAACTTGACATTTAGTTATGCCATGATTCATACAAATGAATTGGTTTATAGTTGTGATTTGTGATAAATTTATTTGTATATGGCTTACTAAGCTTTTGAAAGCTTACTTTGTTTGTGTTTTCAATTGTTTTATAGATATCGTAGCTATTTGGAGCTCGGGGATCGTCGAGGATCATCACCACACTATCGAACTCTATTTTGGTATCTTTTGAAAATGTATATATTAAAGTATGGCATGTATAGGCTAGAAGCACTTGTGTATGTTTTGTAATGTGTATATCATGCCATGTGATATGGTTAGATTATGGTTGAAACTTATGGTTTGATTTTGATATATGATATATGATATATGATGCAAAAATGACATATTTGGTGTATTATATGACCTATTGAGAAATGGTCAATTTGGTAAGTTGGTAATGTGATTTAGTTATATAAATGGTATGATTTTGATATGAGTATGGATGTGAAACTTTGTTGTAAGAATATGTATGATTGAATGTGTTTGGTAGGTGATTATGATATAATTTGGTTTGGATAATAATCATGAAAGTGGTTGATAATGATATGGTATTTATGATGTATATATTGTGGTTGAGATTTGATGAAAATTTGGTATGAAATGTTGTGGTTTGATGCTTGTAGGGAGGACCCAAAAATGGGTGGCATGTTGGCCTTGTAAATGGCATATTTTTGCCCACAAGGGTAGGGACACGGGCGTGTGTCTGAGTCATGTTGCTCAATTGCCATTTCGAAATAAGACTGGACAGACCACACAGTAGCACACACGGGCATGTGCTAGGCCGTGTGGCCGAGCCAGTTTCAAACACGGGCTAGACACACGGGCATGTGACTGGCCGTGTGACCCAAGTCAGTAACCTCCCTAATTTTCACACGGCTTGGCACACGGGTATGTCTTGTGGCCGTGTGGACAAGTTAGAATGTATGCCCTATTTTGCCACAGCCTAGACACACGGGCGTGTCTAACGCCGTGTGAGGCACATGACCTGCTCACATGGGCGTTTGACCTATATAACTTTGAAAAATGTTTAAGTTTTGAAAAATTTTGTATGAATTCGGTTTAGTCCTGACCCTTTTCTATAGCATGTTTAAGGTCTCGTTGACCTACATAAGGGATTCTATAATGATGTGTGACTTTGATGTTATGTTAATTGTGAAATGAATGCGAATTGTTCCGGTATGTCTGGGAATGCCTCTTAACCCTAGTCCGGCGACGGATACGGGTTAGAGGTGTTACATTACATGTTCGAAAATGTTGGAAAAAGGGTAAAGCCTCGTTTGAATATTTAATATTGATGGATAAATTTGCTTTCCCGAAATGAATGAGGTCCTACATTTGTTGCTGACAGGATTTAGCTTGGACGAGTAATCCTATTGATCTCATTACAGAAAGGATTTAGCCCAGACGAGTAATCCTGATATAATCTCTCTTGAGCATATGTTACAATTAGGGTTTAGCCTGGACTGTTAATCCTTATTGAGTTCTTTTGAGCATACTTTACATAATGGATTTAGCCTGGACTGGTAATCCTGTAATACGATATGTGGCTCGAGAGTATGGTCTTTGATTTAGTGCCCTATGGGTACTCTTGAATAAGAATTGATAGGTTATTAAATTGTACACCTCGAGTGTACTACTTGAGCATCCATCAGAATTTCAATGATTCAACGGATAAAACTCTTGGCATGATGAGAGAATTATGAGATGAAATGATAATGTCTTGAAAGAATATTGCATGATAAGCTTATCTTTGTTTACTTGATGTATATGAAAAATTTTGTGACTAACATGTTTGATTGAATGCATGTGTTTAGGCAATTTTCCCAAGTTGATGGAAAAGATGATATTGTATGCTTAGATTTAATAAATGGGATTGGTAAGTTTAGTTTCTATTATACAAACTTACTAAGCATGTAATGCTTACTTCACTTTATTTTTCCCTTATTTTATAGTGCTCTGAAGCTCGCGAAGGCTGGAGATCATTGGAGCATCATCACACTATCCACTAGCTTATTTTAGGTATATATAGTAAAATCATTTTGGTATAATGGCAATTATAGGCTAACTTGGCCATAGATGGCTTAATTATGTGGTTTGTAATCTAGCCATTGGAATGGCTAGTAATGGTTGTTTTTGATGTACTTGTAGCGTCATACTATGGTAGCTATATACATGTTAAATGGTTGTTCCAATTATGCCTATCATATGGAACATACCAAGGTAAGATTATAAACATGTATGCATGTAATGATATGCCATGTTGAATGATATAGTTTGCTTAATTTGAATGTTTGAAATGGTTGGTATTTGGATGTGAGTTTAAGTGCAGGTTATTGGTGTGATTTGGGTGAGAAATAAAGCTAGAAATGGCTTTATTTTGTCCACACGGGTAGATACACAGGCATGTGTCTAGACCATGTGTCACACGGCCTGGTACATAGGCATGTGGTTAGGCGTGTGTCCCCTGCACCTTAAATTCAGGAAAACAAAATGCTCAAAATTGAGCACACGGGCAGAGACATGGGCGTGTGTCTTGGCTGTGTGTGCTACACGGCATAGAACATAGGTGCGTGTCTTGGCTGTGTAAAACCTGCACCTAATTTCGTAAGAATTTAATTAGCCACACGGCCTAGCACACGGGCATGTGGCATAGCCGTGTGCACAAGTCAGAGAGTTACACGGGATCGAACATGGCCTGCAGCACGGGCGTGTCCCAGGGTCACACGAGCGTGTCCCTTGGACCACACGGACGTGTGAGCCCTGTAACTTAGAAAATTTTTGAATTGTTGCGAAAAATTCTTAGAGTTTTCAATTAAGTCCCGACTTGATTCTAATGCTCGTATTGGGCCTCAAGGGTCCATTTAAGGGATGATATGAATAATCTCAGTTAATGAATAGTAATTTATGTGAATTACCTAAAAAATATTCTGAAAGTTTTGGTAATGCTCCGTAACCCTGTTTCGGCGATGAATACGGGTTAAGAGGTGTTACAAATTTAATGTGACAAAATGATTATGTGTAACATAGCCATTTAACATCCAATTAAAGCAAACATTTCATTTTCTATTTTCCAATGGTCAATTACCAATTGTAACACCAATATATCATGATAAAAACCTCCAGTAAACATACTTTAACCATCAATATAATTAGCCTAATTAAATTGCACAAAACCACTTAAATGCTTACTTACCATTACTCAATAAAAATTCAACTCTTGTACATATAATATCTATCTTGCAAAAATCAGTCATTCAACCATAATTAATCAGCTGAAATCATCAATTAAGCTACTAATTAAACATAAATGAGGGTCAATTTACCAAATCACACTTAGAAACACTCACTACACAATTTATTCTACCACAAACAAGTGGTCAACCAAGCAAATCCAAGCTTCAATTCTGGTTAGCTTGGTCCTCTTCAAGATTCATATCTTCAACATAGATAAAGTAGACATTACCACCTTTCCATTGCTATAAAAAAAGAATTTTAATTAACTATACTAATCGAAATCCTCTCACAAAGATACCTTACCGAATTTGTAACATCAAGTCAAAAACTCGATTCCTCGTAAAATTGATCTCTCCAACCCTCCTAAACACTTTCATTCATAAATACTAGACAAATACACTTATACTAAGAATCAATTTCACTAAATTCCAGAAAATCGGTTCATGAAGATGATGAAATTTGGATTTCTTTAAATTACTTGACAAATCATGTTTAATCTTGATAAATAAGATTAGAAACCATTTAATAGATTCATTTTGAGTTGGAACATCCATTGATTTGTGTATTTCCTCTCAAAATTCAAGATTAACCATTAAAGAACTATGTGTTCTTGGAAGAAGATGACATTGATAAAAATCCTTTAATTGAATCTCAAATCATGTAAAAATAATTCTAATCATCATAAAAACAAGTTTAGGATTGAAGATTACCTTTGATTCGCTCTAAATTCGTTGATTGAAACTCTTGATGCAAGAAACTTGAGAATAATTTTGGTTGAATTGAGAGAGTATTTTGAAAAAGAATTGACAGACAGAGGTTTGTTCTTTGACAACCCGAATTAGGGCCTAATCGGAATAGTGGTTTTGTGACCACAAATCCGAGATAGAAATAATCATTTTATAATTATTTTGGGGTTTATGATATGATTTCATGATTTCATGAAAAGTTCGTGATGAAATTCTGTGCATTTCGCGCTTAAGTTGAGATTAGGGACTAAATCGAATAAATTGTAAAACTCATGTTTTAGAAGCTTTTAGTATGAAATTGCTTTGGGATATTAACTAGGAGGTCTTAAATAGCAATTTGACCCATTCTTAAGTTATGGAAAAAAGTTGGACATGGAGGGAATTTTTTTGAAAGTTTAGTAGTAAGGGTATTTTGGTCATTTGTATATTAAATGAAATAAAATGGGAAAAATAACACAAAATTGGTTATCATCTTCATTAGTTGCTGCCGAAAATTGCTCTCCTCCATAGCTAGGATTCCTTCAACTTTCAAGCTTCATAGTAAGTGAATTCAAGCCCTGTTTTTAATGTTCTTCACATTTTTGAAATCCTCGTAGCTCGGTTTACTTATTTCTACCATTAGTTCGAGTTAGGGTTTATGTTTAAAAATTTACCCATGAATGATAGGCATGTATTTTTTGTTTGATGGTAGAATATGAATGTTTGAAGTTAGGGAACGATCTTTTCTAAGCGATTTTTAACGAAAACGAGCAAAACGGCATAATCGATAAAAATACCTATTGTTCATAACTATGTGTTAGAGTGAGAATTTGATGTTGCCATAGAAGAGAAAAATGATCAGTAGGTCATTAAACATAAGAATAAGGGCTGAAATTAAATTTCTGAGCCTTGGGGCAAAATCATAATTTTGTAAAAGTTAGGGGGCAAAAATGTAATTTTTGTATAATGTGATTTTTGGATTAAAATAAATAGTTTGAGTGCTAAATGAGCTAAATATGTTGTTATAGATCAAGAAAGGCGTGGAATCGACCTCGAACGGGGAAAGTAGAAAGTTTTGGACTAAATTGCAAAATTCCCATATTTTGCACCGAGGTAAGTTTGTATGTAAATAATACATTAATTTCATTTACATTTTTATATTTCAGCCTATTATATATATATTAGCTGATGTTGAAGTATAAATCGACTATTGAAAGAATGGAAATAAGTAATAGAGAGAGATCTCGGTTGAACATTCGGAAGAATCGAATAAAATAGAAGGAGCGTAGCTAGGTCACATGTATGGTGCCGAGTGCAATCATGTGTACAAGAAGGCTACGAGATACTATATAGTAGCTAGGTCACATGTGTGATACGGGATGTATCCCATGTAGACAAGAGAGCTACGTGAGAGATAAATGTAGCTAGGTCGCATACGTGATTCCAAGTGAAGGACACCATGTAGACAAGAGAGCTACGAGACAAATCGGCTAGGTCGCATGAGTGGTACTAAGTGTTCACCATGTGTACAAGAGAGCCGAATTAAATGAAATATGATGGTGGGGCTGTGTGCTGAAACCATCAAGTATCGAGGATTAATCCGAATTGTTCAACGGGATGGTTTTGTGGTGACATTGTAGTCATGGACCTACACTTGTGATGTATGAAATGTGGTGAAAATGATTTGTGGTATATATATATGTAAGTTAAAATGAGGTTAGTATAAAGAATGTGTGAAAGAATGAAATTAGCATTAAAACTGTTTTGGACAGTAGCAGTGACGTGATTTTGAAAATTCACCAAAAATATAAGTAATTTAATTAGAGGTTGAATGAGATGTGAAATTAAAGCTTAATGACTTTATTTTCATATAAAAGAAACAGAGCAAGCAAAGGAATTCTATATTTTGAGATATTTACAATTGTGTGAGACTTGCTCAGGATGACTATGTAATCCCCTGTTTAAACTTTGAAAAATCATTAAAAATTGTACAAAACAAATTAAGAAATATAGTTTATATGCCTAAATTCCTTATTTAGTATAGTTTTAAATGAAATAGGTTTCATGGATATTTGAATTGTTTACTGAGAGAAATTCAATTCGTAATGAACAGAGGTCAGATCAGTTGAGCTGTGTAACAGGGGAAACTTTAACTAATAAACTGTACTAATTGGCTGAACCAAAAATTCTAGAAAACAATTAGTAAGAATTTTTATGAGTCTAGATACAGGGAAATTTTACGGATTTTAATTTCAAGTTTCGTAACTCGAGTTATGGTTTATTTAGTGATCATGACGCAGGAGGGACAGCTTGATCAAATTGGAGTAAACAATAAAATTTAAAATATGACATAATTGAGTTATGTTGTAAACATATTAGATTTTTTATTTGTTATTTATATACTTACTTACTAAGCTATAAGGTTACTTTCCTTTCTCTCCATTAACTTATAGTGTCATCCAGCTAGTATAGGAGTCAGAGATCGTAGAAGATCCGCCCGCACTATCAATACTCTTGGTATCTGAACTCAACATTTTGAAATATGGCATGTATAGCAGACTTAGTTATTTTGTTACGTGTCATAATTGTCTAGGTTCAAATTACTACTTATAGTATCAAACTAATCATTTTGTACGAAGCCTTTGAAGTTGGTTTGTATTGTTAATGGCATATGTTATAATGATCAAATTGCACGCCATATTTTTGTTGGGTTTTGTTTAATAGTATATACTATAATTTGTTAATACCTCGTACCCTGTTCCGGCGACGGATACGGGTAAGGGGTGTTACATGTTCGGCCTAGTTTTTCTCCTTGGGGTACTCCTGTATTGTTTGTTAAGAAAAAGGATGGGTTAGTGAGATTATGTATTGACTACAAACAACTTAACAAAGTCATGATCAAGAACAAATACCCTTTGCCATGTATCGATGATTTGTTTGATCAACTGAAAGGTGCGACAGTATTTTCAAAGATTGATCTCCGATCTAAATATTTTTAGTTATGAGTTAAAGATTTGGATGCGTCAAAGATTGCTTTTAGACTCAGGTACGAACAGTATGAATTTTTAGTTATGCCGTTTGGTTTAACTAATGCACCTGTTGTGTTTATGGATTTGATGAATAGAATATTCCGACCGTATCTAAACAGGTTTGTAGTTGTATTCATTGATGATATTCTGATCTATTCCTGAGATGAAAATGAGCATGCATAGCATTTGAGAATAATTTTGTAGATTTTGCACGATAAATAGTTGTTTGCTTAGCAAGTGTGAGTTCTGGCTCCAAGAATTTGGATTTTTGGGATGCACTGTATCGGTGAATGGTATTAGAGTTTATTCGAATAAAATATTAGTTATAGTAGATTAGAAGCCTCTGAGAAATGTTTTAGAAATCAGAAGTTTCTTAGGTCTAGCTGGATATTATCGGAGATTTGTAAAAGAATTTTCGATGATTGCTATACTATTGACGAAGTTACTTTAGAAAGATGTCAAGTTTGAATGGTCTGAAAGTGTCAGTAAAGCTTCGATCAGTTGAAAATGTTGTTGACCGAAGCCCTTGTGTTAGTTCAACCATAATCCGGTATGGAATTTGTGATCTATAGTGATGCTCCACTGAGTGATTTGGGTTGCGTTTTGATTCAAGAAGGCAAAGTAGTAGCTTATACTTCCCGACAGTTAGAACTACAGGATAAAAATTACCTGATTAATGATTTATAGCTTGTAGCTATTGTGTTTACTTTAAAGATTTGGTGACACTATTTGTACAGCGAAATATGTCATATCTTCACGGATCATAAAAGCTTAAAGTATTTGATGTCACAAAAAGATTTGAATTTGAGACAACTTAGATGGTTGGAGCTACTAAAAGATTACGAGTTGATCATCAATTATCATCTAGGAAAAGCTAATGTTGTTCCTAATGCTTTGATTAAAAAGTCATTATTTACTTTGCGAGCTTTGAACACTCGGTTGACATTGATTGAAGATGGTTCCATTGTAGTGAATTAAAAGCTAAATCGATATTTCTACAATAGATTTGTAAAGCTTAGAAAAGTGACTCAAAATTGATTGCTAAACAAGGACAGATTGAAAAGTTACCTGATTCAGAATTTCATATTAGTTTTGATGCTAGTTTGTATTTTTGAAACAAAATATTAGTTCCTAGGAATTCTAATGTCATTTAGAAGATTTTATAGGAAGCTCATAATAGTAATTTTTTGATATACCCTAGTAGTAACAAAATGTATGGTGATTTGAAACAGATGTACTGGTGGCTAGGTATGAAATAAGAGATTTCAGAGTTTGTGTCGAAATGTTTGATTTTTCAGCAAGTTAAAGCCGAGAATCATGTACCTTCTAGACTATTACAGCCTTTGATGATTCTAGAATGGAAATGAGAATGGGTTAGGATGGATTTTGTATAGGGAATACCTTTGTCAACGTGAAAGAAAGATGCTAACTAGATTATTGTTGATCATTTGACTAAATTTGCACATTTCATTTCGGTATGTATGTATTTATCACTTGAGAAGCTGGCAGAATTGTATGTTCTTGAGATTGTTAGACTGCATGGTGTGTCAGTGTCAATAATCTCTAACAGAGATCCATGGTTCACTTCCTGATTTTGGAATAAATTACATGAAGCTCTATGTACTCGAATGTATTTCAGTATTACATTTCATCCACAGATTGATGGTCAATGATAAATCATAATTTATACATATTTTTATCCCACGTTTAGCACATTTTTGGAAGATTTATCCTTAGATTTGGTGAATTCGATGCTCCTAATCCTTTAATTTCATGTTTTACACTTAGGTGAGCATAGGAGAGTAAAAAGAGCGAGAAACGGGCCAAAAACGAAGAAAATGGGTCAACGTAGGAAATCAACACGGCCTGGACTTTCTCACACGGGTAGTTCACACGCCCGTGTCTATTTAACAGATTGCAACACGGCTTAAGCCACCTCATACAGGCGTGTCACACTAGCATGTCCCTATCGATCCCAAGTCTAGTCCTATTCGGAAAATGCCACTCTTGAGGGTTTAGAAGCATTCTAAAGCCTATATAAACACCCCAAGATGTACCTAAAGGAGATACACGGTGTAGGAGGCAAGGAATTACTGGGACGAAGCCGATTGATCCATCTCAGAAGTCAGATTTTCCTTCAAGACTGAAAATCTCCCTTCAATTTCCTTCAGGATTTTTGGGTTTCTTTATGTTTTGTTATCATTATTCTTCTGAGATGTTTTCTTTTACACTTATGAACTAAATCCCCTAAATACCTAAGAGGAATGAAACCTAAGATGGATCTTGTTATTATTTTCTGAATTATATGGTAAATATTTGACTTGTTCTTAATTCTTGCTTTAATATTCCAGGATATTGATTCAAGTATTGATGTGCTTATTCAGAGGAGCAAAAGTCCCTGTCTAAGAGTAGATCTAGCATAATTAAGCGGAGTTGATTGCACCCTTAGACATAGTGTGACATAATTTTACTGGATTATGGTGAAACCTAATAAGGGAATCCATAGATCGAGCTAATGCAACACTAGGGGTTTTAATTAGAAAGAGATTTCAATTAATCAACCTAGGTTAGACGTTGTTAGTCTCGAAAAAGATAATAATATAACTTAGGGATTTTTATGGATCAAGTCAAGTGAATAAATCGTCTGATTCCGAGTCAAATAACAAGTGAAGTCTAGGTAGATTTTTCCTTGGGTATTGTCCCAATCAATTAGTTTTTCCCAAAAGTATTTCCCTAATTTTCTTCCTGTGCATTCTTAGTTTAGTTAATTAATTTAGATAAAACAAACCCCTTTATTTTTATGCTAGATAATAAAAAGAGAGTTAATACCAGTACTTTTAGTTCCTATGGGTTTGACATTTCGGTCTTGCTATAAACTATACTACTGTTCGATAGGTGCTCTTGCCTTCATCGTGATAATAGTTAGTTTTAAATTACGATGAATCATAAATTTAAAACTTATCGCGGTTTACATCACATCAAGTTTTTGGCGCCGTTGCCGGGGAACTAAGATATTAGGAACACTTAATTTTTATTACTTTAGCCATTTATTTTATTGCAATTGAAATCTTATTTTGATTTTTGTTACTAAATTTTCTTTTTCCTTCTAGCAGGTTTTTATAGTTTATGACTAGAAGAAACCCGTCAGACCATTACTTTTTGATAGTGAGATAGAACACACAGCTCGTAGAAACCGAAGAGAAATTAGGCAAAGCCTACGTGACATAGAGGAAGGACAAGAGGACAATATTCAAACCACAACCGAGGAGATGACTGAAAATCAGGAAAATTTGCAACCTCCTACGATTGCTGCCGATCCAGTAAATTAGAAACCTACTCCACACACTATGTATGATTATGCTAAACCTACTTTAACAGGAACTGAGTCAAGTATAGTTAGGCCTGCTGTTGCTGCAAATAATTTTGAACTAAAACCTAACACAATTCAAATGATACAACAGTTTGTTCAGTTTGATGGTTTGCAGGATGAGGATCCAAACACTCATTTGGTGAATTTTCTGGAACTCTGCAACACAATTAAGATCAATGGCATTTCTGATGATGCCATTCGCCTTCGGTTATTTCCCTTTTCATTGAGGAACAAAGCTAAACAGTGGTTGAACTCGTTACCACGAGGGTCAATCACTACTTGGGAACAAATGACCGAAAAATTTTTACTTAAATATTTTCCGCCGACTAAAATGGCTAAGTTGAGGAATGATATCTCTTCTTTTATGCAGATGGATCTAGAAACACTCTATGATGCATGGGAGAGATACAAGGTTCCATTAGGAAGGTGCCTTCACCATGGGTCACCTTTATGGTTGCAGGCTCAAACGTTTTACAACGGTGTGAACCCCTCAACAAGGCAACTTATCAACGCAGCTGTCGGTGGAACACTAAATAAAAAAACACTTGAAGTGGCTTACGAATTTATTGAAGAGATGTCACTGAATAACTATCAGTGGCAAGTCATGATAACAAAGCCGAAAAAAGTAGCCGGTGTTTTCAACCTCGATGCGGTTACTATACTGTCTGACCAGGTCGAACTTTTAAATAAAAGAAAATTGACAGTTTGTGTGGTCTTACTCAGGTAGGTCCAGTGATGAGATGCGATTCAAATGGAGGAGGAGTACACAGTGGATATCAATCCTTCAACCCCAACACTGAGTAGGAACAAGTTCAATATATGGGTAATAATAATTCTAGACCTCAAAATAACCCATACAGTAACACTTATAACGTAGGTTGGAGGAACCATCCCAACTTCTCGTGGGGTGGCCAAGGAAATCAAAGGCCACAACATCCCCCAAGTTTCCAATAACCACCTTACCAGCAGGAAAAGAAGCCGAACCTTGAAGAGATGCTCACAAAGTTTATCTCGGTGTTGGAAACTCGTTTTCAAAATACTGAAACAACATGTAAGAATCAACAAGCGTTGATCCAAGGGCTTGAAACTCAGATAGGCCAACTTTCCAAACTAATTTCTGAATGACCACAAGGTAGTTTGCCGAGTAATACTGATTCTAACCCAAGGGAACAGCTCAATGTGATTACCATTCATAATAAGGAAGGGTTAGTTGAACCAGAACCAGAACCAAGGCAAGAAATTATGGCAAGTAAAGGTAAAGGTGAGGTGGACCACAATGAGAAAAAATCGGTAAGTAGAGAGTACAAACCTCGTACGCCATACCCTAGTGCGACAAGGAAAGACCACACAGATGAATAATTTGGTAAATTCCTTAAACTATTAAAGAAATTACACATTAACTTACTATTTATTGAAGTCCTTTCGCAGATGCCAAACGCAGTTAAATTTCTAAAGGAGCTTTTAGCAAATAAACGGAGGTTGGATGAGGCGTTGCATGTAGAGTTGAACGCAGTTTGCTCAGCCATTCTATAGAATAGGCTACCCAACAAGTTGAAAGATCCAGTGAGTTTTACGATTCATTATTTGATTGGTAGTTTGAACGTGAATAACGCATTGCCTGATTTAGGGGCGAGCATTAATGTTATGCCATATAAAATTTTTAAACAGTTAGGTCTTCGGAAACCCAAACAAACTAGGATGAACATTCAATTGGCTAATAAAACCATTAGATTTCCTAGGGGTATTATTGAAGATGTTCTTGTTAAAATCGATAAATTTATATACCCAGTAGAATTTATTATTCTAGATATGGAAGAGGAGAGTAACATACCTTTGATTTTAGGACGACCCTTTTTAGCAATTGCTAGAACTATTATCAATGTTGGTACAGGTGAACTCACACTTTGTGTGGGTGATGAAACAATTACTCTTCAAGCTCGTAATTCGAGTAACAAATCGAATAATGAGGGTGGTTGTATAAATCGTGTTACTAATACTGATCATGTGGTGCAACCTTCTTTGTAGGAAACACGTTCGACGAGCATAAATGAGCCTTGTTCAAGTATCAACAAAGGACCCATCTATGAAGAATGAAGACTATAGATCGAAGAACTAGATGAATAGCAGACACAGAACCCCAGAACACCACGCCATGCCGGGCTCAATATTTCACCAAATCAACTTAAGGTTGGAGACAAAGTACTATTAGATGCAGCAAACCCTCGTATTACCACTTCTGAATGTAATGGAGCAATCCTGCTTACCGTACTTAGCATTTTTCCATATGGTACAGTCGAGGTAATTTATCCCATATTCAGCACTTTTAAGGTAAATAGCACTTGTCTAAAACCTTATTTTGATGAGATTGATAGTAGGAAGGAGGAGTGTAAACTCCTCGCACTACCATGACTACGCAGCAAGAGAGGAAAGTCGAGCTTAGACTCTAAATAAGCACTTCTCGGGAGGCAACCCGAGCACTAACAATGTTGATTTCTTTACATTTTTTGTTTTTAACATCTAAATCATTAACTGATTCCTTAAACATAGGTTTTCCAAATTCACACGGCAAGGCACACGAGCGTGCCTTCGGCCGTGTGTATACCACGGGAGGCGACACAACTGTGCGATACGGCCGTGTGCGAATAGAGCAAAATTTTTCCCCAACACGGGATTCGATACATTGCCACGACTGTGCGACATGGCTATGGGCAATTCTGTCAAATCAACACGGGCGTGCGACACACCCGTGTCTATAAACTATGGTTGAAACTGCTAAATTAACACGGGGGTGTGACACGCCCGTGCTCACCAGCCGTGGTCGAACCTGTCAAAATAACACGAGCGTACGCGTATATACACGGGTGTGGGAGAAGCGAACGAAGTAGGACACGGCCGTGCTACACGGCCGTGTGCACCAACACGCCCAAGGAACACGGGCGTAGGTCAAATTTCAGACTCGCCCAAAATTGAAAATCATGAAACGCATGGGCTAAAATAAGGCCAAACGGGTGTGCCCCACGGCCGTGTGCCCCAATATCTATATAAACCCCTCATTATTCATCATCCCCTTCCCCAAAAACCCTAACCTTAGCCACCGCAATATTCTTCCCCCACCGACCGACCACCCCTAACTCTCCTTTCTTCTTCCATTTTCTACCTCCTCATACTCCCTTTCCCCTTTTCTTTTCCATTTTCTCCCCTCTTTTCACCCTTGCGAGCCCCATTGCGAACCACATGCCCGTGGCCGACCCACACCCCCACTATCACGCCGTCGTTCCTCCGGCCACCAGTCCTCCACTAGCGGTTTTCTCTTCTTTTTCATTCCCTTTTGATGCTTACTATCATGATTTTATTACTTAAATTTTTTTGCTAATTTCTTAACATAATATTCTCATCCTTAGGATGTATTTCATCTATTTTGTGTTGAATTTAGTCATGATATTACTATGTCATTTGCCATAAAATTTGTCTCATCAAGATAGATTGCTTTTGGTTGAGTCTTGTTAGTGTCATTAGTTTGGTTGGATTTGTTAGTTTAACTATATTCATGGTTAATTCTTGAATTTGTTAGCATATGTTATTTTCCTCGTTATTCTTGCGGATACACCATGTCAAACCCATTAGGGAAAAAGACTGCCATCCCCACCTCGAAGAAGCAGAAAGGACCAGCATCCTCTTCGGGTCCTACCACCGAAATCCAGCACCTATTCCTATAGTTTCCCCTAGGACCTCAGGAGGAACTCTTTCAGATACTAAGGGCCCAACCCCTAGGTGTGGGCCATTGCATTGATTAGGTCGCACTCGAGTAGATCTAACTCGCTGACGCTGTCTGGGCCCTCCTGACTACTGACCCGTGGGGGCTCTTCTTCGAGATCATCGAGTCGACGTACCTCAAGCTCACACTCAACCTATGCTTGACCTTCCACCTTCAAGTTGTTATGACAGAGTTCGATGATCCTGGAACGGTCCAGTTCTGTCTCGGTGGTTTAGTTCACCAGCTGAGTGTGCCTAAGTTCGGAGTTGCGCTAGGACTATACACGGAGGAGTTCATGGACGATGACAACTTCGCCAGCCTCCATCGCTACATCCACTACTCACCTTCAAACTGTTGGAGGGCCCTCGTTCTTGCTTCGGCCACCTATGACCCTAGTCGTTCCAAGGCATTGGTTCTCGCCCCATCCCTGAGATACCTATATGCCATCCTAGCCTACACCCTGACAGGACGGTTAGAGAGCACCGACGTCGTCAACACTAATGATGCCTATTTTTAATGGAGCGTGGAAAATGGGCACGTATTCGACCTCGCCTATTTCATCGCCCTCGCCATTCGCCATCAGACGGAACGGCATAGAAAGGGAGTCATCTCCATCGGCCCTTATGTGACTCGCCTGACGTGGTACTTCGGTCTCCTCAGCACGGCAGCCCAAGCATCCTCCCTCACCCTCATCGGTTAGCTGTCTCCACAGGGCATCTCGAGTATGCTGTTTATTAGGATGATCGAGTGACGATGTGGATTTGATCCTCCCCAGTACCGCCTCGTCCAGTTAGCCGAGCAGGAGGACTCAGAGGACATTGTCGATAACGTCCCTCCACCTCAGGAGGATCTAGCCTCTTAGCCACCGCCTATTCATCATCTAGTTCATGCGGCGACTTCACTCTCTGCCATCTCTGAGCGCCTCACTCGATTCGAGCAGCAATGTTTTCAGCGCTTTGATCACATTGATGCAACTCTACATCAAATTTGTCAACACCGTCACATCTCATCGCTGCCCCCACCTCGCGAACCATTTAGTGATGAAGATGTTTAAAGACTTTTATTTATTATTTTTATGTTTTTATTTTTATCTTTTTTAAAACTACTTTTTATTTTATTTTTCTTTAATTTTATTTTTACTACATCCTTAGGTTTTATAATTTATATTAAACAATTTATATTTTCAGCCATTTCTTTAAGAGTAATCATGCTACTTCATTTTTCCTAAAGAGTTATTAATTTTATCGCAGTTATAAAGAGCTCCAAAGGTCACTTTTACTTAGGAATTTACAACTCCACTGGAAAAGGTTCTCCACGACTGCCATGTCCTGCTCGACCACGACCATAGCTACCACCAAATATAATATTCTTTTGGTGCAAGACTTGTAGACTAACGAACCTCTACCACCGCTGGAGTATCCTCCTCCAATCTCACAGTTGCCTTAGTCGACTACTCTCCATGAATCCAATTCAAGGATTCCATTGAACATTCTGGAAGTTTCACTTCTCTTCCTATCTTATGATCTTATATCTATAATTTTCAGTAAATCTACCTTTGTACATTGAGGACAATGTACATCTTTAGTGTTGGGCGTTATTTATATCATTATTAGAAAAATCCTTGAATTTTTGTCTTATTCTCACGTAAATCACTCATATCATTATTAGAATGAATTTTGATTAATTTATGATTTTTATTGATATGTCTTGAATTAAAACATAGGCATTTATGCATTGATTGTTAGACTTTAAGGAATTAGAGAATCAAGCATGATAAAGTTTATTTTTGAGAATAATTTTTTTTAGGTTGTTTCCCCAAGTTTAGGTATTATCTTGAGTTGAAATTCACAGGTTAAACATCAAAAAGCCATAATTTTTGTAAGATCTTGAGCCTTTAGAGCATATATTATTTCTTTCATGCTCACTTTTATTGTTGCTTTGAGTGCATCTATATCGAATTGTTATTAGAGAACTTGCTTGATTATGCATGTCAAGACCACACCTTTGATTTGTTATGTTGAGATGATAAAGGCACCTAGGTTTAACCCACTCACTCCATAAAAGCCTACCTTCATAATTAACCCTTAGTGAACCCCCTTGAGCCTAACAAGCTATTTGTTGATTTACCCTCAATATTAACCCATAACCCATTATTGTTGAAATCCCCTCAATTAATTTGATCCCTATTTTTGTCAAGATTCAATTTGAATAAATTGCTTAGTTATGTTTCATTTTTAGCAAAGTTCTATAATATTTGACTTGTTCTTAATTAAAAAAAAACATATTAGTAGTAACTTTTTTATTTTTGAGCTTAAGTATTTAATTCCATATCCCATGAAGAAAAGCTCAATTCTAGGATCTTCTAATTAGGAATGTAATTTATCAAGTTTTAGCAATTTTCTAGTTCGGTAATTTTTCAATTCAATCTTGATGCTAACCTTTTCTTTTAGCTTGTGACCACACCCCCTAACCAAAGCCACGTTACAACCCTCTAAAGACCTTTTGATTGATGAATCATCTCAATTTATCGTGGTGGAGATTTGATTTTCACGCAAGCCTATGGTAATAACTTTTCATATTGACTGTTGAGTGCTAAATTCCTTGTCCTTAAACACCTCGAGTGGTTTGAGTGAATCTTTAGTGAGGATGTGAAACTCTATGATATTTTGAATCAAAGGTGATTACTTAGATGAAAGGAGACACCTATGTTTTCGTGATAAAATGCTCAACTTGGAATGTTTGAAACTTTGATGTTCTTCGAGTTGAATTTTCAATGTATGATTACTAATGGGTTATTTTGAGATACTTTTGATGAGAATTATAAGTTGAGAAGAACTTATTTTGATTGTGAGTTGAGGATTTTGCTTGAGGACAAGCAAACGCTTAAGTGTGGGGGTATTGGATAAATCGTAATTTATACATATTTTTATCCCATGCTTAGCACATTTTGGAAGAATTATCCTTATATTTGGTGAATTCGATGCTTTTAATCCTTTAATTTCATGTTTTACACTTAGGTGAGTATAGGAGAGTAAAAAGAGTGAGAAACGGGCCAAAAACAAAGAAAATGGGTCAACGTAGGAAATCAACACGGTCTGGACTTCCTCACACGGGTAGTTCACACGCCTGTGTCTATTTAACAGATTGCAACACGACCTAAGCCACCTCACACGGGTGTGTCCTTGTCAATCCCAAGTCTAGTCCTATTCAGAAAAGGCCACTCTTGAGGGTTTAGAAGCATTCTAAAGCCTACATAAACACCCCAGGAGGTACTTAAAGGAGACACATAGAGTAGGAGGCAAGGAATTACTCGGAGGAAGCCGATTCATCCATCTTAGAAGTCAAATTCTCCTTCAAGACTGAAGATCTCCCTTCAATTTCCTTCAGGATTTTTGGGTTTCTTTATGTTTTGTTATCATTATTCTTCTGAGATGTTTTCTTTTACACTTATGAACTAAATCCCCTAAATACCTAAGGGGAATGAAACCTAAGATGGATCTTGTTATTATTTTCTAAATTATATGATAAATATTTGACTTGTTCTTAATTATGAGTTCTTAATTCTTGCTTTAATATTCCAGGATATTGATTCAAGTATTGATGTGCTTATTCAGAGGAGCAAAAGTCCCTGTCTAAGAGTAGATCTAGCATAATTAAGCGGAGTTGATTGCACCCTTAGACATAGTGTGACATAATTTTACTGGATTATGGTGAAACCTAATAAGGGAATCCATAGATCGAGCTAATGCAACACTAGGGGTTTTAATTAGAAAGAGATTTCAATTAATCAACCTAGGGTTAGACGTTGTTAGTCTCGAAAAAGATAATAATATAACTTAGGGATTTTTATGGATCAAGTCAAGTGAATAAATCGTCTGATTCCGAGTCAAATAACAAGTGAAGTCTAGGTAGATTTTTCCTTGGGTATTGTCCCAATCAATTAGTTTTTCCCAAAAGTATTTCCCCAATTTTCTTCCTGTGCATTCTTCGTTTAGTTAATTAATTTAGATAAAACCAACTCCTTTATTTTTAGGCTAGATAATAAAAAGAGAGTTAATACTAGTACTTTTAGTTCCTATGGGTTCGACATTCTGGTCTTGCTACTACTGTTCGATAGGTGCGCTTGCCTTCATTGTGATAATAGTTAGTTTTCAAGTACGATCAATCATAAATTTAAAACTTATCGCGATTTACATCACATCAGTCAATCTGAGCAAATGATATAAAT
Source organism: Gossypium hirsutum (assembly GCF_007990345.1). NCBI lineage: Eukaryota > Viridiplantae > Streptophyta > Magnoliopsida > Malvales > Malvaceae > Gossypium > Gossypium hirsutum. Next base: position 47,983,262 of record NC_053434.1, read on the forward strand.
ACTCGAAGGTACACTCCGTTGTTGTGATTTAGAGTTTGAAGGTAGCTGGGAGAAATTTCTTCCGTTGGTTGAATTTGCCTATAATAATAGTTATCAGGGGAGTATTAAAATGACATTGTATGAAGCTTTGTATGGTCGGAAATGTTAAACTCCATTATACTGGACTAAACTGAGTGAGAAAAACTATTTGATGTTGATATGATTCGAGAAACCGAAGAAAAGGACAAAGTAATAAGTGATAGTTTGAAAGCTACTTTTGATCGTCAGAAATCATATGCAGATTTGAAAAGAAAAGACATTGAATTTCAAGCTGGCGATAGAGTGTCCTTAAAAGTATCGCTTTGGAGAAAAGTTCTTCATTTTTTCTGAAAAAGTAAGCTTAGTCCAGATTTATCGGACCATATGAGATCATCGAGAGGATTGGTCTAGTGGTTTATTGTTTGGCTTTACCGTCAGAGTTAGAGAAAATACATAATGTATTTCAGGTGTCGATGTTACGAAAGTATCGATCAGACCCTTCGCATGTAATTTTAACTGTTAATGTCAAGATTTAGCTAGATATGTCATACAATAAAGAACCGATTAGAATATTAACTGAGGAAGTTAAAGAGTTAAGCAATAAACATATAGAATTAGTTAAGGTTCTTTGGCAACTTCATGGAGTCAAGGAACCTACCTTGGAATCAGAAGAAACTATGAAAGTACAATACTCAAACCTATTTTCTGGTAAGATTTTCGAGGGAAAAAATTCCTTTACAGGGGAGAGTTGTAACATCCCGTTTTCAATGGTGTCAGAAATAGTAGTTTTTGGAACCACAATTTTGATGAGTGAATTATTATTTTATTATTTATTTAATCTATATAGGATTATTGTATGGTGTTATTAGAATTTCATTAAGAAAATTTGAAGTTTAAGTGGCTAATTTGGTAAAAAGGACCAAATCATAAAAGACGTAAAAGTTGAATTCTATTAGTTAAAAGGGTCAAATGGTTATGAAATCTTAAACGAACGGACTAAGAGAGTAATTATACCATTTAAAGAGTTAGTGGAGAAATATGGAGAAGGTTTACCTGAAATTTTTTATTATTAATAAGGGTAAAATGGTAATTTAGTAAATAAACTATGTAAATGATATCATCTTCCCAATTTCTTCCTTATTATGTTGGACGAATTCACCATTTTTGAAGGGGAGAGAGCTTTTATTTGAATTTCTTCTTGCCCGGTATGATTTTAGGCCTCTTTTTTAATAATTTTTGTGTTTTTGAGTTTGTTTTAGCTTACTTTAGCTAGCTCGGGGGTTAACTTGTAAACTGTTAAAGGTTAAGGGACTTGCCATGGCTGTAATAACTTATTTTTTGTTAAATTAGAACAGTGGTTTTGGAACCACAAATTCGAGGTCAAAAAATTATTTTAATATTATTTTTGGTGTTTATAACATGTGATAGTATATGTGTGAAAGTTTCGTGTGCTAATTTTATCATTTAAGTGGTTAATTTGAGAAAAGGACTAAATCGCGATAAATGCAAAAGTTGTGTTCTATTTGATAAAAGTGTCTAACTGTCATGGCTTATTAAATGAAAGGTCCTTATGTTGTAATTAGACTATTGATAGTGGAATTTGACATAAATGGGCATATGTTAGGTGATTTTATAATGTTTTCATTAAGGGTAAATTTGGTATTTGATTATTAAGTAATTATTAATTAAAACAAATCAAAATGGTAGCCATTTATCATCTTTTTTCCATCGAATTTTGAAGAAAAAGAAAGCCATTTACAAGATTTAGGGTTCGGCACTTTTAAACCTTAATTAAGGTATGGTTTTTGATCCGTTTTTGATGATTTCTAGTTTTTGTGATCGTTGCTTCGTGTTCTAGCTAGCCTGTGCTTTAATTTTTGAATTTATTGATGATTTTGTGAAGTGCCATTGATGAGTGCTTGAGTTCTTGAATGTTTTATGATGGAAAATGAGTATTTGTTGATAGGTTATCATGTTTTGTAAAGTAATTTTTAGTGAAATTGCATAAAAGGGGTTAATTTATGAAATGTGGGTTTAAATGTGTGAATAAATAATAAATATGGGCTTATATGTATACTATGAAAATTTGGCTAGGAAAAAAATAGAAAGAAATTGTGTAATTTGTGTTTTTATGAATAGAGGACTAAATTGAATAAATGTGAAACTTTAGGTGCTAAAGTGAAAAAATTCCCAAACATGTGTTTGTGGACTAAATTGAATTTGTTGATGAATAAAAAGGTTAATTTTGAATGTATATAGATCAAGAACAAAAGAAATCAGAATCAGATCGAGGAAAATCAAAAGTTATCGAATAGTCAATTTAGTCCCTCTATTCCGATTACGAGGTAATTTCATATGCAAATAAACATCTTTAAATTGAATTATATGTGTATACTTACTGTTGAACTGTTATGAATGTTGAACGAGTAATTATGAGCAAGAATCGACAGAGTTACAACATCCGAAAGACCTGTACTAACCTTAGGAATAGTATATGATATCAATGTCATGACATTAGGTTATTGAGAAATGATTACATGTAAGACCATGTCTGGGGAGATGTGATTACATGTAAGACCATGTTTGGGACATTGGCATTGTATTGAGATTACGTGTAAGACCATGTCTGGGAAATTGGCATCGTTAATCGATTTCGTGTAAGAGCCTGTCTAGGACAGTGGCATCAATATGTGATAACACGTAAGACCATATCTGGGATATGGCATTGTACAAGCTTATGTGATTTTTGAGTATCCTTAACAATTCTGAATGGTTCAACGGGCAAAGTCAAGCCGAGAAAGAATATGTGAATGAGTTAAGTGACTCAGGTATGTATGAGTATTGAAAAGGGAAGTATTTGATGAATTCAATTATGAAATTGAGTATGTGTACCATGAGAAAGGTTTGTGATCATGTATGTGATTAACTATGATTAGCATATTTGAATTGATATGTAAATGTTCATATGATGGCTTTATTTGTATATGGCTTACTAAGCTTTTAAAGCTTACTTTGTGTGTTCTTTACATGTTTTATAGATTATCGAAGCTAGCTCAGACATCGGGGATTATCGGGAACAATCATCACACTACCGATTACTTGTTGGTACTTTTGGAACTTTGTATATATGGTTTATGTAATGGCCTAAATTCAAGGTTATCGGAATAGTGGTTTCGTAACCACAAATCCGATTTAAAGAGAAATTTATTTTAATATTTTTGCATGAATATTTATATAATAGGAAAATTGTATGAAAATATTGATAAATTTTTTTACCGATTTAGTGGTTAGTTAGAAAGAAAAAAGGAATTATTGAAGGAATTGGGTAAAAACAAAGTATCGAGACCTCGATCTCATAAAACCAAGTCGAAAATATTTTTATAAATATTTATGAAATGTTAATGATGTGGTATTAAAATTTCGTTAGGAAATTTTAATGTTTGGGTAGTCAATTAAATGAAAAAGAACTAAATTGTAAAAGGTGTAAAAGTTGCTAGAATGATTAAATAACTTAAGAGTCTAATAAGAAAGGATCTAAAAGGCAATTAGGCCCAAAATTTATTTGGGCGGGACAGCAAGGGCATGAAATCAGGTATGAAATTGAAAGTCACCATGATTGAGTGCTGTAAGTTTATGATGAAATAGAATGAAATTGAAGCTTTAATTTGTTTATGAGATGATTTTATTAGGTAATTTCAATGGAAATTGATTTTTAGGACCTAATTGTGAAAATGTTTAGAATTAAAGTTTAGTGCTGAAATTATGATTTCCAAAGGTTGTACAATAGTTTAAGGTGATAGAATAAAGTGTTAATTAAGAAAAATCAGCTCAATTGAGAGGCTAATTGAATAGGGACGAAATTATCATTTATTAAAAGCCTAGGGAAAAAATGATAATAAACAGGTTGCACTAAAATAGTTTTGGACAGTAGCAGTAGATTAACTTTGAAAAATCACCATAAATTGTAGAAATAGAATTAGAAAATTAAAAAAATGGAATTAAATCTTATTAAGTCTAGTTTCTCATAAAAGAAACAGTGTAAGCAATGGATTTGTAAATATTGAGATATAATGAATTTTGTGAGACAAGGTCAGAATGAATTTGGGTTCCCCTGTTCTTACTTTGAAAAATAATAAAATATTGAATAAAAATAATTAGGGGCTTAAATTTATATTTCTAGAATTCTGAATGAGTCTATTTTTAGGAGAAACAAACAGGAACATCATTTGAATCCTGTATGAAGAGATAATTAATTTTTAGTGAAGAAGGGATAGAACTGTTGGATAGCAGAACAGGGGTGACTTTAAAGAATAGACTATACTTATTGGCTACATAAAAAATTCTGAAAATTTTATGGTAAGAAGATATGTGAGTCTAGTTTTAGGTAAAATTAGAGGATTCTAATTTGGAGTTTTTTAGCTCAAGATAAAAATAATTTTGTGACTATGACTCAAGTAGATAGCTTTGAATAAACTATAAATAATAGTTGAATTATAGAGAATGTTGCATATGAACATGAAATGTATTAAACTGATAATTAAATTTATTTATTTAGATCCAAAAAATTCAAATACGAAGCTAGATCGAGGAAAGAAAAAGTTCAGGATCAGTAGATTTGTGTATACGAACAAGTATCGAGGTAAGCTCGTGTAACTTGAATTATATTCTTAAATGCTTGAAATGTATGTTATTGATGTGAATATGATTTGAATGTTCATTTTATGAAAATTGATGAAACATTGATATATTTGATAAAAAAGGGGAAGAAATCTCGGTTGAATGAAAAGAAAATTCGACGGATCTCTGAAAAGGAATTGACGGTAAAAAGGATCTAGCCCGGACTGGTGATCCTATCTTGATATAGCATTCCCGAAGAATATATGGAAAATGGATTTAGCCCAGACGGGTAATCTGAATCAGGATCTGAATTTAGCTTGGATTGGTAATTCAGATCCAAGCTCATTAGAGTAATTGTCGTTGCAGGGGATTTAGCCTGGACTAGTAATCCCGACTATACTCTATGAGTTTATATTACAGGGGATTTAGCCTAGACTGGTAATCCCGCTGTAAGGATGAGGTTCGCAGAAGTGTGCTCTCTGAAATGGAAATGTGCGCACATGAATATGAATTGACGGACCCGAAAATGTACACTAAAAGTGTACCTCTGAAAATCCATCAAAAATTTCGAGAAATTCAACGGGATAAATATGGAAAAATAATAAGGGAATGGAAATCATGGTATTGATGAGTTCATCAATCATGGTATATATATTATTGACACGTGGAAATTATTGTACTAACTTGAATGTTGAGTTTGTGCATGTTAAGATAATAATGCATTGAATGGATATATGAATGTTTATTGCATTGTATTGAAAATATTAGGTAAGTATAATTCTTTTTACATGAGCTTACAAAGCACAAAGTGCTTACCCTATTTCTTTTTTCCCTGTTTTATAGTGTTAAGAGCTCGGAGGTCGGATTTGGTCGGAGACACATCACACTATCAACCTCAAAATTTCGGTATATCAAGAAACTTTATTTTGGAAATCAATGGCATGTATAAGCTAATAAAGTAAATGTTAACGTGAAATGAATGTAAAGTTAGCCATTGGTATGGTTAACAAACCTGGTCTTGGTGTGTGATGATGTTATCTTATAAATATACGTGAATCTATATGCGTTAATCTATCTTGAAAATATGTTGAATTGGATTGGTTGATGTGGATTGTTTTTGGTTTAAAATTGCAGGGAAGGTTAGATATCTATAAAAGGGTTATATTGAGTTAAAAAAAATTAATTCGTAAACTCTGGTAATACCTCGTACCCTATTCCGAAAATGAATACAGGTAGGGGGTATTATAGTTTATGGCATGTATAGGCTCGTGTCATTTTGGTATGTTTTGAGTTATGATTTTAGTCATGAGTTGGCTTACTTTTGGATGAAATGTTAGTATGTATTTGGTCATTTAAGTTGGCCTAAGTGATGTGCTTGAAAAGTGATATATGAGATGTATATTATGCCTTAGATATTGGCTTGTTTTATGTATGTTTGTTCTAGTTGTTAATATAGCTAAATGGTGTTTTGTGACATAAAATAGATAATAAGATGATGAGTTATTGCATTTGAAATTTATGCAAGTTGTGATGATTTTAGGTATAAGGATTTTGTATATTTGTATATGGAATTTAGTAGTTAAATTGGATGATAATAGTTAGCTTGATATGTGATTGATTTGGCATGTTTTTGGTTGCTAAAGATGTATTGAAATGGTGCTATTTTGGTTGATGTGTGCTTGTAGAAAGGGTGGCAAATTGGCTTTACAATTGGCCTAGTTTTGTCCGTATGGGTAGAGACACGGGTGTGTGTCTCAGCCGTGCGCGACACACGGTCATGTTACATGGCTGTGTGTCCCCTGGGGTATCCTTTTGAATTAAGGTAGTATACCCTACAGTTTTGACATGGCCTAGACACACGGGCGTGTCTACTGGCCATGTGAGACACACGGGCTGGCAAATGGGCATGTGGTTGGCCGTGTGACCTAAGTTAGTAACCTCCCAAGTTTTCCCACGGCCATGGTACACGGGTGTGTCTCTGTCCGTGTGGTACAAGTCAGTATGTATGCCTTGTTTTCACACGGCCTATGACAAGGGCGTGTTTGGTGGCTGTGTGAGGCACACGGCCTGTTCACACCGGCGTGTGACCCTGAAATCAAAGAAAATTTTCTAAGTTTCCCAAAGTTTGTAAATGTTATCGGTTTAGACCCGAACCACTTCTAAGCATGATTTAAGGTCTCGTAGAGCCTTATAAGGGACATTGTGCATGATTTGAATGAATTTTGTTTATGAATTTATAAATGTATGTGAATAAAGTGTATTATTCGGTAATGCCTCATCACCCTATTCCTATGTCGGATACGTGTTAGGGGTGTTACAATGGCTGTTTTTGAATTAGGTTATACTCTTGAAAAGTAGCTATGTTGCTTTGGTTTGATCCATGATGTTTTGATGTAATTGTGGTGCCTTTGGATGACATATTGGTTAAATGAATTAAGATGTATGAAAGGGTATGTTTAGGTGTGTTTGAATGATGTTTTAATCCCTAGAATGTGTGCCCAAATGGAACGGTTAGTTAGGTATGACATGGCATTGAAATGGATTGAATTTAGGGACAATTTATGGATCACATGGCTTAGCTACACCGCCGTGTGTCATTTGAGAAATCCTAGTGTTTTAAGTCAGTGAGTTACACGGTATCGCACATAGCCTGGCACACGACTGTGTGTGGCAAATCAGAGAGTTACACGATCTAATACACGACTTGCGACACGACCGTGTGACCCAATTCAGTAAGTTACATGGGTGAGGACACGGGCTGGGACACGGCCGTGTGTCCCTTTGTTCGATTGTTACACATCCTAGGCTATGTCACACAGCGATGTGACCCCCTGTTTTCATGTTTTTATAACTTTTTCTTAAAACTTCTGTTTTGTTTCAAATTAGTCTCGAATTACTTCTAAGCTATTTTTAGGGCGTCGAAGGCTTGATTTAGGGACCAAATGTATATGTTTGATATGATTCAGTTTGAGACCAATTTATTAAATGTTATGATGATAAATGTTTTCTATCTGATCAGTAATGTCCATAACCCTAATCCGGCGACAGAGATAGGTTAGGGGTGTTACATAATTGACTCAATTTTTAAAGATAAATTCACTTACATTTTTAATTATTTGTCATTAAATAACCTATAAAAGGGTCTGTTAGAATTTGATGGGAAATGGATATAATATTCTAGATTTGGATTTAATTAATCATGAATTACTATTTAATTAATAAAGGCTAAATTAGGCTTAAAGGCCAATTTTAAAATTAATTAGAGAAATAGGTCGATTTTAGAAGAGAGAAATGGATAGCGCATCCAGCTGGGTGAGCTTTCTACGCAGGTGTTAGGAAAGCACATCTAGTTGGATGGGCTTTCTTAAAAGCTCATTTAGCTGGACACGTTTTCCTTTAACGGTAAAAAAGTAACGAAGTTTTGAACATTGTCATGCCAAAGGTTAAAAAAATTAAAATTCCAGCAGTAAGTTTTTTTTACCCTATAAATCCCCCCCAAATTTCATTTTTTTTCATTCACATTATTCTCTCAACTCTCTCAAACCTTGTCAACTCTCTCATTTTGATTGTGTTCAATATTTTCATTTAAAAATAATATTTTTATTAATTATCTCGTATTTTATTTGTTCAAAATCAAGTTTTCACTAATGATCGCCTCTTTAATCCGCTTTGACAACAAGCATATTTCCTCTGCCAAGCAATAATGGTAAGACGAAAATTTAAATTTTGTTAACTTCAATAATATTAAATTTAATTTTTTTATTTTTTTATTTTTTTATTGTGTAAATATGTGGATGATCATGTTCTGGAGGGCTTCATTCATAATATGGGAAAGCCTATGATCCCTGAAATTCGTGGCCACTTGCAAGCGGCCGAATTCTTGCATGTGTCTCGCATGTTCAGAGGCTACAAACTTGTTCTGGCACTAATCAGTGCATTGGTGGAAATATGGAGACCCAAAACACACTTTCCACCTTTCATACAGCAAGTGTACAATCACAGCCGAGGACGTAGCCCTACATTTGGGTTTGTCGATGGATGGACAAGTCATCAGGGGATCAGTGATCGTTCCGGGTAAAATGGACCTCTGCGCAACACTGTTAGGGAAGGTCCTGAACAAGTTCAAAGATGGTCAGATACTGATGAACTAATTGAAGGATAATTTTGACAAGCTCCTTGAAGACTGAGGAAAAACGATCATAGAACAATATGCCCGAGCATACATCATGAGATTAATCAGGGACATTTTAATGCTCGAAAAATCTCAAAATTTTATGCACATAAGGTGGCTACTACATCTAGTGGACTTCAAAGAGTGTGGAAAACTAAGTTGGGGATCTATTGTAGTGTCCACATTATATCGGCCGATGTTTAAGGCCACGGTATTGAGTGTGGCATTAATCGGTGGTTGCCTACTCTTACTACAATTGTGGGCCTGGTTATGACTACCATTTCTACATCCCAAGGTGATCAACCCATACATGTTATCATTGGTGACGAGGTAAACATTATTTATTAACAAATACATAGTCTGTATAGTAAATTTTTTTATTATATGTTTCAACTAACATATCACTTGTACAGGTGGAAACATGGGTCGAGCTACGTGGGACTGCTTGAAGAGCTAGAAGATATTAGATTGTTGTTAGATCAATGCTCGGAAGTCAAGGATAGTTACTTATTCTGTCGAACCTATATTAATTATGTCATGATTCATAATAGATAATTCATACATAATGATAATTAGAATTTTCTTTTCAGTTTGAATGGATGTCATATGTCGAGCCGATGTCATATCTTACATCCCACTAGAGGTGCTGGACGATCGATAGATGTGGGATGCCAATGTGTTGTTGGTAGTGTACGCAATGATAAAAATGCATGAATCAGACCGAGTGTTGCAGCAGTTCAGTTGGAGGCAATGAATTTGTCACCACCGTGAGACCTGAAGTAGCTGCACAAGGTGGAAATGCGAGAGAAGGACAAAAACGACTGAGTGTTGCGGCACGAGGAGCACATTGAGGCGTAGGATTGTTGGATTCAATCCTTACCCGTTTGCAAACCATTTTTTTCACAGTGAGCACAGTAGCAGCTGATGATTACATGGCATGGTTGAAAGCCTTCGGCAAGTCATATCAGTTACTACTGGAGGTGAAGAGTAGGTAAATTTAGGTAAAAAGGCAACATCAACCGCCACAGTATCGTAGGAGGGGATGCGGTTGCACGACAAGTTTGTTATTTGCTCTGGAAAAAGATGTGCCACATTTGGTTACACAATATCCAGGTCAGTTCACTCCACTTATTCTTGTTCAATTCAGTAAGCCTATTTTTTTCCACAAGCACCACAGCACTACGAACCATCGCCTCACATGACTGGTTCTTCTGTTCTCGCAGGTACAGATTTTAGGGGAACAACATACCCTGCATACTACATCCCTATGGAGATGTCGATGCAGAACCCCATGTCGGGATAGACGCTGACAAATGTACCGCCACCGATGATGATACTAATACAGATACCCATGTAGCATTTGATAACAATGTCGATGCCGGTACCTTTCCAATGTACCCGGGATTTGGGGCATTTTATGGTTACACGCTTATAGTGACCCAAACATCGCGTGCATCACTGTTTTACAAGGGTGGCTCATCGTCACAACCATCGGACGTGGGTGTGGAGGACAGTGCAGTAATTGACCCTGAAGGAAGATGATAATGTTGCCGATCTCGAAGAAACGATTGCTCAGGGGGTCGTGCTAGGTACATATTCAGGCGATGATGACAATGAGGGGGAAGTCTACAAGCCCACATCTCCAGATACACCTCTGGTTGTATGGTCTATTGTACGTAGAAATCATCCACGCGACCATCATCCACCACCTTGTGGCACACATTCTCCCTAATGACAGGATTGAATGTACTTTTTCTTATAAGTGTTATGATGTAAATATAGATGTCATAAATTAAAAAACTTCGGTATTCATCTAAACAATATAGTAGTCTTTATTACTATATATCATGAGTTATGCGTAAGTTAACAATAAATGACAAATTGAACTAATGGGAATATGCGAAACATACTGATCAATATGAAATTTCGTAAATTGACATTGGGGGCCCAACGTATCCTTATACAGAGAATATGTTGGCTTGCATGTTATGGGTTTCTACAATACTCGCATAATTTTTATTGACTTTCTCTCTCCTGAATATCAATATTTTCCTTATCTAGGCAGAATTCAAGTGACCCTTCAGGACGCGACGCAAGTCCTTTTTTGTCACCTACTTGAATGGCGCGCTGGACAGAAGCGGCCACATACTCTCATCTAGGATGCATGGGAATTTAAGACTTCACACATTGTGAATGCATTGTAGTCGTTAGATGTCATTTAAGGCATGTACTCAATATGTATGTTATTATATCCAGCAATTGGATGTGTGCATGGGAATCGAAGTGCTTGAAATCTCTCACAACCACAAGTCATTTTCATTAGGTTCACATAATAAGATGCACTTGGCATTTCATAGTCAGGCTTAGTGTACTCTGTGACTCGATAATCAAGGTTCTGACATGAGTGGCACACTACATTGGTGTTCGCTCTTACTGTACTTTTCCAATTCTCTTTAATCATATCATCGTAAAATGTACTGTCGTCTGCTGTTTGTCCAGCATACACCGACTTTCTCTTAGGAAACAAAGCAAGCAATCAAAGTATGTCTCTTTGACAACTGATGTTACCAGTAAATGACTTGTCTCCTTCAGTATGGAGTTGATGCACTTGGCCAAGTTTGACATCATGTGCCCTATTGTAGACCCCCATCGTACGACTGTGTTCAAGTTTGAATGCTATATTCGATACATACGCCGCACCATAGGTGTTAATGGTGTTCAAGCTGTTCAACATTTGATGGAATCGATTTTGGATGAGCTCATAACCTAACAAGAAATAGCTATTGGTTAGTGAAATGAAATAACCCGATATAAATATTCGATGTGCAATGAATACATAGTTTAAACTACAAACCCAGGTCGATTACTAGATCTCGCTTATTTGTTGAAGGATATTTTTGGTAGTATTTGGAACCCACATGTTGTATGTAGTACCGATAATGAGTGCGATCCCAGAGGCCCCCGTGATGATCAATTGCTGAGAGTATTCTAGGTCTACTATCTGATATGACACATATGTTAGGTTGTGGGCAAAAGTGGTGGCACAACCAGCTCAGAAAGAAATCCTAGTCATCTGTTGTTTCTCTGGGAGTTATTGCGAACCCTATAGGCAGAATCTTCTAATTACTGTTTTGAGCAACGGTGAGCAACAAATGCTGTTGATATCTTTCCATACAACCAGGTGCCGTCAATTTGAACCATAGGCTTGCAGTGCTGAAATGCCTTTTTGCATTGCTCAAAGGTCCAAAAGAACCGGTGGAATACTCTTTTCCTAAAGACCAATTGATCGTCCTAGTACCATGAGAGCATTTGGAGATCGGTTATAGAACCTGGTACGTACTGATCCAATACCTGACACCATTGCCATAGATAGTTATACAAACCCACCACCCGTAATGCAATTTCTCTATAGCCTTCTATTTTGTAACCCACACTTTATTGTATGTTGGAGTGTACTGGTATTAGCTACGTATATCCGTAATCAGAACTGAAATTTGAATCTAGGAAATACCCTTCACCATCGATAGAATAATGTCAAGAATCATGTCAGAGTCTAGCCTCAGATGGTCCTGATATACACCTGTTGCAACATAGGTATAAGGACCGAGATACTTCTTTATTGTCCATATCCTGATTTTGTTCCGGTAAGATGCCATGATTTTCCACTTACACCTGCCATCCTTTATTGCGTACTTTCTTTCAAATTTCTCAGAACAGGACTTTGAGACACAGTAGTTCACACTATTTTTAAAGTTGTACCACTTTTGTGTAGCAAGAAAAACATCATTGTTGGGGTATTCCATTCCAACTTCCAATACTCATACATCACGATATGTGCTTGCATGACTAGATGTTCTATACGGAAGCAAAAAAAACTCTAAATCACTCACGGTTGATATGTCAATGTTCATCATGTGGGGCGAGGTTCATACAACCAGAATCGTGCATCTGGATTTGAAGCATTGTCTCAAGCATCATCATCAAACTTGCAAGGTTCTAGCTCTATTGTAATTGAATTCATTTCGGAAAATAGTATCACTTCTAAACCATCCTAACTACGCCGCCTGATTGGCTCAAGTTTTGACTCTATCCCCCTGTTTGCGTCTGCAGCCCCTTCTTTCTCACTTGCATCTCCTTCCTCGTCCGTGTCTTTATTGTCACCTTCGAGCACGGTGTTGATGTACCCTCACCAGCCCCCGTTGAAAGGAGTAAGTCATCAATTCTCCTATAACCATATGCCCACCAGAATATTCAACGGGATGATGGCTAATGTACATCGATGATCCCCCAGCATAATTGCTTCCACCCCATAACATCGACCTATTGCCGAAGTTGAAATTGAATACACTGATTGAATGTCGTGCCTGAGTGTTTAAATTTGGGTTATACTGATACCCCGACTGGTACTAACCCTTAAAGTTTAGATTGAAACTAGAGATCAATGAGTGTCTGCCCATAGATGTTTCGGGAACATCATAGTAACTTCTTTGAAAGAGGCTAGAAAACCCACCGCACAACCATGTAGTACGACTTTTTACTTTAGCTCTGACACTTGTATTCGCTGCCACGGTGGTTGAAGATATGCTAGGTCTATTAGCATCAGTGAACTTAACATATAACTCAATAACAACATTTCCAGTTGAGATATGCGATGATATGACTATCTCAAGATTTGTGTTGCTAATCACATCGAATAGCTTATACTTATAAGGGTCTACGGATGTAAATTACAACCTCATAATTCTTCCCCGAGTCGATCCCCCAACTTTCCTCCTAGTTCTGGTCCATAGCTCATGCATTTGAATGGTATTATAGAGGGCAAATTCCATAAATTTCACTCCTACAAACACCACCCCAAACTCTGTATTACAGATTTGACCATCATATTATATAATAGATTTCACTCGTTGACTCATTTCAATATCAGTCAAGATTTGGATGAATAAATGAAAAAAAAAGTAGAGAGTTGTCTGAAGGAATACACATAGCTCTTATGTGTGATGCAAGGTTTTTTTTGTTTTATATTAACTTGATGTGTGTCTATGTTATGAAAATTACGGCCTTTTTATAAGAGAATTATGTAGGGATAATGAAAATATGTGCTATGAATTTCGTTTATGAATGCACGCATTCATTGCGTATTGTATGGTACAAATAATTTTCATCACGCGTTCAGAAGTCATATAATTTCATCAAGATTCTGCATTGTATAATGTGCTTAATAGGCATTTGAAAAGGCACTTCCACCCTCAGAAGTAGGTTTGAGCAAAATCTGACTCGATTCGAAAAATTCAATAAAAAATGCAAATTTTGAATTAAATAGTTCGAGTTATTCAAGTTATTCGGATTGACTAGAAAAAAAAATCAAATTTTTTCGTTTAACTTGGATATGAATTACACATTTTGAGTTATCTGAAAACCTGAATAAGAAAAGGCAAAAGTACGTCATTTTGATAACTTTTAATTTTTAAATTAAGATTTTTTTCATCAGCCTTACAAGTTACTTTCTTTCTCGTCGTTCCAAATCCCCCCCTATTTTTCCTTTCTCCTTTACTCAAAAGCTTTGATTCCTTCCCCACACTTGATGACCCCTTTCCAATTGTTTACCCATTTTTGGCTTCTTGTTTTTCCCCACGAGGCCACGACCACGGTTCCACTGGCCACAACCACCATCAATTGTTTAAGGTGAGACTATAAGTTTTTTTTTGGCTTTTTGCGTGTGAGTGAGTATTTTCATGTTTGGTGTTGTAATGGCATACTCTATTTGGTTCTGTAATGGCTTTGTGTCGAGAACATGGGAGGTTCATTCTAGAACAATAAAACCTTGTATATTTTTTGTTCCTCATTGGTTCTTTGTCTGGTTCTCACGATATTTCAATTTTTGTCTTTACATTCTAAAAACAATTAATGTGCTCTTTTTGAATCTTTTTGTTGCTCCCTATGGCAAGGAAAATCGAAATTCCACCTTCAAATTTGAATATTAATGCCAGAGGGAATCCCAACTGAGTTAGCTCATCACACATTTAACAAATTCTTATTTGAAGATCACCTTGCCTGCTTGCCTTTCATGAATTTAAGGGTCTGTCTTTACTATTCAAGGTTTCCAGGTTTCTACTATTCTTTCTCATTATTCAGAGTTCAATTAACTATTATTAGAAGGTTTAGCTTTATTTAAGCCATGCATATATATATATTATAAAAACCAATTCAAATTAAACAAATCAACTATTTGAATAAATTAATTTTGTAGAACCAAAAAGAAATAGATATAGCTATATCAATGCAACATTCCAAATGAAGACAATGCCATGGATGGAGTTGTATTCACGTTTCCTAAAGTTGAAAACGAACGTGACTCATTGAATTATTTGTTTTTGATAAGTATTAGGCACACACTTTTTGATCTTAAACAACATGTGAATCATAATTCTTCCAATAGTGTGTTTGAAAAATGGACGAAGACACATTCCATCAAATGTGCCAACATGAAAGAAAAAAAAAAGCTTTACACTAACTTCTCACTCAAGTTTTCAATTTAATCTAATTTTTTAGATTGTAACAAAGTATGTATTGGCAAAAATTAGAAATCCCAGACCTTTAACTTGTTGATGCCTAATAATGTTATGTTTATTACATTTATTTAAATCGTATGTGACAAACGTGATGGAATTTTAGTTCTTTCAAATTCTATTCCTAAACATGCGGATGAGAATGATTTGTAGGCTAAAATAATTTGTTAATCTTTATCCATTATAAACATTAGTGAAAATGATGGAAGTCTTACTCCAATCTCCCAAAATAAGTGTTATGGCTTCTTTTATCTTTGAATATTGATTTATTTTTATATTTTTTATTGTAAACTTTGCTTCTTTTGATTATTATCTATGTGAACCACAACTCTTCAAATAAAAGTTTTAAGAATTTGGCTTTTTATTCTCAAATTTTTTGAACCTTTTTTACATTTACCCAATTATAAGTGTCGTTAATATATTTAATAAGTTAAATTAGCATATTTTATAAGTAAGTTACTCCGTTTTTTTTTTGTTTTGAGTTAATTTTGAATGCTTTAATTTGAATTATTGATAGATATTCGTGTGGAACATATCTATGAGTATAAAACTTTTATGGAATTATGAACCTTGACCATTTTGTAATTTTAATTGGTTATATTTATTTTTGTAGATGATTGACACCTTATCATCGCAAAAGTCCCAAAGCAAAAAAGCATTACAAGAAGCTACACCTACTTCTCCTACTACAGTTGTTCGCACAAAAAAAAAGGGAAATACTTGAAGAAAGACCAAACCAAGGGCACCTTGGTGGCAACATTGTAGCAAATACTCAATAGAAGATTGGGAGAATAAGGCAAAGATAAATTTTTGCGATGCCACTTACACAATGATAAACATGGCTTCTACCACTAATCTAATTAACTATTTGAAGACTTGCTGAAGAAAACCCCAATGTAATCTCTCTAATCTTAAGCAAGCAGAACTTGTATTTGCAAAATCTATCCAAGAAAATGTAGATTTGTCGACTTGGGTGTTTAATCAAGATGATACTAGAAATGCATTGATTCATATGATCATTGTGGATGAATTGCCTTTTAAATTTGCAGAAGGGGAGTTTTTTAAGTTCTTTATTTCTATAACATGCTCAAGGTTTCTTTTTCCATCTCGTTGGACAATTAAAAAAGGTTGTCTTGATTTTTTTCATTCCATGAAGTATACATTAAATCAATCTTTTCAAAAAGAGACAAGTAGAATTTGTTTGATGACAGACACTTAGCCGCCAATGCAAAGGATATCCTACATGGTTCTAACAACTCATTAGACAGATGATGAGTGGAAGTTACAAAAGAGAATTAAAAACTTTTGCCCAATTTATGCTTATAGAGGTGAAAGCATTGGTCAAGCCCTTGAAAAATGTCTTTGGGATTAGGGGATTGAGAAGGTCTTTGCTACTACTGTTGATAACGCATGTTCTAACAATATTGCTATTGATTACTTGAGAAGAAGTTGGTTCATCAAAAAGCTTGTGCTGCGAATGAAAAAGATATACATATGAGTTGTGCGACTGATAACTATTGGAAAGAGTTATATTTCATTCCTTTAGACCTAGCTAATTGTTTGTACTTGGGTACATTTAGTGGTGTGTTAGGACATTTTAGTAGTATTTTTATCATTTGCATTCAGATTTTGGACTGTATTTACATGTTAGATACTTTTAATTGCGTGTGGAAGGGTTATGTTTCGTGGTTTGGTTGGTGCAAGATGTGCAGAAAGAAATAAAAGAGTGAAGGTTTGCCGGAATAAAGGGTTGGACAGTTTTCCGCCTTGTATGCCATGGCAATTCAGGAAGATGACCAAGTCAATACTCAACGCGTGCCAGTCTTAGCCCAACTCTACTTGTATTAGAAAAATCTACTTAAAAAAGAGAAGAGGATATCGTGGGTTGTTGGAGCTATCTTAGGAAGAAATGCTTATAAAAATCCAAATGAGGAATCCTTAAAGTATGTGGAGATCCGGAGGCAACAATAAGAGGGTAGTGATTGAGTAGAGATGAAAAGAGGAAGCTAAAGGCAGTCCCTCTCAGCCAGCATAGGACACTGTGCTGCTGGATTATGGATTAGTTTGGCAACAACCATCTTCATAAGTACTTCCATTATTTCTTAATCTATTCTCCCTTGAATTGAACTAACCAAAACGATGTTGGATGTTATTTTGAACTTGAATTTTAATCACCAACCCATGAATTAAATCTCATAGGGTTGGGATACATGATGGAACTTTCATTTTCTTTAATGGTTGAAGTATATATTTGATTTTATTTCCAATTGTATGTGTACTTTCCCTAGACATAGATGAGTATACAATATGCCCATAATTTGAATCTAATTATGAAAATGTTAGATTAGTTGGATTGAAATTTAGTGATACAAGTTGGTATTCTACCTACTACCTGCAGCAAACTCTAGACATAGAGCAGCATTTGTATAGAATGAAGACAAAACAGTGCAGGGTGTCGTGCTAAGGCCTATAGACATAGGCCAGGTAACTTAAGATCTTACTCTCGAAAGAAGCAGATCACTTTAGGTCAATTCTGAGCAATAGGTTAAGTATGATTTTGCTGAGGCATTTTTGAAAGTAAGGGCAGATTCTTAGTAACCCCAACCTTCCAATCAACATCGTAGACCTTTTATCCTTTGTTATAGTATCTTTTCCATAGCATTCTTAGTTATTTATTTATTCACTCGCATTTTATTCACATAATTATTTGTAACACCCCTTACCCATATCCGACGCTGGGATAGAGTTCGAGGTATTATCGAACTTAAACTCACTCAAACATACAAAACCAGGACATAAAATGCACCCAAATTAAAAGCATTCATACATGTGCAAACTATAAAGGCCTAATTTTTGGTGGTGTCGAAAATGGTGAATTGAGATCACTAAATTCGACAAGTAAGATTGAACAAGATAGTAATTTAATAATTATGAGTCAAGTAAGAATTTAGAAGAATTTGTGAATTGGTGAATTTTGTGAATTAAAAGAATTTATTAGGTCAAACGGGTCAAGAACGATGTATCGGGACCTAAAATTTGGAAGTTGAGCCATAAATTTTTTTATAAATATTTATGGAGTGTCATTAAGTTAGTTTTAAAGTTTGGTTGAAAAATTTTAATGTTTGGGTAGTCAATTAAATAAAAAGGTCTAAATTGTAACAACTGCAAAATTTGCTAGAAGGATTAAATAGCTCAAGTGTTAAAAGAAAGAGGATTTAAAGGGAAATTAAGCCTAAAAGTGAATAGGCTGGACGAAAAAGGCAAGAAAATCAGCAGAAAAATAAGGGAAATAAGGGTAAAATTGAAAATTTTACAATTTTAACATATAAAATAATGACAGAATTGAAAAATCTCGAGATCTCTTCATATTTTCTCAGCCAAAATGCCATAGGAGGTCTAGAGAAAGTTTTTTTTCTTCAAATTTTTACATCATATGAGTTTAATTCTTGCTTTTTTTTTGATAATTTTTATGTTTTTATGACTTTTACAATTAGGTCCACTTATAGAATTCATTAGTTTTTTATTTGGTGAGTGAATTGGAAGTTACCCTAGTTGAGTAAGGGAAGTTTATGGTGAATTATTCTAAAATTGAAGTTCTAATTTCATATTAAGGTGGTTTTATTAAGTGATTTTAATAGAAAATGGTATTTAGGACCTAATTGTGAAAAAGTTGTGAATTAGAGGTTGGTGTTGAAATTCAGAATATGAAAGGTTGTGAAATAGTTTGTAATGATAAAATGAAGTGTTAATTGAAAAAAAATAGTTCAATTGATGGGTGAATTGGGTAGGGACTAAATTATAAAAACTATAAATTTTAGGGTAAAACTGTAATTTGAAAAATTGAAGAGCATAAATTATGAAGTAAAATAGAAATGAAATAAATGCTAATGAGTGAAAATATTTTACATTATAGATCAAGAATCCAAAGAAGAACGAGGAAAAGAAAAGTTGTGGAATAGTCCCTAAATTTCAGTATCTTCTACAAATCAGCCGGGTAAGTTCGTATGGTTGAGGTTACATATTAGCTATGGATGATTGAATGATATAGTGTGTTGTTATGTATGAATGTTTTGTAAGAATTGTGAAAATTATGATAAGATGAAAAATAAGGGTGGAAATTAAAATTAAGGAAAAACACAGGAATTAGGTACGTTAAATCAGTATTGGTGATGAATTGACGGAAAAATGCATGGTTAATCCATGATAAGATGTGAAATGTAGGTATGGTATCATCGATACTCAGTTGTGAAACGTAGGTATGGTGTCATCCATACTGAGTTGTGAAACATAGGTATGATATTAACCATACTGAGTTATGAAACGTAGGTATGGTATTATCCATTTTGAGTTAAGAAATAGAGGTATGGCATTTCCCATATCGAGTTGTGAAATGTAGGTATGGTATTTCAATGAGGAAAACCATAATGAGTTGTGAATCGTGGCACTGAGCAACGACATACTCAATATCGTAAGCCGTTTCCTAATTTGATAATAAGTAATACAAAAGGAGTGCACCAAATGAAAGAGATTGAATAGTTGTTAATGTTGAGCTCAACTATGTGAAGTTTTATAATAGTGGTTGTGAATGGCAGGGAACTTTAGTAAATGTTTTGTTATTGTTTGGAAATATTCTGTTTGGTAAGCATTACCTTTAAACCTATGAACTTACTAAGCTTCAATAAGGTTACTTTTGTGTGTTTGATATTTTTATGTAGATTGAATTAAAGGAAAGTTGGTAGATCGGATCATCATAACAAAGATTACTATCCAGATCAATTCCGGTAACATAAGATTTATATGGCATGTATAGAGTTTAAATGAAATGAAGTAAAAATGTTATAAACTAATTAACAATATTTTGTACTAAAACTGTTTTTTGTTAGTAGCAGTAGTTCGACTTAGAAAATCTACCATAAATAATGGAAATCGAATTAGAGGTTGAATAAGAGATGAAATTAAAGCCTATTGAATCTAGTTTCACATAAAAGAAACGGTGTAAGCGAAATACTTTCATATTATGAGATATTTGAATTTTTGTGAGATAAGGTCAGAGTGATTTCAAGCTCCCCTGTTTTGAGTTTGGAAAATCATTAAAATTTTACAAAAATAGTTATGGATTATAATTTATATTCTTAAAATCCATAATGTGTCTAGTTTAAAAAGAAACAAGCGGGAACATCACCCAAATTTCGTACTATTAATTTTTAGTAAAGAAAGGTCTAAACTATTAAACAGCAGAATAGGGGTAACTTTGAAGAATAAACTATATTTTTTGATGAATCCATAAATTCAAAAAAATATATGGTAGAAGGATATATGAGTCTAGTTTCAAATTCTTTTTACGGATCTTAATTTAGAATTCTGTATCTTAAGATATAAATAATTTAGTGACTATGACTTGAGTGAACAACTTTGATGTGAATATAAGTAAATAATGGAATTTATGTGTAATTATTCCGTAAGCTTAGGTTACATCTTGTAACCCTATTTCAAAGACGGATGTGGGTTAGGGTGTTACACAAATTGTCCCTTATATGGGCTTACGAGGCTGAAAACATATGTTGGGAGTGGTTTGGGACTAAACTGAAAACTTTTAGAACTTCTACTACACTTAGAAAATTTTCATACTTTGGAGAGTCACACGCCCATGTGGGTAGGCAGTATGGTCACACGCGCCCGTATTGCTAGGGACACGCCTGTGTCCTTAGCCCGTGTAACTCTCTTTTTATGATGTCATCAACCAAATAAGGTCACACAGCCAAGTCACATGCCCGTGTGCTTAAGCCGTATGGCGAATTAAATTCTAAAAATTAAGTGCAGACTTCACACAGCCTGTAATAGCCCGATTTTGGGCTTAGTCAGAATAGTAGTTTCGGGGCCACAAATTCGAAGTCAGAGAAATTATTTTATTATTATTTTGGTGTTATAGCATGATTATATTAGTGCTTGGAAAATTTGGTGAAGTAATTTTAGCGTTTGTGAGCTTAATTGCGAAAAATGAGTAAATCTCATAAAGGGGTAAAAGTTCTATTTTACTTGATAGATATACAAAATAGCTAGAGAACAAAAATTAGGGGGTCTTTAAAGTGAAATTATACCTTTAAATGAGAGATGGCCGACCATGAGACAAAGAATTAAGATAGTCAAATGTTAGGTAAAAATTTGGTGGCTTATTTGACTAAAAAGAAATAATAACAAAGAAGGGATGATATCACCCCTTTCTCATCTCTTTCTTCACTTAAATTTTTAGCAAGAGTAAGGGTTTTGAAGCTTAAAACTTTTAGCCATTCATCTCCCTCTCAAGTAAGTGATTTAGATGATTATTTTTGATACTTTTGGTACTTTTGGAACCCTTGTGACATGAGCTAGGCCGATCCCAATCTGTAAGTGGAGAAGTATGTTCATTATTGGTAATGGCATGTACCTAGGATGTCAAAAGTTTTCATTTTGGAAAGTTATTGTAAATGTTTGTATAAATGATAATGGTTGAGTACATAGCTTAATTAAGTTTGGTATAAAGATAAAAATTTGGGAATAATTATAAATAGGTTTGATTAGTAAATTATCGCTAGGTTTTGCTGATAAAAATTGTGGTACCAATGAAGGTACATTGGTTAGACACTTAAGATGGTCGATTTAATATGTTTTAGATGTGTTTGATCGTAATTTGAGTAAGTTAAAAGATTAGAAATTAAGTTGTTTGTGGTTTATGATTTGCAAGGTTAGTAAATTGAATTGTAAGACTTATTTTGAGTCCATAGGGCCTGACACACGGGGGTGTGTCTTGGTCGTGTGAAACAAATTTGTTCATAAGTAATAATTCAGAGTTATAGGGGTAAAGGACACGGGCGTGTCGCCTAGACCACACGGGCGTGTGGGTACTGTTCGATAGGAAAATTTTAAAATTTTGAGAAAAATTCGTAGTGATTTTAAATTAGTTCCGAATTGATTTTACTGTTCATATTGGACATCGAGGGCCCATTAAAGGGACGATACATTAAATTTAGGATAAGTGTAAACAATTATATTAATTAATGTCCATAATTAAACTGTATTGACTGGTAATGCCCCACAAGCCTGTTCCAGGGATGGATAAGGGTTAGGAGGTGTTACAGCCGCTTAATTAGCTCGAGGATCATCGGATGTCAAAGACATCGATCACACTATCAACCGAAACACTTGGTATAGTTGGTTTTATTATTTTGAGCTTGGCATGTATAGGGCTTAGACTTTTGAGTTTTGGGTCAATGTTAATTTAGCCAAAGTGTTAGCTTGGGATGAACCCCTTCATTTTTTATAAAGCCTTGAACAATGGCTAATGTTCATTATTGATATATGCAAATGATGATATTTCATGAATGGGATAATACCTTGTGTAGCTGATTAGACCTTGTATTATTATGTTAATTTGCCATGTTAGATGTTATGTAGGTTAGTGCAAGTAAGGGTGGAAAAAAGGCTTGGTAAATAGCCTTATTTTGTCCACAAGGGTAGGCACACGGGCTTGTGTCTAGGCCGTGTGTGACACACAGTCAGCCCCATAGGCATGTCGCTTGGCTGTGTGTCCCCTGCACGTAAAATTTGCAAGTCAGTATGCATGGTAGTAAACACACGGGTAGAGACACGGTTGTGTGTCTCAACCGTGTGGAGGACATGACGTGTGGCCACGGGCATGTGCCTTGGTCGTGTGCCCTAAATTGGATGCTGAAGTTAGAAATAGAATGTTAAGGTCTTTAGACACGGGCTAGGACACAGGCATGTCATGGCCGTGTGAGGGACACGGGCTATAGACATGAGCATGCGTCAGGCCATGTGAAAACCCCTGTAGGTTCGAATTTAGAATTTAATTCACACGGGTGTGTCCTTAGATGCTTAGGTCGTTATTGTCACACAAGCCATCAACACTGCCATGTTATAATGACCACACGGGCATGTTGCCCTTTCACACGGGTGTATGCCTTATTTCAAGAATCATTTTTATTAAGTCGGTCTAAGGACCCAAGATGGTTTCGAGCGGTTTCCAATGATTGTTTGAAGCCTCGTAGCCCGTATTAAGAAGATTAAATAAAGTTCAACATCAGGTAAGTTAAACAAATCATTGATGGACTTAGAAGTAAGAGGTACATTTTTCCTTCTGAACGATGACCTCATCATCGGGAGGAGAACGAGAATCACAAAATTGTTCCCACTTGAGAGCATTGATTGTCTTTCTAATTAGCACAGGGACAGCCATCAAATCATTACTCTTCAAGTTAAAACCTTTTTCCGGCATTATAGGTTGATGCTTGAAAATTGAATCAAATATCTCTTTCAGTTTTTCATCGATCACAGTCGGGTTTTCAGGAGTAGTTTTCGATGATCTAGTTCTTTTGCGAGACATGGTATTTTCCCAAAAATTCGGCAAAGTTCTTCTTACAGGAGAAAAAAAGAAATCGGCAAGTGGGTAGGATCTACTTCGGTGAACCTTGTGACGGCGAAGAGGTTGCAATGGTGAAGGCAGCATGCGGCAGTAATGTTAATGCTCTGGTGATCTCTTTGCGGCGGTTATAGGAGATTTCTTCAAAAGGGGAGGAGAACTAGGGTTTCTTTCGGGATTTGAGGTTGATGGCACAAGAGAAAAGTTTAAGGGGGTTTAAGCAAATAGCTTTGAAGGATATGAAAAATAGTAGAATGGAGAGGAGTTTATATAGGGAAAAATTAGGGCAACATGTAGCAAAAACTTAGCTACATTAGGGTTACTTGGGCGGCAAGTAATGGAAGTGGCGGCAATAGGTGTGGAGTTTTCCCTCTTTTTGTTGTCTTGGGCCTCAAATTCAGATTGTATCTTACTAAAAAAACTGATTAGTACTTAAATTTGACTCTCTTTATTAACATAAAAAATTTAAATTTTAAACAAAACAAATGAAACTAAAAAAAAGTAAACCTTAATTAGAAAATTTCTTCTTAATAAATTACATTAAATTAATTCCCAGGAAAGGTTGGAGGTGTCACAATGGTCTCGCATAAGTTCCAATCTCCTTAGATAGGATTAATTAAATGTACTAAATTAAGAAAATAAATCCTAATTATTTATTTATTTACTAAACAAGTTTATGAAAAATCAAGGGTCTGTTAATTTGAACGAGGATTCAACTCGCTCAATGTCACCATCCTAATAATGTTTGAGACATTGACCATTGACTTTAAACGTACCTCCGTAATTGTCGTATAATTCAACAGCTCCATAAGGATAAACTCAATAGATGGTATAAGGTCCTTTTCATCGGGATTTTAGCTTCCCAGGAAAAAAAATTTAGCCTTGAATTAAACAACAAAACCTTTTGACCTTCTTTAAACTCACGAGGTCGTATACGACTATCATGCCATCTTTTTGATCTTTCATTATACATTTTGGCATTCTCATAGGAAAACAACCTCAGCTCTTCTAACTCGTCTAATTGTAACATCCTTCTCTCACCGGCTTGCCTAAGATCAAAATTCAACTTCTTCAAAGCCCAGTGACCTCTATTCTCCAACTCTAATGGCAAATGACATGCCTTCCCAAAAACCAACCGATAAGGAGTCATTCCTAACGGTGTCTTAAATGTTGTTCGATAAGCCCATAATGCATCATCGAGCCTTCGAGACCAATCTTTTCTGTTGGGGCTTACTACCTTTTCAAGGATACCTTTGATTTCACGGTTCACTCTTTCAACTTGCCCATTGGACTGGGGGAAATAAGCAGTAGCAATCTTGTGCTTCACATCATATTTTTCAAGCAACCACTTAAGCCACTTGTTCACAAAATGAGAACCTTCATCACTAATAATAGCTCTTGGTGTCCCAAATCATGTAAACACATGCTTATGTTGGAATCGCATGACTACCTTAGCATCATTTGTAGGGTATGCTTCAGCTTCAACCCACTTAGATACATAGTCCACAGCAACTAACATGTATTTGTTCCCATACGAAGAAGGAAACGGGCCTAAAAATTCAATGCCCTATACATCAAATAATTGAATCTCCAAAATATTTTTTAAGGGAATTTCATTCCTCCTTGATATGTTTCCACTCCTTTGGCATCTATAACAGTTCTTCACATAGGCATAAGCATCTTTAAATAGTGTAGGCCAAAAGAAACCTGCTTGTAAAACCTTAGCTGCAATACTGCACCACCAAAGTGTCCCCCACTTGGAGATGAATGGCAATGATATAAGATCTTAGCAATCTCACTTTCAGCTACACACTTTCGGATTATATTATCTGCATACTGTTTAAACAAAAACGGGTCTTCCCAGAAATAATACCACTATCATGAAGAAATTTCTTCCTTTTTTTATGCCATTTCTTGACGAATTATTCCACATGCAAGATAATTGGCAAAATCAGCAAACCAAGGTGTTTCATGAATTCGACTCACCTCAAATAAGTGTTCATCTGGGAAATTCTCGTTGATAGGCACATGTGATCAAGTTACCTCATCTTGCTCCAACCTCGACAGTTGATCAGCTACTTGATTTTCAACACCTTTTCTGTCTTGGATCTCAAGGTCGAATTCTTGGTGTAAAAGTATCCAACAAATTAGCCTTGATTTTGCATCTTTCTTCGTGAGCAAGTATTTAATGGCCACATGGTCAGTAAATACTATAACTTTGGTACCTATAAGATATGAGCGAAATTTGTCAAAAGCAAAGACTATAGCAAATAGTTCCTTTTCAATTACCGTATAATTGAGTTGGGCTGCTGTCAAGGTTCTACTTGCATAGTAAATGGGGTGGAACACTTTATTTTTTCTTTGACCCATCACAGCTCCAACAGCATAATCACTTGCATCGCACATCAACTCAAAAGGTGTGCTCCAATCGGGTCTAATGATTATTGGGGCTGAGATTAACCATTTTTTCAGCTCTTCAAAAGCTTATAAACATGCTTTGTTAAAATCAAACACTGCATCTTTCTCTAACAACAAACACAACGGTTTAGAAATTTTTGAAAAATCTTTAATAAACCTTCAGTAAAAACAAGCATGGCATAAGAAACTTCTGACTCCTTTCACATTCATTGGGGCTGGTAATCTTTCAATTACGTCCACCTTTGCTTTGTCGACTTTAATTCCTTTCTTTGAAATTCTATGCCCTAAGACAATCCTTTCCTTAACCATAAAATGGCATTTCTCCCAGTTAAGGACAAGATTCGCCTCTTCACATCTCTTCAGTACCTTAGCCAAATTACTCAAACAAATATCATAAGTGTTACCAAAAACAAAAAAAATCATCCATAAAAACCTTAACAAAATTTTCAACCATATCAGTGAATATTGCCATCATGCATCGTTGAAAGGTTGCAAGTGCATTGTATAAACCAAAAGGCATTCGCCTAAAAACAAACGTACCATACAGACAAGTAAAGGTTGTTTTATATTGGTCTTCTACAGCTACAACTATTTGGTTATATCCCGAATAACCATCTAAAAAATAATAGAATTCATTACCTGCCAGTCGATCTAACATCTAATCCATAAAAGGTAATGGAAAATAGTCCTTTCGAGTGGCTTTATTTAGCTTTCTATAATCAACACAAATTCTCCAACCAGTAACAGTTCTTGTTGGGATCAATTCATTACGCTCATTCTCAACAATCGTAATTCCACCTTTCTTCGGCACACACTGCATCGGACTTACCCACGAACTATCTAAAATAGGATAGATGATTCTTGCATCTAACCATTTGATCACTTCCTTTCTCACAACTTTCTTCATAGTAGGATTGAGCCTCTTTTGCCCATGTAAACACCCCATACCCATACCCGAGACTGGAACAAGGCACGAGGCATTACCGTACACAAACATGGCATTTCCAGAAAATACGGGCTATAAAAATTTCATTTCAATTTAAAACCAATCAAACAAAATCATATTGTCCCAATTATGGACCTACGAGGTTCAAAACATGCATTAAAAGTGATCTGGGACTAAACTGAGAACTTTAGAAAACTTTAAAAATTTTCTAGGTTTAAGCCTCACACGCCTATGTGGAGGCAATACACACGCCTGTGTGCATTGGGACATGCCCCCGTGTTGAATTATTGGAATTTATTTTTCATTTCAAACCTACAGGGGTTTTCACACTGCCGAGCACACACCCATGTCCCTGGCCTGTGTCTCTCACATGGCCTAGACGCGCCCGTGTCATCACCCGTGTCCAAAAACCTGGACATTCTGTTTATGATGTCATCATCCATCTAGGGGCACACGGCCAAGGCACACGCCCATGTCCAAGGCCATGTCCTCCACACAGTTAAGATACACGACCGTGTCTCTACCCGTGTGTTTACTATCATGCATACCGACCTAAAAATTCAAGGTGCAAGGGACACACGGTTGAGCAACACGCCCAAGGGGCAGGCTGTGTGTCACACACTGCCTAGACACATGCCCATGTGTCTACCCGTGTGTACCTTTTTGGAGGCTATTTTCCAAACCAATGGTCATCCTCAACATCCATACACATTTATAAACTTCAATGGTATTTAACATGGGCTAAATATGTCCATAACCCACCTTGGCATAGTCTATTGCATGTTAATCTCATCTCATTGATTTAGCACATGCTAGGTTATCCTTTTTGTATTAAGGATTACCACTTCAATAATCACATTTTATACTTGGCTCATTTTATAACTTATGCCAATTATGACCTAACCATCTCCAAGTGATTTGGCCACATTTCACATGTTCATTCATGATATACCGCATTTAACCATCACATGAAACATTTAAGCATAACTATGCACAATTAGTAAGTTTACAACCTACATCAAAATGAGCCATATCCCATGGCCATATACAAAATAAATAAGGATATCATTCAAGCCCTTACATTGGCTAGCCAAATGACACATATAACAAAGTGACCAAGAATCCTATACATGCCATTATAATAAAATAAAAGTTTCTATATACCAAAGCAAGACAATTTGATAGTGTTAACAATGCTCCAACCATCTTCCAATCTTCACGAGTCCTCGAACTCTATAAGACAAGGAAAATGAAAGGGGGTAAGCATTCACATGCTTAGTAAGTTCAGATAACGGGAAGGTAAACTTACCGGTTATTTAGCATACATCCATAATGGATATTCATGCCAAACATGCATAGTATAATTTCCCTATCACATACACTCAACCATCAAGTTAGTCTCGTGCAAGTACATTATAGCATTACTCTTAGATGAGCACATCATTTCAAGCATTTCTATTTTCGTTCCTCATTTTAATCCCGTTGAACTTCTCGGAATCTCGATGGACATCTCATTTACCGTCAAATCGTGTAAGTGATCATTTTAAATATGCACTCCAGTGAACCTCACTCTTACGATGGGATTACTAGTCCAGGCTAAATCTCCCGTAATGCAAACTCATAGAGTAATGTCGGGATTACCAGTCCAGGCTAAATCCCTTACAATGATATGTACTCTAATGAGCTCGGATCTGAAATACTAGTTTAGGCTAAATTCAGACCCTAATTGGATTACCAGTCCGGGCTAAATCCATTTCAGCACCCTTATTCTTCGGGAGGCTTGATCACTAAAGGAACACCCGTCTGGGATAGATCCTTTTTACATCTATTCATTTCGAGAATCCATTAGATATCCTTTTTATTCAACCGGGACATTTATCAACACAATATTTATCATACCTTGTTTCACAATAATTTCTAATATTATAATGCATACATAAATATACATTTTTAAGTATATTAAGAGTCTACTTCGAGTTACACGAACTTACTTGGTAATTGCTTCGGGTTTGTATTTCAGTTATTCCAAAACCTTTTGTTTTCCATGGTCGACCTCTAAAATTGGTTCCCCGGGGTCTATATCAGTTAAAAATAAATTATTAATACCCCGCATTGTTCATTTTCGGCTTAAGACTCACCCCCGGGCAAAATGACCAATTTACCCCTAACCTTTCACACTTTTTACAATTTAGTCCTAAGGCTCGTATAATGAAATGAATGGAATTTCTAAGTTACCAAGCCTAGCTGAATATTTTTCTTGCTTATAGCAGCCCACATTTTCTTTCATTTCACATTTTTATACCTATTTTTACAACTTTTACAAAATGGTCCCTTAATTCATTTCCATGAAAATCTACTTAGTAAAAGTTGTTTACTATCCTTTAAACTCTCATATTCCTCCATAAATCATCAAAACACAAGCATCTCATGCATGGGTAAATTTTTAAACATGAACCCTAGCTTGAAAAATGGGTAGAAATAGAGAGAACATGTTACGAGGATCTTAAAAACATAAAGAACATAAAAAACGGGGCTAGGGAATACTTACTATCAAGCTTGAAATGTTGAACCAAAACCCTAGCTATGGCTATAGAGAATTTTGGCAGCCACAAGAAAGATGATGGCTGATTTTAGCTTTCTTTTTCCCTTTTTATTTCATTTATTACCAAATGACCAAAATGTCCTTCCTTAATAACCTTCCAAAATTTTCTATGCATGCTCATTTTTGTCCAAAAACTTATAAATTAGGAAAATTGATATTTTAGGTCTCCTAATTAATAATCCATAGCAATTTCACACTAATTGCTTCTAGAACCCAAGTTTTGCAATTTATTCAATTTGGTCCCTAATTTCCAATTGGACACCTTATACTTAAAATTTTTTCATGAAACTTTAACACATGTTTATTTTCATATCCTAGACCTAATAATAATCATAAAACAAATATTTTAATATTAGATTTGTGGTCCCGAAACCACTATTTTGACTAGGCCCAATTTTGGGATGTTATAGCCTATCAATTCGAGTTTTTTCACCTTCCTCTAAAATAATTTTGTGCATGAAAAATGAAGGGCTTATACCTCGAATATCAGTCCAACCAATTGCTTTCTTAAATTTCTTTAGAACAGAAATTAGTTGTTCTTCTTGATCTTTTGTCAGTTCTGTTGAAATAATCACAAGCAAAGTGGAATAGTCACCGAAATAAACGTATTTCAAATGGGAAGGAAGTACCTTTAGTTTGAGTGTAGGTGGTTCTTCAATTGACAATTTGGGTTGCACAAATTATCTAACTTCCAACTCCAACGGTTCAAACTGTGTGGATTAAATAAAATATCTCGGATTGGCTTCCACCAGAACCATGTTTTCTTCACTTTCTTCATCCTCCAAAGGGTCAAACCCTAAGGCTTTCTCCAATGGATCTTCTTCAAAATTGCTTTCCATAGAAATCAAGTTTTCTATTTCTTCCATAACTGAACACTCTTCTGTCGGATCGAGAAATTTCATCGCTTTAAGAATGTTAAAAGTTACTTGATCATCTTGAACTCATATGGTGAGCTCGCCTTTCTGCACATCAATTAACGTTCTTTCCGTGGCTAGGAAAGGTCTCCCAAGGATAATTGGCACTCCCTTATCTGCTTCAAAATCTAGAATAATGAAATCAATAGGAAAAATAAATTTATCTACTCTTACTAAAACATCCTCGATCTTTCCTTCGAGGTATGCTAAAGATCGATCCGCTAGTTAGAGCGTCACAATTGTAGGTCAAGTTGATACTTAGGCATCAAGTTGATACTTGCTACTAAGTCACATAAAGCTTTACCATAGTAAGATTTACCTATGTTATAGGGTATCGTAAAGCTTCCTGGATCCTTCAATTTCGATGGCAGCTTGTTCTGCAAGAACGCACTACACTCCTTTGTCAAGGCGACAATCTCATACTCACTCAATCGTTTCTTCTTGGATAGTACATCCTTCATAAACTTCACGTAATTTGACATTTTTTCTAAAGCATCCACCAATGGAATATTGATCTGTAATTGCTTCAAAACATCCAAAAACTTCTTGAATTGTACCTTATGTTTCTACTTGTGTTGCTGCAATCTTTGTGAATATGGAGGTGATAGAACTTTCAGTTGAACCAGACAACTCTTCTAAGTAGGTAAATCTGCATCCAAAGAAGATGTTAAAGTATCTGAATTCACTATGTTAGGATTTACCTTGTCAGTCTTTGCAGTTTCTGATTCTTTTGGTGTAGGAATTTCAACAGCTGGTTGACTTTCCTCCTTTTCAACAGGCTCGTCTTTGACATCAATCAATCAATGTTCCATAATTTTACCACTTCGTAATGCCACTGCCTTGATATGTTCTTTACCCAAGTTTTTTGGATTCTCAGTATTGCTTGGAAATGTTCCTTACGGTCTATTACGAAGCTCTGTAGCTAATTAGCCCATTTGGTTTTCCAAATTTTTTAGTGTTGCTGCTTGGCTCTGGATCAAAGCGTCATTCTTTGCCATATATTTTTTCAACAAGTTCTCCAAACTATTTGATGATTCAGCTTAGGCTAGTTTTTGGAGCTTGCTGATTAAACCTTTGAGATTGGTTGGGTCTATGTTGCATAAAGTTGTTGTTTGGTCAATTTCCTTGGTTGCTCCAAGAAAAGTTAGGGTGATTACGCCATGAAGGATTATAGAAGTTGGACTGGGGTCCTTGTCCACTACTATTTTGATGTTGGATCCCCATATAATACACTCACTCAGGATTCAATGGGCAATTCTCGAAAGAATAACCTTCCCCATAGTACACACAGGAAACTACTTCAAACGGACTTGGTGGTTGAGCTGTAAAATTATTAGCACTATTAGCGGTAAATTGCTTTAACATAGAGGAAATAGATGATACCTGAGCTGATAACAAAGTGAGAGCATCAACTTCATGAACTCCAGCTATATGTCTTCTTGAAGCTGTTCGATTTGTTGGCTATTGATAGTTATTACTTGCGATCTTCTCGATGATCTTATAAGCCTCATTATAAGACTTAGACAAAATTGCACTGTTCGCAGAAGC
The DNA here is from genome assembly GCF_007990345.1 of Gossypium hirsutum. NCBI lineage: Eukaryota > Viridiplantae > Streptophyta > Magnoliopsida > Malvales > Malvaceae > Gossypium > Gossypium hirsutum. The sequence continues at coordinate 48,015,481 of NC_053434.1, forward strand.
ATCTACCATCAGTCTTGTATGTGCATTAAGACCATTATAGAATGTCTCCAACTGGATACAATTAGGAATCCCATGATGAGGACACTTACGAAGTAACTCCTTGAATTGCTTCCAAGCCTCATACAAAGACTCGTCATCCAATTGATGGAAAGTTGTGATCTCGTTCCTCAACTTAGAGTTCTTACTAAGCAGAAAATACTTAACCAAAAATCTCTCTGCTAATTCTTGCCATGGAGATATGAAACTTGGTGGCAATGAATTCAGCCATGCTCGTGCTTGATCTCGCAACAAGTACAGAAACAACTTCAATCTCAGTGCGTCTTCAGTCACACTGGCTATCTTGAATGAATCACTCACCTCCATAAACAATCGAAGGTGGAGATGTGTCTTCTATGGGCATACCACTAAATTGGCCCACCATTTGTAGCATTTGAAACATCACTGGTTTCAATTCGAATTAGGTTGTCTCAATATCTAGCCTTCTAATTCCTGGATTTAACTCATTGAAAAGTGATATAGCATATTGTCTGATGCATCAATCCCTATCATCGACAATGAGGATGGGATTTTGTACACGATCAGCTTCATTACCTTGGTCTTGATTTTGATTTCCAAGGTCCATCTCGACTTGTCTTTCAACTGTTGGCTCACGTCTTCTTTGTCTGAAAGTTCACTCAATTTCAGGGTCTACTGGGAGTAAATCAATAATCCGATCTATGCTCATAAACACCTGAAAAGGAAAACACAAAATTTTAAAAAAAATAAGTAAGTAATGTTAGAAATAACCAAATTGAAAATAAATAATTTCATAAAAAATGACTATGGCAACAATTGACAATCCTCGGAAATGACACCAAAAACTTGTAATGCACAGGTTTGTGCAAGTGTACACAGTTGTTATCAAGTAATAAGTAAGTATCGAGTTATCGTCTTCACGGGAATTGTATTTGTGCTAAGTCAATTAATTTGTAAAATTATATTAACAATTTGATAAATAAAAACAATATAATTGAGAAGTGATGATTAAAATATATTAAACTAAATGCAATGATCCCTAATGTGATTTATCCTAACATGCAACTATATGAATGAAATAGAAATAGATTTTAGCAGAATTAACACAATAAGTAACAATTATAACATAAATAAGCTAGGACAATTACTTTAATTAAACTCAAATTATTATTGACATGCTTATCAATATTTGGAAAAACATTCTATGGCAACTCGATCTTTCATGAGTTTGGAAACCATATTAGGTCCTTTCAAATCCTTTACTTAGTAAATACACATTTTACTAATCCATATTTACTAAGGGTTTCTTAGTATTCATGCGAGGTAACAGGGACGTGTTAGGCTTGAAACTGTTTAATCACACAAATTTAAAAACTATACAGATAACAGATCCTGGTTAGGCTTGTTATGTAACTTGCACTTTAATCGAGTTAAGATCTAAATTGAGCATGCAAATTTCAATTATGTGTCCATTATCCGTCGTCTGATTAGGATCGCTCAGCTAATTCAGGTGTATTTCAATCACGTATGAGCGAAATATAGACTTGATTTTAATTGAAAACATGATCGATTGAGGCACAAACATTATAAGCATGAATCAAATAAATATTATTCAATCAAAATAATCATCCTAACTTAAATAAAATTAAGCTATCATTGTTGTAAACAAGAACAGTAAACACATAGCGAACATTCTTGAATTAGGTTAAAGAAAAGAAAGATTAAACCCAAATCAAAGTGATTGTCACCTAATACTCTGACTGACGAGGGCTCATTCGTTCCTTCGCTTCGCTCCTTTGCTGATAGCTCTCCGAGGTGACTGACCAAGGGCTATTTAAGAGGTTAATTTGCTAAAATTCTTTATGCAAAGTTGATGATAGGCATGAGGGCTAAGAGAGTTGATAGAGGAGAGAATGATGAATGAGTGAGGGATGGTTAAGGGATGAAGGATGAGGGATGATTAGAAAAGTGAGAAATGGGGTCTTATTTATAGGCAAGGCAAGGGAGCTAGTTTGCTAAAAATAGGAGTGTCCATCTTTTGCAAATTCATCCAAGGGTGGTCGGCCATGATTTGTGGAAAGTTGGCTGATTTTTGCTTGATTTAAGTTCCACAACATCATCAAGATCAGGACTCAGTCAATTGCAAATCTCTGGGTAAATCTTCGATTTCTTCAACTCTTCAAGGACTTTGTGTAATTAAACCAAAATTTGATTTATGAACATCCATGTGCAGCCAAATTTTGGGTTGACTTGGTCCTCTATTTGGATGGTTTTGTAATCAACGTAAAGCTCTCAGACCTATCCAGCAGTAGTACATAATTTAGAGGACCAAAGAATGTAATTTAACCACTTTAATTAATCAATTTACTTAATTAATTAAACCCAATTTATTAATGAAACATATTAAAATAAATTATTAAATATAACTTTATATTTTATTATTTAATTTAATCATGCATGACCCACTTTATAGCTTGAAAATATAATATGCTCAAATTAATATAAAAGAAGTCATTTTCTGCATGAAAACTATATAATAAAGCATAAAATCACATTTTAATAATTTCTGTCTCAATTTCATATTTTCATATATTTCATTAATTTATTAAGCAATTACTTGGTTTTAACAACAAATTTAAGTAAAAAGGTGACAAATTATATAGGAAAAATCCTATATATTTTTCAGTTTACTGTAGTTGTATGCTCCATCCATCTTTTCAGTCAAAGGCCCTAACTTCAAGAATGGTTTCTTGTTTAAACTGTGATATCTGTAATGCCTCAGCAATTTGGTGTATGCTCCACTGTGATTACTAGGGCAAAAAAATGTTGTGATATGCTAAATTCCCTAACCCATTCAAAAAAAATAGAGAATAATATAGAATAATAAAAAATAATTGATGTTAGGTGGAAAATGAACTAAATGGTTAGAAGATATTTGTTATACGATAGAAGGGAAGAGTGGATGTGTATTTAGAAGTTTTTGTTTTTAAGAGATATTTCTGCACTACCTTTGCTAGACAAACCTTAGCCATTCGAATAGGCTTTAGGACAAAAAAAATTTCGAGAATTGAGATATACATTGTTTTTCAGACATATAAACAGTATGAAAAGAGATTCATGCTAGGAAAAAAAATTTGCATTAGCACATATAGGAAATTTTTGTTTCAGGATAAACAATACCATAGGTTTGGGGGTGTGATAACTCTTGAAAGAAATTATATTTTCTGCCTTTCGACCTAGCAAATTGTTTGTACTTAGGTACATTTTGTTGCATTTTAGGGCTTTTTAATTAGCATTTGTTATATTGCATTCAAACTTGGACTATGTTGAGTTAATTGGTGTTTTTAATTAGTTTTTTTGAAGTTTTTGTGGTGGTAGGAAAGGAATAGGGTTTTGAAGAAAGGAAATAAATGAGTGAAGTTTTGTTAGGGCAAAGTACAGATAATATGTCAATAAGAGTGTTGCAGCAATGCCGGGAAGATAGAGTCAAACATTTCACACATAGCTGTTTTAGTTTGAAATTTAAACTCGTACTAGATAAATCACCCTAGAAAATAGGAGAAGATTAACACAATCTGATTGGTTAAACTCTACTTATAAAAGGACGATGAAGGGAACCTCAAAAGGCATCCCAAAGAGAAGTAGAAGAGTAAGAGATCTCGAGCGGAAAAAGAAGTCATCCTCTTGGTCAACACAAGACTGCGCTACTAAAGTGTGGACTAGTGGAAGTTATTTTCCCGACGTTCTTCCATTATTTCCTTAATTATATTTTCCAACCGATATGTTAAATCTCATCAGTTGAGGTTATTTTAATTATACTTAACTGTAACACCCCAAACCTGGCCTGGACATTATGGCTGAATCTGGCGATGTCACATTGAAGTGTTTTTCGTAAAGTGTGATCGTTTGAAAAGCCCAATCTTTATTTAGCCTCTTTGTGTGATCTAAAAGATGATTTTAAAACTTGCATCATTATCAAAAAGTATTCACTTTAAACGTTATTAATTTCAAAATCTCGTTTATAGCGGAAGCTTTTTAAAACAGTTGCGTACTACGTTTACTTTGTAAAAACGTTGTTTCTTTTTAAAACTTGAGTTCCTATAACTAGTAGTTATAACCAAAGAAAATTAAAATCCCAAACTAAAGATAAAATCCAAAGAGGCCTTATTACAATAAAATTACCCAAAATAAATTTACTTATAATTTAAAAATTAAATAGGGAAGTACATGCGGTTGTGTAGCCACCTTTGAGTCCCTCGCAGCACCGATCCGCCTAAGACTGGGAATTACCTGTATAGTTAAAACAGGAGGGTGAGTTTATGAAAACTCAGTGTGTAATCCCATATAAGCAAACAGTTAGAAAACAAAAACAGTCTGGGCCTAAGCCCTTTTTGGTAATAGTGACAATATCAATTTTGGCTTTAGCCCATCTCAATACAAAAACTTTAATAGCCTGATTTTGGGCCTAATCAAAATAGTAGACCACTAATTCAAGGTTATAGAAAGTATTTTATTATTATTTTAGAGTTATAACATGTTTATTGTAGTGCATGAAAAATTTGGTGAATTAATTTTAGCATTTGAGAGCTTAATCGCGAAAATGGACTAAATCGCATAAAGTTCAAAAGTCTTGAATTGATAGCTGAAGGTGTTAAACTGCCATGAACCTTAAATTGGGGGTATTTAAAAGGCAAATGGACCCTTGTAATTTAGCTTGGCCTGCCATGAGACAAAGAAATTAAATGGTCAAAGTGTTAGGTATTTGATGACCTAATATGTGATAAAATAATACTCAAAAAGCTTAGCCTTCATTTCTTTCCTCCATCCTTTCTTCGTGACAAAAAATTCAGCCATTAGAGGAATTCTTTAAGCTTGAAATTTCAGCCACTTAGTCTCCATACAAGTAAGAGATTTTGAGGGCTTTTCTTGAATATTTTTGTACTTTTGAGGTCCTTGTATCTTGAGCTTTCTAACAAGGGGACTATTTTGCAAAATGGTTGAAAGTCTACGATTTTTCCATGATAGTAGACATGTTGTTTTCTAAAATTTTACGGAATAAAATGAATAATGGTTGTGAAATAAACAACTTTTGTGAAGAGATTTTTCATGAAAACCCTAAAAAGGACCATTTTGTATAAGTTGTAAAATAGGTGATAAATGTGACAGCCCTAAATTGACCCTAGTCGGAAAGTGGTTTCGGGACCACAAAACCGAGTCATAAAAATAATTAACCATTATATTTAATGCTTATTATATGTATATAGACATGTGTGAAAATTTCATGTTTGAATTTTGTTAATTGTAAGTGAATTTTGCTAAATAGGACTTGTGTGAGAAAATTTAGAAATGTGCTAGGCAAATGTTAAAGTGGCCTATTGATGCATGTTAGAAAATGTTTGTCCTTGCATGTCAAATTACCCAAAACTTAGGATGGTGGCCGGCCATGCTATGGGTTAAAATGTATTATAGACATTTTATGTTAGTGTTTTATGTTAGGAATAATAAAATAAAGAACATGGGTAATAAAATAATAGTGGTTAGTAGGAGGAGAAACAAAAAAAAATTAAAATTAGGTAGGTTGCTCCTCCACTGCCGTGAATTGAAGGAAGAAAACAAAGAAAAAAAATGTTCATCTTTTAACATCCTTGGCCGAAAATGCTAAGAAGAAGGGGGAAGGGGAAGTAAAATATTCGGCCACTCCTTCTAGTCTTGAATAAGGTATGTAATTCATGGTAGCTTTTGGAATTGTTGAATGTATTAAGCTAGTTACTAAGTCCCTTAGTTAGCCCATGTTCAAATTTTGAATCTTGTTGGTAACATGAGCAATCGGTCATGAGAAAATGTTCAAGAAATGGTTGTTGTTCATGTTATTTGGATGAGAAATGGTGAGTTTTGTTGTTTCATGTTAAAGTTAGGTGAATGATGATAGATGAGTGTTTGAACTATAAAAAGAATCATAGGTGAGCATTAGATACTAAGGGAAAAGAATCGGCTACCTTATTATGAGCTAGGGCCGAATGTGAGTTTGGTTGTGTTTGAATATTACATGCTAGGTAGAATGGTGGATGAAAGTGCCGAATGTGGTCTTTGGTTTGGGCATAAGGAATAATAGTATGCATAGGTTTCGGCTTTGGTAGTACCTATGTAATTATAATTAGTTTATTTGATGGTTTGGCATAAGGTGATAAGTAAAAGTTTAAAGGTATCTTAAGTTAATTGATTATATGTGTGTATGCTATTAGAAATTCAAGGAATTCTCGGAAAAAATGTGGTTAGGGGTTAAGTCATGGGAACTTGGGGGTATTCATATGTGGACCTTAAGATTTTGTACACTATGACTATGTGAGTTAGGTGTTAAATAACTTAATCATGTGTATGCATGACCAAGTATAATCGGCCACATGAGTAAAGAAATGGGTTAATTGATATGTGGTAAATGTTAAGTGTTAAACGAAATGGAAATGATATCATATTGGAATATGTATACTCGACCACATGAATGCATACATAGATTGGTGTTGCATGTATTTGGCTATAGGTAAGCATATTGATGATTCTATCTTGACTTAGATAATCGGCTAAAGGAGAATATTAGCTAATATGTTGAATTTGATTCATGATTTCATGCATATGACTCTAATGTCCAATATATATATGGACTAAGTACCTTGAATTTCTCTCGATGTTCAAGATGATTAAATCAATTTATTTGTTAAATTAAGCTCAAGAGCAAAGGGGAACTAAATCCGATAAAGGGAAGGAAAAAGTAATTGAATAGCCGTTGAAGTCGTTCGACAGCATCCGAGGTAAGTTTTCGAGTAATGGAACTTAGTTTATGATTTGATTAAGTCATGACATATAGCATAACGAATAAACGGAGATATAATGATTCAACTTGAATTATATATTGAGGTGACTAGTTTATACTTGTGACGGGTAGCCGGAAGTGGTAATGCTTGATAAGTGACTTGTGTTTGAATTCTAGTTATGAAAATGAAATATAGATGCGTCATGATTTATTGATATGTGCATGAATATCCGGATGATAACCGGGCTAAGTCCCGAAGGCATTTGTGCTAGTGACTAATTCCGGGCTAAGTCCCGAAGACATTTGTGTGAGTTACTATATCCAGGCTAAGTCCCAAAGGCATTTGTGCGAGTTACTATATCCGGGCTAGGTCCCGAAGGCATTTGTGCGAGTTACTATAACTGGGCTAAGTCCCGAAGGCATTTGAGCGAGTAGCTATATCCGGCTAAATCCCGAAGGTACTTGGTTTGGGAATGAGCGATCTTGCTGTAAAAATTTCAATTAATACGCTCGTAAAATCCCAACAATGAGGTATGTTTTGTATATGCATTGGAATAATTGATTCCTTTTAAATAGTATTCGCTCAATCGATTAACAAGCTTCCGGCCTTAAGACAAGTTAATACCTTATGTATGAATATAAGGGTTGGAAATGTGAAGTAGGTATGATTTTGAGAATATGTGTATATGAAACTATTTGTTTAGTCATATGAATGTTATGCTTCAGTTGTGCTTGATTTCATTACTCAAAACTTACTAAGCATTAAATGCTTATTCCGTTTCTTTGATTCTCTGTTTTATAGATTTTGGTTCGTCAGCTATCGAACTCGGGAGTGTCAAAGTCGAAGTCATCCACACTATCAAAGCCCTTTTGGTACTCTTTTAGTTGAACTCTGAAAATGGCATGTATAGGACTGCCTTTTCGTTGTTAGTCAAGTACCTTCAGTAATGTATATATTTGGATAGCCATGCGAAAATGGCTTATATATATTTTGACCATAGCGTTATAATCATTTTTTATGTTGTTCATTGAGTGGTATGGAAATGTTGGTAACGATTAGCCATTGGAATGGTTAATCACGATCATTTTGGTGCTATGTATGACAAAACTCTAGTTGATCCATGGAAAATCATGAAATAGGTATAGTCTACCTTAAAAACAGATGCTGACAGCAGCAGTGATGTGAATTTGAAAAATCACTAAAAATAGTAGGAATGTAATTAAATAGAAAATAAATTATGTAATCGAACCTTGATGAGTCTATTTTCATGTGGAAGAAACGAAATGATCATATGAGCCGTATTTTAAGGGATGTTTAAGTTTTCGTGAAACAAGGCCAGAGCGAATTCTGGATCTCCTGTTCTGACTTTGGAAATTCACTATAAATTAACCAGAGATAATTAGAAGTCATGCCCTATATTTACAGATTCCTTTTTGAGTCTAGTTTCTTTAGAAACAAACGGCATAAGTATTGAAGCCCTGTACAGGAAAATATCTAAGTCGTAATACATGAAGATCAGAGTAGACGAACCCTGTAATAGGGGAGACTTTAACTAATAAACTATACTAATTAGCTTGACCAAAAATTCTAGAAAAAAAATTGTAGACGGACATATGAGTCTAGTTTCAGGAAAAATTTACGTAACTGGTTTTCGAGTTTTGGAACTTGAGATATGATTTTTAAGGTGACAGTGATGCAGTTAGCCAGCTTGTCTGGAAATTTTAAAATGGACTGTGCAAATAAGTGAATTAAGTCCGTTAACACCTCGTGTCCGACTCCGGAAGCGGTCTCGGGTACGGGGTGTTACAATAAATGTGTGAAATATTGAGAATTTTGGACTGCTTCTAGCATAAAAAGTAATCGGCTAGGCTTGGTTAGTGAGAAAATATGACAAAAATTGATTTTCGGGCCTAGGGGTAAAATGGTTATTTTGTGAAAATCTAGGAGCAAAATGGTCATTTTGCCCAATTATGAAATTTTTGGTGTCTAGAGTAATATGCTGATGAGATGAATGAATTTCTATCATTTTAGATCAAGAATTACAAAATTCGGGCCTAGACCAAAAAAACGAAATTAGTGGACTAAGTCGAACTAGTGGCCTACAATTTGTATGCCGAGGTAAGTTGTATGTAAATAATGCAACTATAATGTTATTATATGTGTTTGAATTGATATAGCATAAATTTCTTGTTTGTGGAAATGATTATGTATGATGAATATTGAGATAGTAGAACTACCATTCAAACCTTAGGAAATAAATCGGATTTCATGCCATGACACTAGGGTTAATTGTGTGCTAGTGTAAGACATGTCTGGGACATGCATCGGCCACATTTTGAGAGCTAGTGTAAAACCATGTCTGGGACATGGCATCGACATTGAGACGAGAGCTAGTGTAAGACATGTCTGGGACATGCATCGGTTTCAAGATGTAAGCAAGTGTAACACATGTCTGGGACATGCATCGATTACGAGATGTGTCAGTGTAAGACCATGTTTGGGACATGGCATCGGCACGTATAGCTATGTTAGTGTAAGACCACGTATGGGACATGGCATCGACACGGATATGTGAGAGTCAGTGTAAGACCATGTCTGGGACATGGCATCGATTTAATGGATGAGCTGGTGTAAGACCATGTCTGGGACATGGCATTGACATTATACCCTATGTTTGAGGCTTAGTGAATATCCAATAGCATTTCAAATGGTTCGATGGTGAGAGTTACAATTTAAGTTGAACGAGAAAAGTATAACCATGTTGTGAGTGGTACAGGTACCTATTTGAAATGTATGAGATGTGAGCTTAGTATATGCTATGTGAATTGTATTGAGGATAGTGACGAGTAAGTTGTGCTTATGCCTACTTTTGTATTAAGAGCATGATGATGAATGGTAAAGTTCTTGTTGTATTTATTTTCATGCAACTTACTAAGCTTTATCTTAGCCCCTTTTTTTTCATTTTCTTATAGTGCCGCCTAATTAGCTTGTGGATGAATGGTCGTCAGAGGTATCAATCACACTATCAATCGAAGCACGTGGTATAGTTAGATCTCTTGATTTTTATTATGGCATGTATATGACTCTTTGATTTTGTTTTAGTGTCACATTATTTTGGGCCAAATATGTTGGCTTGCTTCAATATTTGACTCATTTGGTACAAGGCCATGAAAAATGGCTAATGTTGAAAGTTATTATATGAATGCAAAGTAGTCCTTCATGAATGAGAAATTGTTGGTACTGTCGAATACGTGAATTATATATAGACTTTAGCTACAGTTGTTTGGTGGTGAAATCATATTAATTTAGTCTTTGATATGTTGGTTATTGTTATGTTGGGTTTTAGGGTGGCAAAAGGCTTGGTAGATAGCCCTATATTGTCCATACGGGTAGACACATGGGCATGTGTCTAGACCGTGTGTGACATACGACCAGCCCCATGGGCATGTTGTCCAGTCGTGTGTCCCCTGCACGTAAAAATTTCAAGTCAGAATGCATGGTAGTAAACACATGGGCAGAGACACGGCTATGTGTCTCAGCCGTGTGGAAGACACAGCCTCTGGCCATGGGCGTGTGCCTCGATCGTGTCTTAAATTGGATGCTGACGTCAGAAACAAAATGTTAAGGTTTTTAGACACGGGCTAGGACACAGGCGTGTCATGGCCGTGTGAGGAATACGGGCCATAGACATGGGCTTGTGTCAGGCCGTGTGAAAACCCCTGTAGGATCGAATTTAGAATTTAATTCAAACGGGTAGGGACACGGGCGTGTCCCTAATTGCTTAGGCCGTGTGTGTTACACAAGCCATCAACACATCCATGTCATAATAACCACACGGCCGTGTTACCCTTCCACACCGGTATATGCCCTATTTCAAAGATTATGTTCTAAAGTTAGTTAAGGACCCGGGTTGGTCCCGAATGGTTTTCGATCGAAGTTTGAGGCCTCGTAGGCTCATGTTCCGGGAATTTAAACTAAGTTTGAAAAAGTTTTACATTTGGTCAAGTCTTGATGACTCGAAAAAGTTAGAATACATGTGTTAAGTGAGGTGACGCCTCGTATCCCATTTCGACGTAGGGCTCGAGTTTGGGGTGTTATATTTAGTGGTATCAGAGCTATAGTTTAGTCAGGTTTAGGACTAACCTAGCGTAAGTACGAGTCTAGCTATAAATGCCATAACTGTATATTGATAGTTTGACGACTCCTAACGAGATAAATTGTGTTTTTATTTATATAGTAAATGGATCCTGACGTAGCTATGGCGGATGATGTGGAGAGTAATTCACCAGCTCCCATCGCAGAGACCACGCCAGTAGATAGTGGGCCCGTGACAATGAGTCAGGACGGAGGGGCTAGAGAAGCTTACCTCCATATGATGGATGTGTGGTACTCAAAATTTATTCAAGCTAATCCGAATACTCCACCTCCCCCACCTCTCCCAATTCCTCAACCCATTCATATAGCTCATCTAGGAGTAGAGATAGCTAGGAGAGAGAAACCTTCAGTAGGCAGAATCCGTAAACATGGGGCTGAAGAATTTTGGGAAAATATTGATGATGACCCCAAAAGGACCGAGTTTTGGTTGGAAAATACCATCAGGGTATTTGATGAATTATCGTGCACGCTGGAGAAGTGTATAAAGTGCATAGTGTCACACCTACAAGATTCGTCTTACCAATGGTGGAATACTTTCGTGTCAATCGTACCGAAAGAGCGGATAACATGGGAATTCTTTCAAGAAGAGTTTTGAAAGAAGTATATTAGCCAAAGGTTTATAGACCAAAAAAGAAAGGAGTTTTTTAGAGCTGAAGCAAGGTCGTAGAACGATGACAGAGTACAAGCGTGAGTTTGTGAGACTCAGCAAATATGCACGGGAATGTGTATCTATAGAAGCCATCAAGTGCAAGAGGTTTGAAGATGGTTTGAACAAAGATATTCGTCTTTTAGTTCGCATCTTAGAATTAAGGGAATTTGTGGTGCTCGTGGAGAGAGCATGTAAGGCCGAGGAATTGGCTAAAGAGAAGAGAAGAGCAAGACTCAATGAAAAGACAGATGGGAAAATCACAGCAGACCTCATCTAAGAGATCGAAAAAGTTTCCTACTCGATTGAACGCATCAGTGGGATTCTCAAATAGGAGCAAGAACAAGCAGAATGCAGCTTCTAAATCAAACCACTTCCATCGCTAGTGTTGGTAGTGCTCGACCAAATAGGCGAGAGCGCACGCCCTTATGGCCTCAATGGTCACAGTTTTCGGCTTTTGCTGATTTATGGTTTGGGTAGTGTTTACACACTTGAACCGATTTTGATGTCAAAACTCCCTAAGCCCGAATACCACTAAAACAACCCTTCGCTAACGTCGTTAAGCCAAGAACCACGATCACCCAAGAACCTTTGATCACAAAAAGAGGGGAGCTTCGTCCACCCTAGCGCTAGTAAAAAATCTTCCACCCTTCGAATAGTCCCAACAACGCGAGAAGTGAACCAATTACGAGGTGCAAGACTTGACCGCAAGAAGAGGATGCTCACCAGGAAACAAAGAAGGAACCACTGCCGACTCTAAGAGAAAGAGAAGGTTCAACGTCAAAGAAAAGAAAGGAAATGATGAAAATAGGGAAAGATTTGACCAAGGGAAACCAAAATGGAGAACGTTTGCTTATTACACCGAAAGAGAAGAAGAAACCAAACAGCTATTCGGTATTGAGAGAGGAAAAAACGTTAGTTGTAGGAAAGGGGTAAAGTCGAAAGAACAATGTTCTAGCCGAAGCACAAACTACAGAGATTTCAGCCAAAAAGGGAGAAGCAAAAAAAAAGGGACAGCAACTAGAGAGGCAGAGAGAGAAAAGAAAATCATCAAAAACAAAATCAAGGAAAAATATGAGAGAAACTGAATTTAATTGTGCTCACAAAAAATAAAATAACTCTTCCATTATTCTCTCCTAAAATTCAGCCACTAAATCCCCACACTTCAAAATCCCTAAATTCTCTTCTAAAATCCCTCCTTAAATTCCTCCAACTGATCACACCAACCCACAACCACTCAATTTGAATTCCCCTCAACTACTTCCGTGTTTCAGTGAACCCACAACACTCTCACGGTACAGTAGCAAAATAAAACGCTCCATTGCTCAAAGTAGGACTCGAACCTCAGTCCCCAAGCAACATCAACATGCCACCTATCCCTTAGACCAGTAGGCCTATTCTGTCATGCTTTACCCAAATTTATTTTAAAAGCCTATTGACTAGAGACAAGGTTTATTCTTTTAAAAAATAAAACTTTTGCACAAGCCAAGGCTTGAACCCAAGACTTCTCAGACTCTTCCCAGGGCACCTAACCATTGAAGCAGACATGCATTTGTGTCACTTTCTTGCACAACTAAACATTTATGTGCAGTCTCCTAATTGTTTCCATGCTCAACACCTAATACATCTAGGCCCAAAATTCAGGGCGTTACATTAACTGTTTTAAGTTTCCATGGTATAAATCTGATTATTTTACTGCCCATTCAATTGTTTAAGTGCAATCTCTAGAATAGTCAATGGCAAATTATTCTTGTTAAATTGAGTTAATGAGGGAAATGTTAGATTACTTAAATAATATTGGATGGCATGAGTAACATTCGAACAATATTTGCATCATAAAGAAGGAATTACACATGTTACTGTTATAAGACCCTATATGACCAGGACAATGACTCGAGGTTTTGCCCCTGAAAGGGCTAGGCCACTTTAAGATCTTTTGCACAGTAAGGTTGATTCTGAGTAATCCTAACCTTCCACATAAATATTGTAGACACTATACTTGATTCTCTACAGAAATATCTTCGCCTTAACATTGTTAGTTGATTATTTGTTCATTTATATATTATTCATACAATAGTTCCCATATTTACATTTCTCTTATCACTTTTTCCATAGCAATTCCAGTTATTTACCAATCAACACATATCTACCTTAGTTTTTTCTATAACATTTCCTTTAATCATTTTACTATAGCATTAACTTGACCCTATTATGATAACTTGACCAATTTTGTGCCTTAATTCAATCCTTGTGGGAACGATACTCACGTACCTCTTTCTTACTTGAACTGATGTGTATACTTGCACAAAAATCACGCGCCATTTTACACATGACAGACATATTGGTTAGGTGACTAGGAATTTGATATATGTCATGTTTTTGTTAAGTTTGAAATGTTAAGATGATGGAAGTGTCTTGTGTGAATAGTTCCTAAGTTGTTAAGCCTGGAAATATGATCATTTCATGTGATATGATTGAATGGTGTTATAGTTGGATAAATGCTTGATGGTATAAGTATTAGTTGGTTTTGTGAAAATTTAAATGGCTAAATATGTACCATTTGAGCCATTGTTTTTTCTTGGCATGAATTGGGTAGTTAAATGGCATATTTTGTTTTATACGGGCCGGAGGCACGATTGTGTGCTTCTTTGTAAACTTGTTACTTTTCGGTTCACACGATTCCCATGTGTTTACACGAGTTGGCAACACGGCCGTGTGGTAGACATGGCCCAGTGACACGACCGTGTGATTAGAGGACATGGTTGTTTTTCTGCCATACGGACACAATTAGATACACAGTCTGGGAACACGATCATTTCTCCCATGTTTTTCATGAATGTTCTTATCTTTTTAAAATGTTTTAATTGATCCTTATTTGTGCTCAAGTCAACTTGAAAGCTTTTGTAAGCTCGATTAGGACTCAAATTTAATTGTATATTGTAATATTTGAATGTTTATGACTATATTGATTATTTGAAGAATTCATTTATGATATAATTGGTCTGTAATTTTTGGAAATGTTGCAAATTATTCCTAGTTAAATTGTAGGTTGATACTAGAGCATATATAAGCTTGAATAAAGCCCAAGAAAAATTATTTTTGGTGATTATGCATTGATTTGAGTTTGATTGTATTACTCATGTTTAATTTGAATGTTAATTGTGTAATTATGAAGTAATTAACTGTTTATTTGAAATAATCGATGAGAATTGAATGTGTTCTATTTTGACGTTTGATTGTAGTACTTCGTAGCTCAAGCTCATCGAATGGACCGAGTAATGGATGTTACATTTAGTGGTATCAAAGCTCCTATTTAATTTATTCTAGGACTAAACATAGCATATGTTGAGTCTAGAAAGACATGTCATATTACCCTATAATGTGATACTTATAATCTGATCTGACTTTGTTTTCTTTTAGATTTATTATTTCAGTTGAGTTTAATAATGTGGTATCAGAAAAGGTAAATGGTAATATTTCCACTTCTAATCAGGGAGGTAGTTATAGTGTTTTGTTATACACAAGCCAGATAGTGAAATAAAAGGTTTTTCTTTTAAAATATGAACTAATAGTTTTTAGAGTTATGCGAACTAATCTTGTGGCTCCACAACCTTCACCCCAGATTGTGCCTCCCACGTCACCCTTTTGTCCTCAAAATCTAGCAAGCGTTCACAGACCTCCAATTGATAAGATTCGAAAACATGAAAATGAATAATTTAGGGATAAAACTGATGATAATCTGGCTAGAATTGAATATTATTGGAAAATACTCAGCGAGTTTTGATGAAATAATACGTTCTTCTGAAGATAGTCTGAAGTGCTATGTCACTTTGAAAGATGAAGCTTATCGGAGATGAATAACTTTGACAGTTTGTTCCTAAAAATCGAGAAAATTGTAATTTCTTCCAATCAGAGTACAAAAAGAATACATTAGCATACTGTACCTAGAAAAGAGGCACAGAGAACTTTTAGAGCTAAAATAGAGAACTATGTTTGCAGTAGAGAATGAACGAGAATATATTAGACTCAGTAAATATACCAGAGATATTGTACCGACAGAATAAAAAATGTGCACTCGTTTTAATGAGGTCTAAACAAAGACATACAAATGTTAGTGAGAGCTATGAAATTGAAAGAGTTTGTAATTTTATCTAAACGGATGCAGTGAAAGGAAACAGATCAAGTTGAGACTTTGAGATTCCAGTAAAAGAGTACAATTAGACTGTTTTCGACTCCTCCATTGAAAAAATCAAAATATTTTTATCATTTCACTTCTCTATCAAGATTTTCAAGAAAAAGATAAGTCATAATAGAGTAACTTGATATCCCTAACTACATCAGCAGTCAGTGTTGGATGTTTTCACAAAATGGATAGATTGGTTTGTATAGAGATCAAATATAAAACAAGTCTATTGGTTAATATATTCTTTAATGTGTTCTCAAAAGGTTGCTAGAGTTTTTGCTGAAAAGAATAGTTGAATTTGTTATTGAATTAGCACTGGAAACTGCTTCAATATCTGTTGTTCTGTACTGATGACATACTGATTTACTTGAAGAAAAGAAACAAACATGACCAACGTCAAAGATAAGTACTGTAGACTTTACGAAGAAAGCAGTTGTATGCAAATTTTATCTAATGGGAATTCTGACTCCTACAAGCAAGATTTTTGGAACATGTAACATCGGCTAAAGATATTCGTATTGAGTTGAACAAAAGATCACCGGCTTATTATGAATACTCATTTGATTCAGAATTATGGAAATTCTATTTTTTGTAGACTTGAGAACTAAACCATTGTTTCCTCAAAGAGATTTCAGAATAAGTAATGAGATGTCTGATATGTCAACAAACTAAAGTCAAGCATCAAATTCCAACAAATTAGTTATAATTTGTGATGGTTCCAGAATGAAATAGGAGTGAGTTATTTAAGATTTCATAATGGATGTACTATAGTCATTAAAAGGAAAGACGCAATCTGGATTATAAGTTGACAATTTGATCAAATTAGCACATTTTATATTAAAGAGTATATTAAAGAGTATATTATGATAATACTGCTTTGGTCCTTCTCATGTAATATTTCCTAATGAGTTGAAGCTACAACTTGATTTGATATACAATGAATAATCAATTAGAATTCTGACTCGATAAGTTAAAGAATTTTGAAGTAAACGAGTACAGTTAGTAACAATATTATGATATGAACATGGCATTAGTGTTGAAGAAGCTGCCTGAACCTATTTTCAAGTAAAAATTTCGAGGACGAAATTTTTTAAAGAGAAAAAGTTGTAACAGCCCAATTTTCAACAATACCAAAAATGGTAGTTTCGAAACTCCATTTTTCTGTGATCAAGTCGATAAATATTATTTATTAATATTATGTGGTTATTATAGTATTATGCGGAATTCTGGTCTAATAATTTGGTTATAAGACAGTTAGTCAATATACAAGTGTATCGGTTCAAAAGTCAGTGGTTTTAGAAATTGATGTATATGTGAATTGAATTTTTATTAAATATTTATGGAGTTATTGTATAGGTGAATTGAATTTTGAATTAGTAATTCTGTTGAATTAGTGATTAATTAGGGTACAAGGATTAAATCATAAAAATCGTAAAAGTTAATCGCTATTGAATTCAATTAGTTAAAAAGGTTTAAAAGGTAAATATTTGAGGATCAAAGTGGCAATTCACCACTTTTTAAAGATAGTGGACGGTGGATGCTTGTTTTAAGGGAAATTTATATATTAAATAATGTTATATATTAATAAAATGTAACAAAACATAATTATAAGTGACCATCTTCATCACTTTCAATCTTCCACTAATTTTACACAAAAAAAAACACGCATGAATAGCCATTTGAAGTCTCAAGTTCGTTCAAGCTTCCATCTTTGCTTGATAAGTGGTTTTTAATTTGTTTCTTGTATTTTTTTTATGTTTTTGAAAAACCTAAAGCTTGATTTAGCTAACTTGGGGGTTCGATCGTAAAATTGTTAAAGTTTACTGTAACACCTCAAACTCGACCCAGACATTATGACCGGATCTGACATGCCACATCGAAGCGTTCAAAACATTTTATATTGTTGGTCCAGAAAAACTTACTTAGTGTTTTAAAAGATAATTTCATTATAGGTTAAAGTGAATGGAAGCTGTGCACCAAGTAGGAAACTGGAAAAGAGGTGGTGAGTCCATCGGACTGCTTAAGTACCAAGCTCCCTTCGGATCCAATCCTAGACATGCATACCACCATTGCCACACCTTAACGTCATGGATATTTCTAGGAAACCAATTTGATTAAGTCATTTTTAGGAAAAGTGAATAATTTTGGAAAATACTTTCATTGCGGAAGCTTTGCTTGTTGTCGTGTTATTTTGAAATCAATTGTTGTTTTTGAAAACGCGCCCTAAAGCTATCCAATTTCAACAGTTAAAATAAGTAATACCTATCTTAGTAATACATATTAAAACCATCAAAAATAATTAAGCGGCCTTATTACATTTAAAAACCCAAACCTCAACGTAAATAATAGGATGTCCAGTTCACCAGAAGAAAACCAAACTTTCAGAACGGGTGGCCACTCCGAATTCCCTCACAGCTCCAAGCCCACTATGGTTGGGGATTTCCTGCGTTGATGAAAATAAAAGGGGTGAGTTTGGGGAAACTCAGTGTGTAAGGAAAACCCATTCAAAGCCCAAGTCAGCTCAAGCCTATTGGGCCTAAGCCCATTCAGGTAACAGTGGTACTGGACCAGAGCCCTTTTCAGATTACAATAAACTGGGTCTTAGCCCCTTATTCAGATAACAGTATGGCCCATAGGCCCATTTCAAAATACATGCAACATCAATAACATATGCAAGCCCATTTGGGTAACAATGGTACTGGACCAGAGCCTTTTTCAGATTATAATAAACTGGGCCTTAGCCCCTTATTCAGATAACAGTATGGCCCATAGGCCCATTTCAAAATACATGCAACATCAATAACATATGCAAGCCCATTTGGGGAGACTACTCAACCCACCAACCACTACACTTCACCCGTACCAGCCCTACACTCCATGTGGGGAATAGCTCAATCCACCCAGCCCAACACTCCACAATTGCAGCCTTGTTGCTCAGTTAACAGTAAATTGAGGCAAAGCCTCCAGTACGTGGACAAGCCACTTTCAGTACTTCCTCCGTCAATATCCCAATCCCATGCATCAGATAATAACAACATGGCATGCAGTAAATAACAACAATCAAACATGCATTTAGGTCAATTTAACCCTAGGGGTATTTCGATAATTTATCTACTAGGGGTAAAACTGTAAATTTTCCACTTTTAAAGGTATTTTAGTAATTTATCTATTTTAGGGTTTTTCATACATATTCCTACTTTTCACGTACTAACAGAATCACGTACCGAGTGTTCTTACCGAATTGGGCCCATTGGCCCATCATTCCAATTTTGGCCCATTAAGCCCAAAAATATCGAGGGCACAGAAATCATGCACTTTGCAATCCAAATTTTGCAGTTTACCAAAAACATTAATCGATTTACCTCACGAGCATTCACACACTCGCAAATCTACAAAATACCGGTTTTCGTCATTTCGGCTTTTCGACTTTTTCCGATCCATACTAAGAAAGAGGGTGTTAGTTACACACCTGTTTGCGACGATATGCTGACGAGATCCACACACGAACTGCCTACAATTGGATTACTAACACATTAATCTAACTATTCAAATACGAACTACGTATTAACCCCTTACAATATTCCACCAACCACACCTACAGATCATAGTAAGCTTATAAGAAAACAATAAGCAACTCATTAACAAATTTTTGTCAATGTTTACCACATAATCATAATTTCACTGCAAGCTATCTTCCTGAGCAACAGTCACTAAATTATTTATAACTGGAGCTACGAAACTCCAAATCAAGTGCCGTTAATTTTCCATAAAAATAGACTCATATATCTTCTATCCATAAAATTTTCAGAATTTATGGTATGGCCAATCAATACCAGATTTTTCTTAAAGTTTCCCATGTTTCACTGTTTGACTAATCTGACCACTCTTCATTTCGAATCAAATTTCTCATTGTAAAGAATTCAAAATATGTTCTCGTTTATTCCATTTGAAACTAGACTCATTAAGCTTTAATTACATAATTTATGCAGCTTCTAACTCATCTCTCACAATTTATGGTGATTTTCCAAAGTCACGTTACTGCTGCTGTCCCAAGCAGATTTATTACCAAATCACTCTTTCACACCTAACTTGCATGCTTGTTATTTAAACATGTATATCACCAATCAATCATCACATATCTATGATTTTACTTAAGTATAATCTCCATTTCATCATTTTAAAGCACAACATGTTAGCCGATTTTTCCCCTTAGCATCTAAGACACATGCATGCTCATTTGTTTGGCGGCTCAACTTCACCTATCTTGCATTTTTCATCAAAAGAACATGAAACACAACCATTTCCTTCATTTTAATTCATGACTAAATGCTCACAACACAACTAAAAACCAAAATATGCTTCAAGAGTTAAGGTAGAATCAAGAAGAACTCATGAACCTCAAAATAAAAGGAAACTACCATGAACTTACCTTCAATTTTTCTTCCCCAAGTGACCGAACATTCAAGAGCTTTCTCCTCTCCTTTCTCTTCTCTAACTTTAGGCTATGATGAACAAAGATGGACAAAACTTTATTCTTTTCACCCCCTTTTTTTTAATAAAATTTCATATTTCATCCATTTAATTCTTTAATACAAAAGACATGAAATTCTCATCTTGGAACATTTACCTAAACCATTATCATGGAACATTTACCCAACCCATTATCATGGAATATTTACCTAATCCATTATCATGGAACATTTACCTAACCCATTATCAATTTGTACCATGAATTATGGATATCAAGTGCTCATATTGTCTACAACAACATGATGGCTAGCCACTTCATGTAAAATAGGAGGTTTGTCATGCAAATCCTCCTATTTTGCACTCCTATTTATTTGGCCACTTCAATTTAGCCTATAGCATTTTCAAACATTTTCACATAGGTTCTATTTCATAAATTCACCCCCTTTTTCTTATGGAATAAAAATTAACTAAAATTGCCGGGTTTTATCTTAAGCTTGGGCCTTCTAGAGGCCCACTAACATAATTAAACCTATGCCAACATTCACAGAATTCCTGAAAATTGGGGCGTTACATTTACTAAAGTTTCCATTGATGAATTTTGAAACTTTTGGTGTCAATATGTTAGTTTATAAGCTTGGAAATGAAATAAGGACTAGTTTGTAAAAGAAAATTGATAGTTTCGAGTATAAAGACTAAATGTAAATATGTTAAATTTGACATGAAATTTTATAATTTTTGTTTTTAGAGAGCTGTAGAATGATGCATTTGAAATTGGTTTAAAAATCAGAGCTCAAATTTGAAAGATATGGCTACTATGATTTTAGGGATTAAATTGAATAACATGTAAAACTTTAGGGGACATTCAAACAATGAAATTGATTTGATATATGTTTGTGATAAGCTTTTAAAATATGTTTAAAATTGATCAATTAAAATGAATTATTATAGATCAAGATTTGGATCAATCGGATGATAATCGAGAAATAGGAGAAATTATGATTAGTCATCAACTTTCGATTGGTTGTTGTTTTTGACAGGTAAGTTCGTATGGACTTACTTTATTAATTTTTGGTATCGTTGTTTTATTATTTTTTCTACTAGTTAGAAATGTTATATATATAGTTTTTGGCATAAAATAGATTAAATCGTACAATATGAAATATATGATAAATAGGAATAGATGTATGATATTGAATGAATGTGAAATTGTTATATAATTGGTCGATGTGTATTTGATGATGTCATACAGTTTAAAATGTATTTGGATTGCTTTTTGAAATACAAAAAATATGTATACGGCTACAGAGATTGAGTTGGTATGAATATGATATGAGTACTGTGCGAATATGAAACGTTTGTATGATATGATGATATTTATAGAATGATGTTAAAGTCATTAAAATGTTATAATATAGTGTTAACGCTCATGTGAACTTAGTAAACGATTAGAGTACAAATGATATGTCATTAGGGTCTAAAAATGCAGCAGATACTTTGTACCGGTGTTTATTTTGTATCAAGTACTATGTACCGGTGTTGAATTCCTTACTGATGGTTGAGATCCTGCATGTTTTTCGGTTCTCCACAACTCATATGAGCAACATCAAGTAAAGGTTAATGTCCTGATTTACAGCTCGTGTGAGCAATTATATTCATAGCACATGTAATCAATTTTAGTCTTGTGTATCCAAAGTTAATTTGCTATAGTTCTCGGAGTGAAAATAGTAAGTAAATGAATTCAAAATGAATATAAAGATTAAATGTGAAATTAGTTGTTACCCATACGAAATGAATGTGAATAAAAAGATTGAATGAATTAAATTATTATGTTGCAAAACAAGCATGATTTGAATGTGATATGAAAGAGAACTAAAGTTTCTATGTTAATAATTTGAGTATGAATTGGATATCATATGTTTTGCTATATTAAATCATTGTGTAGATATATGTGATTTGCATTAGTAGTTCTTTATATATAAGTAAACTAACCTATTTGTTGTTTTTGTGGAAATGTATACCAAAATGCAAGGATGTCATATTAATTATCAAATTGGTTTAATAGTTTAAGTTAGCTTAAGATCAAGGTATGTAGTGTTAATTTCATATGAGTTTACTAAGCATTCGTAATGCTTATCTTGTTTACTTTTCTATCTCTGTATAGGTTATTTTGTGGAATGTGTCGGTTGGATCAACCTGAAGCTTACACTACCCAACCTTTGATTCAGTAGTCTTTTAATTGTTCCAGACTCGATTATGTGGCATGTAATTAGGGTTGATTTTTTACTTATGTTATCTTGAAAAATTATAAGTTCGGTCTAATGATAATGTTGAGTTTGGGATGATTTGGTAAGTTGTGCAAAAGTGTGAGGAAATTGACATTGTAGTAAGCTATGTTTGAGAATAGGGGTGAGCAAAACTCGATTCGATTCAAAAAAATCGAAATGTTTTTTGAATTTTGAGTTAATTGAATTGAATTATTCGAATTATTCGAATTATTCGAATTATTCGAATTATTCAAGTCAACTCGAATAAGTAATTCGAATTCCAAGTTTGAATCGAGTTGAATTTTACAATTAGAGTAGCACGAATAATTCAAATAACAAATTGATTTAAATACCCTTTTGGTCCCTGTCAAGTTTGAAAATGAGAAAATTGGTCTCTCTCAACAAAAGTTACAAACAAAAAAATCAAAATAACTTACAAAAATTCAAGATAATTTTTAAAATCCAAAATATTTATAAAAATTTCAAAAAAATCTAAAAATATAAAAAAAACTAGAATAATAATTTTGGGGAGCTAAATAAGTTAATTAATTATTCAAGTTTATCATATTAAAGTATTTTTTATTTTTCTTTGAAGAAGTTTTCAAATAAATATGGTTTCATATTTATGTGTTCTAACATGGAATTAGTTATACTGTAACAAGATTTTAATTTGGCATGTTTGTTTTTTCAACTTAACTCGAACAATTTCACTCGATTCAACTCGATTCAAATTTCATTTCACTTGATTCGATTCAAAAAAATTTCAAATCAAGTACGGATGATAAAATATGACTCATCAACTTGATTAACTCAAAATTTTTCCACTCGATTCAATTGAACATTCACCCCTATTTGAGTTCTAATGTTCCATAGGTTGATATATTATGTTTGGATTGATAGGTTTAAATGTGATTTGGTAGTATAAGTTATGGTATATGGAAATTATATTAAAATGGTATCAAATGGTAATATTATGTATATAGGCCTTGATGCGGATAAATGTTGATTTTGGAAAATGTTGAAAAGAGTCTACATATGAAATGTTTGTTTTGGGAAGTGTATATGATATGTATATTAGGTTGAATTGTATATGTGTGGATTTACTTGAACCGAGAATATGGTTGCTTTTGGGATGCCTTATATTTGAAATGTTGATTTTTGAAAATGATGAAAATAGTCTATATATGAAATGTTTATTTTGGGAAGTGTATATGATATGTATATTAGGTTGAATTGCATATGTGTGGCTATTGGAGTATGCATGTGTTTGAACAGAGAATATGTTCGAAGTATGTATGTTGGCATTGTGGCATTTTTTATTTGAAACTCTCTAACGGGTAATTTGAAGGTGAAAAAGGGTTGGATTAATGTGATAGGAATGGTATAGATTTGTACTAATTTAATTGAATGGTTTGTTATGCTTATAACCTTATTGTCAAGTGATGCCAATGAAGCATATTAGTTAGGTGATTAGGAATTTGATATATGACATATTTTAGTTAAGTTTGAAATATTAAGATGTTGGAAATGTCTTGTGTGAGTAGTTTATGAATACCTAAGTTGTTAAGCCTAGCAATGTGATCATTTCATGTGGTATGAATTAATGGTCTTGTAGTTGGCTAAATGCATGATGGTATAAGTATTAGGTGGTTTTGTGCAAGTTTAAATGGCCAAATATGTACCATTTGAGCCATTGTTTTGTCTTGGCATGAATTGGGTAGTTAAATGGATTATTTTGTTCTACACGGGCCAGAGGCACGACTATGTGCTTATTTGTAAAATTGTTACTTTTTGGTTCACGCGATTCCCGAATCTTCACATAGGATGGCCACAAAGTCATGTGGTAGAGACGGCCTAGTGACACAATCGTGTGACTACTGGAGGACATGGTCGTTTTGGTGCCACACGGACACAGTGAGATACACGAACTGGGTACACGGCCGTGTGTCCCCTGTTTTTCATGAATGCCCTTATCTTTTGAAAATGTTTCCATTTGATCATTATTTGTGCTCGGGTCTACTTAAGAGCTTTCGTAAGCTCGATTAAGACTCAAATTTAATTGTATATTACAATATTTGAATGTTTGACTATATTGATTATTTGAATAATTTATTTATGATATAATTGATCTGTAATTTTTTGAAATGTTGCAAATTAGTCCTAATTAAATTCTAGGTTGATACTAAAGCATATGTAAGCTCGTATAAAGCCCGAGAAAATTTATTTTTGGTGATTATACATTGATTTGATTATGATTTTATGATTCATGTTTAATTTGAATGTTAATTGTGTAATTATGAAGTAATTTAATATTTATTTGAAATAATCAATGTGAATTGAATGTGCTTCGTTCTAGCTTGGACTGTAGCACTCCGTGGCTTGAGTTCATCGACCGGGTCGAGTAAGGGGTGTCACACCATTGATGGAGGTCGTAGGTCTTATTTAGGTACCTTCTCCCACTCAATATTTTAAAAAACAAGTAAGGTTTTTAATGTCCAAGTAAGGTTCTTAATGTCCAGTTTCAATCATAAATGTTGAGTATATGTATGACAAGTACATGCAGAATTCTTCCTTAAACTATATGGCATGCTTATAATACATATTCATGAACATAAATTCGTAGTCATATAAATATCATTATGCTTATTTCATAAATTTAAAAGCATAAAATTTAAATGACTCTGACCAGCCAAAGTTTCCATGATTACATCCTAGAAAAAAATAAAAAAATTCAAAATTACAGAATTTGTCCCAAAGAATACTTTAGGTCTTCAATTTTGCCACTATAGACTTTTGCTGCAGTATCGATTCATGTTTCTATCGTCACCGTCTTCCCGCCACCATTTCCAAGTCGTTGCCACCAACAGCCCTTTGTTGTTGATCATCATCGCGGGACCATAGGCAACCTCTTGTAATCAGACAACCATTGATTTTGTGTTCATTTGGTTGGTTTGGGTTTGCATCATCTCAATCTCTCTGGATGCATCTCGATTCTCTAGGTTCTGTTGAGAAAAATATTACAAAATTCCTATGTTCGTTTTTGGCTCACATATTTAATTCTAATTAAATAAAAATAAAATAAACCCTGTGCGTATACGTGCCCAAGAAAATAATATATTACATTTAATTTTCTATGAATCACAACTTTGGAAAAATTACTCTATCATATATAATAAAAATAATATTATACATTCCCCTAAACATGCATACATTTACAAGAATGTCACATCTTATCAAATATAATCATACTGAAGAAGATAGAGAATTTCAGTCTCGATTTACACTATAAACATAAGACTACTTGGCTCTCTAATACTAATTAATGGAAAGAATCCAATTCAAAAACCGTATTCTTGCACAGCAAAAAGTAAAAATTTTGAAAATCGACCAAGTTCTTAATATATATAGCATTAAACCCTAGACCGAATTCACACTTGTATTCTCAAATAAATGAATCCTTGTCATTCCCCTCTATTAATAAAATGTTCTTCTCTGTTATTCTCATACCATGAATTGCTTCGAGTGTGGACACGAATGAATTGAATCAAACACAAAACTAGAAATAGTTTTATTTTCTTTAATATAAAGACAAAAATAGTTTCTCAAATAGAAACTGTAGAATCGTTACTCCAAAAAATATATTTATTTCTTAGAGAATAAAATTCGCTCTATTTTCAGGGAGAATAATGATATCTAAAAGTTGTGTAAATAGCCCTGCTGGTGCCATCTATTTATAGAGAGAAAAGGTAAAACCCTTGTTGAATTATAAAATTTTATTTCAACTAGAAGTTTAGGTGGCAGCAATTCTAGTTAATATTATTAGGGTTTTCCATCCACCCATTTAACATGAAGGGCTTTTGGGCCTCTCCTATATTGGGTCCAATTCCAAGTACTTCCTGGGCTTTTAACCCAATACTTTATAATTCGATTCAACCGATATTTGTTTTTTTATTTCCTAGAATAAACTTCTCAAAATATTTCCAATTAAATAATCTTCTCAACCCAATTCTAATCTCATTAAAATCATGACAACTTTACCGTAAAAGAATTTCTGAGAAAATATATTCAATTTTTCTATATTCAACAGTTCACTAGGACCAAATGGTTTATTTCCATTTTCAAACTTCATTTAATTTGAAAAACATATATTTTTCAGGTCATTTTCATTTTTCTTTTCAGTTTGGAGAAAGCCATATTCATTTATAAATGATTCCATTTCTCCATTTTCATTTTCAGTTTGGAGAAAACTATAATCATTTCCAAATGTTTCTGTTTCTCTATTTTAATTTCATTTTGGAGAAAACCATAATTATTTTACAAATTGTTTCCAATTTCTACATTTTCACCATTTCTATTCATTTGTGTTCATTTGATTCAATATGAAATTCATTTCTAGTTTCAACGAGCTAGTAAAAAGACCAATTAGACGTATGTGATTGAGGCTCGAATGATTTATAATTAAGTTTCAACTTTTCACCAATTAATTATAAACTTATTTAGTCATGATGTTATTCTACTATAGTATTGTGACTGAGCTCTCCCCAATGGCATATCATTTTGAAAGCAACTAAGTCAATGCTCGTCCAATGACCTTGTCGTAAGTGTGTTTCCCTCATATAATATCCTTAATCTCTTTGGGATAATATTTGCTCTCCCAATATGATCATATTTTATCTCATGGTAATTATTACATCTTCCTTCATGAAAATTCAATTACTATCAAATAGTAATCAAGTCATTTATCATAAAGACAAATGACCCGTGACCATGTTTACCTTTCAATCAAACATGCAATGCCAGTGAGAGGATATCATTTATCCATGTCCTAGGCTATGAATTCCACTATTGTGAATGGTTCTACATACTGCAAAGTCATACACCCAACGCACTAGCTTCCGGTTCCTTATCTATTTGAACTCAAGCTTTTACTTACATCAAAGTGCATGAGTCATGCATACATAGTCCGTCATCCACTCAGGATTTAGGTATGCCACACTATGAATGTCACAAGTGAATAAATCCATAAATGGATTCAGGATCTATTCTTCTTGGGTCCAGTCCGATGTACCTTTAGCCAATTTAGTCACATCTATGTCTCTATTTTCTAGGAGTCATCTGCTCTGATGCCTAATACAAAGCATCTCCCTAATTGGACTTGATAGACAAAATATTAGTTTTTCAATTGGTTTGCTCATTTTTATATTAAACTAAATATATGTTTAGGTTCGTCTACTAATATAAGTTGTCTTTTCGTATTATGATCTGACCACGTAATGAGCAACATTTTCTTTTATTTTGTTTTGCGTGCAAAAACTACTAAGGAAAATCATACAAAGCATATTAATGTAAACAATGAATTTTTTTTATTAACCAATCTATCAAAAAAATTACAAATTCACTACATATAGGGCACCAGATCCAACATATTTCATCTACATAAACCTTTATACACCACCCAATTTGGTCCTTAAACAATTGGTTGACCAGCCGTTGGTATGTTGCCCTAGTATTTCTGAGACCAAAATGCATGACTTTGTAACAAAGCAACCTATCTTGTGTGATGAGTGTAGTCTTTTCCTAGTATTCTTTAGCTAAAAAAATTTGATTCTACCTGAAGAAGGCATCCATTAAGCTCATATAATTATGGCTCCGTAGAGGCATCAACCAATCTTTAAATGGAAAGAAGGGGGAAACTATCCTTCAATCAAGCCTTGTTGAGGTTGGTGAAATCCACACACATCCTTCACTTGCCATTGGTCTTGGGCATCATGACCACATTGAAGATCCAATCTAGGCAGATAACCTTCCTAATGAACCCTGCAGCTAGCAACTTATTCACCTCTTATCTCACTGCTTCCACTATGGCCTCAGTAATTTTTTTCTTCTTTTACTTAACCGGTTTAACATTAGGATATACTCCCAAGGAATGTTTGATGATAGACGAGTGAATACCAGGCATGTCCGCTGCTAACTAAGAAAAAACACCATAACACTCCTTTAACAAATAAATAATTCTTTCTTAGAGTGGAAGGGTGAAAAGTATTTATGTGACTTTCTTGGGGTCTTCATCACATAGGTGGAGGGTCTTTGTCTACTCTGCACCCTTGGCCTTAGAGAATTTAGCCTCTGATCTCGCATCTAAGCTTTCCAAATTCAGCATCCCAATCACATTGACCCTTACAAAGATCTCAATATGCAAGCTATTGCAATCTTTCAGAGTGGGGAGCTCACTTCTTCCTTCTATCAACTGTAAAGAGGCAATGTGGCATTATCTAGCAACCTGTTGGTTGAACTTCATGTACCCTTCCCAGAGAGAGTGGGGAATTTGAGCATCATGCAAAATATAGGAGCAACCATCTAGGCCATTCTCATGCTTGGTCTCTTAAAGATAGCATTATATGCAGTTGGGTAGTCATTAGCAAGAAATTCAACCATTTCGATAACAATATGCTCTCCATCACCCAAATTAACTAGAAGAGTAATTGAGCTCATCACTACAATCAATTGATTGGCAAAGCCATAAACAGGACTTCCCTGTAACACTCCAAACCCGACCTTTAAGGAGGTTCTAAAAATGTCGTGTCACTAACATAAAATCAATACTTTTAAAACTATAGTTGGCATAAACCAACTTAAACTATAGTTTAATTTAATATAGAATGTAAACAGTTTATCATTCAACGCTAAATAAAATGGTACACTTTAATGACCATAAAGACTTCACTAAAATTTCATGGAAATCATAGTTTCATGAACACAAGTTTAAATACAAAATTCATTCTTCAAAATGTAAATGCCTTGAAACCACCCCCATGCCATGCATAGTACATAATACTTGAAATTTCATGGAAGCAATTGTCCTCCAGCGTAATCTTCATAAATACCTTTACTTCTTCAATAAGCTTGAGAATAAGTAAGTTTAAAGAACTTAATGAGTTCCAAAAGTAGACATTACATTGATTATACATTATTCAAACAAAACTTTCCCGACTCAACGTAGACACACAATTCGCCAGTTGACAAGACCAATCACAGACTGACAATATGCCCAACACTATTCCCTTCGGCATGTACATCACGCCCATGTGACCATACAGACAACCTTCTTCATGTTAGCCACGTAGCTATAATGTTCATTCCATTCATATCCTTTGTCATGATTTGTCAATCTGTTTGCAACATAATTTTTGTGTTACTAGAGACTACACAACCATTTTTATGTGTCACGATCTGTCAGTTCAATGTTTATTCCATTGAAGGCAACACCATGAATTCATTTTCATTTTTCAACCCATATTATCCTTGTCAAAAGCACAGGGGAATAACTTAAACACAAAGAAAGGTTCTTACATCTTTAATACAGACAAGTCAAACCAGACTAACAACTACGAACATCCATCTCTTATGTATAGACATTACATCTTTACATAATATGAATACTTACCTTAAACAAAAATAAACAAGGTATTACACACATGGAAGTAAGAAGGAATTCACCAAAAAACATAGTAAGTCTAAATAGTAGGACCTTTGCCCTTATCATGAGAACCTTCAAGAGTGTCTTGACCTATAACATAAATAGTTAAACTTTTCAGATCGTTATACCAAAAAGCTAAACAAGCTTGCAAGAAACATCATCACAAAACCCAGATTCGGGAAGTTTCCTTCCTTGCACCCTAAATTGACATTAAAGTATGCAACTCTAAGGTTATGTAAATAACCATGAAAATAACCTAAGGTTCATCGATATTTACCAGGTGCTGAAACAACTAAGGAGTTGGTTGAGTACATCAAACCCAAATCTTCAAGCAGGTTTTTGGTCTAAGGTTTTCTAAGAGAAAGTGCACAGAAAATTTGAAAGGAAGAATGGATGCCAAGAAAAGCGTAAAACTTGCCCAAGAAGCCAATACTAAATTTAAACAACTAAACATGGAAGCTAGGTTTAGTGGATAAGTCAATTTATCCCACTAACCTTCTCGATTCTCATGACTAAGAACTTTCTCTCTCATCATAAATGTGAGTCTTATCGACTACGATAACTTAGTTTCATTCTAATCGGTTCTCATTAGTCTAACTATATTATCCAACCAGAGTAATAAAATAAGAAATAGTCCTTTCAACTAAGGATTAAGCACAATGTCTAGCAACTGGGTTGGCGTGTTCTTTACAGAGGAGTCTGCCCAACCACCGAGATCGCCAGGCACAAACATAGCCCAAATATGCAATCTCAGACTTACATACCTAGCCACAGTTAATACCTTACTCACTTAGAATTTACTCTACAAACCATACTTTAATAAATAGTAGCCGAACACTAGGACTTCACTGGTCGGGATGTTACATGCCTTTCATCAAAGCCAAATCTTTAAGGCCCATTTTATGGAATGCTTTAGATGTGAGAATATGCACTGAGCTTCCCATGTCCACTAGTATCTGCTTTACTTGAAAGGATGTTATAGTGGTGGTAATAACAAGGGCGTCATCACCTTCAGCATCCAATACTTCCTTCTCGTCATCTTCAAAAATTGAAATTGAAATTGCCAACAAGGAAAAGATCTAGATTTCTAAGTAGCAGCAAACATGATGTAACAACCCTAACCCATATTCAACGCTGGAATAGGGTTACGGAGCATTACTAAACTTACAACACTTCTAAATACACATTTCATATATATTTCATCAATTCAAATACAATTTAATCACAACCAATCATAGTGTCCCTCAAATGAGCCTACAAGGCCTTAAACATACATTAGAAGTGGTTCGGGACTAAACCGCTAACTCAGGAAACTTTTCCACACTTAGAAAATTTTTTTCAAAACAAGGGACACACGTCCGTATGGCCAGGCCATGTGTCTCACACAGCCACCAGACACATCCGTGTCACAGGCCGTGTGGACATTCAAAATGGGAACATATAGTCGTGTCCTAGCCCGTGTCCAACCAAGAGGGCTTACTGACTTGGGTCACACGGCCAACCACACATCCGTGTGTCTAGCCCGTGTGCCCTTCGAAATGGCCACACATGCCCGTGTGCAAGGCCATGTGCTAGGCTATGCCAAACTTGTAGGGTAACTTATGCAACACGGCCAAGTCACACATCCGTGTGCTCGGCTGTGTGCAAATTAAGGGATATACTGACTTGTGTCACATAGCCGATCACATGCCTGTGTGTGAGACCGTGTGGAGCATACTGACTTTATTTCAACTTCAATACCAGGGGACACATGGCCGTGAAACATAACTGTGTGTCACACACGGCTGAGACACACGCTTGTGTCTCTGCCCATGTGGACAAAAATATGCTATTTACCAAGCCATTTTGCCACCCCATTTGGTATACACCTTCACCTATACAAATGACATCAAACCATAACATAATATACCATCTAAATCCACCAAGCCAAGTCTAAAGTTACCATTTCAACACTAACCAATTCAAGGCACATAAGTACCATAATATACTATATAAATTCATACCAATCCTTATAATCTCAAATCATCAAATGACCATTATCATAGATGCATTACTTGGTCTAATTTAACAAGCATACCAATGTTCACAAACCATCCATTTAATACTCACAATACCTATTACCATCAATCATAACAACCAACTCATTTGACATGAAACATAGGTGTATATATATATACACATGATTCAAACATACCAACTATAACAAAATTAGGCCATCACTCATGGCTATATATACAAATCAAAATATAAGCATTTACAATGCCAATTCATTTGGCCAACACCATTACCAAAACATAAACAACATGACTCAAGTCGCTATACACGTCATATGACCCAAAACATAGTTTTAAAAGTACCAAAGGGTCAGTGGATAGTGTGATGAAGTATCAGACGATCCCCGAATCTGAGCTAGCTTTGAAATCACTATAAAACATGAAAAAGTAACAAAGTAAGCTATATAGCTTAGTAAGCTCGTATGTTAACAATGAGAAAATTTTAACATTCATTAATCATTCAAATAATATAAATCAATATACAACAATTCTATTAAATCTCAAAGCCATCAATTCTATAGTTTCAACACTCAATTCAATATGTATGTACCTGTACCATCTCTACTAATCTCATACTCAACTACATCCTTTATTTACCCTTGAACCATTTGGAATAGAAGTCGGATACTCAAGGTTTCAATGATAAGTACCTATACCATGGCCTAAAGCCAAATCAAGGTAATTTATCAAAAATTCTAATATCATGGCCCGAAGCCAAATCAGCCGATATGCATGGCCTAAAGCCAAATCAGTATCTCTCGCACCCAAAGTCTTATATTTATAATGCTCCAAATCTTAAGTGATTAAATTTGTATGTTGTGTTGCATAAATGATTGCTTGCTTTAGTGGTTACGTGTCCTGAGAAGTGTGAGAAGTCCTGGGTTCAAACCTTGGCTTTAGATAATTTTTTTTAATTGAATAAAACCCTTGTCTCTAGTCAGTAAGCTTTTAAATAAAAATGGATAAAATATGACAAAAAAAAGGATTACGAGTCTAGTGGTAAGTGGCGTGTGAAGTGTTCCTTGGGATCTGAGGTTCGAGGCTTGGTGATGAAAAAGGAGCATTTCATTTTGCTGGAGTGTTTGAGAGGAGTAGAGTGTGTGTAGCCGAAATTTAGGAGGAAATGTGGGGAGTTGAATAGGGATTTTTTTGGAGTAAATTGATGAGAGATTTTAGGAGGGATTAAGGGAGGAAAAAGTGGGATTGAAGTGTGGTAGAGTTGTGCCAAAATTGGATAGTAGGTGCACAGTAATTTTGGCTGAGTTAGCCATTCTCTCAAAATTTTTGGTTTTGGATGCTCATTCCCTTTTTGCGTTTTGCTCTTTTTACCTTTGGTGCCGAAATTTGGTTTCTGCTGTCCTTCTTTCTGCTTTTCATTTTAGCATTTTCCCTTTTGTGACTGGATATGCTTTTATGGTATCTTCTCATTTCTTTTTGTCCACTATTCTAATTTTTCTTCTTCCATTTCCTCTCTCAAATCGTCTCTCTCTTGGACCGAACACTCTTTTCTTCCGTCCATAACCCTTTGCCGAATACCCTTGTTTCTTCTCCCTTTGTACATTTCGGCTTTCTTCAAGTTTCACTCTTACATTGCTAATCGAATTCTCTTGTAGCCGAACCTTACTGCTGCCGCCATCTCTATTTTGGGGTTCATAGTTATTCTATTTCCCTTTCTTATCACTCTGTCGAAATAGCTTTCTTTTTAACATCTTATTTGCTCTGTCAATTACTGACAGCGGTGTGATTGTTCCATCTCATGCCTAGGTTT
The DNA here is from genome assembly GCF_007990345.1 of Gossypium hirsutum. Lineage (NCBI taxonomy): Eukaryota > Viridiplantae > Streptophyta > Magnoliopsida > Malvales > Malvaceae > Gossypium > Gossypium hirsutum. The sequence continues at coordinate 48,049,322 of NC_053434.1, forward strand.
TAGGGTGTGCTTTTGTAGGTCGATTACTTCTATTTACCATTCTCAGTTCTACGTTTTGGTAAGTTGCTCACTTGGTTCAAGTTAGTTACGTTTATGGTAATAGTTAACAAGATTAGGCTGCAATGCAGATTTTTACCAAGGATCTTGAAGTCAATATCGGCCAGCGGATTAAGTGGACTAAACTACATTCTTTCATTCAAGGCAAGTAGCAGTTACCATTTTAGGATTAAGTATTAATAAGAGGTTGTTTAACCCTAGTGAATTAAAGAACTAACGGAGTGTCGTGATTGAATCCAGGTTTGGGTGTTTGTGGATTTTTGTACTCTTTCGCAAACAAGTGTGTAAAACACTGCTCTTAATCGTAAATCAGCTAAAGCCGAAATAAGTGACCGTTAATGCTACACGAGTGTGCCTCGTTCGTGTGGTAATCCAAACGCATAAACGTGGGCATTTGATCGTAGAGGCCACTGTGAGTGATTTCATGGACTTAGGTCATTTTGGGCCACGTTAGGCCGAAATGGGCCATGTGGGCCCCACGGGCTCATGGGCCCCACATGGGCAAACCACACGGACATGTAGAGATTATTGAGTCAGGCTGTGTAATTCACACAGCCAAGGCCATTTCTGGGCTTTGTGGGCCACATGGGCCTGTATTATGGGCCTTGGGCCCATTCTCACTGTTTGATTGTTAAGGTTACACTGGTTGCTCGAGACGACTGTGGACCTGCTGTTGGGTCGGGAAGTGTACCTGACCCTAATTTGATTAAATGACTGGTATACCCCAATGAGGTAAAATCACTAATATGCCCCTATGATATGTATGACTGTAATTGAGCATGACATTTTTTCATACGTGTATGATATTATGAGATGACATATTGCATGGGGGTCAGTTTATTATGTTTGGAGGAAGTGTACTGTACCAGCAGTTCTACTGCAAATACTGTTTAGTGCCGCAACTAGTGCTATATTTTGGAGTGTAGGAATGAGTAAGATGATTTTATCCCCACATGGAGTTTGGGACTGGATGCAATTGAGTGTAGAGGATGGATGGGTAGGATTTCTGATTGCATTTCTGTTACTGTTACTAAAATGGGCTAAGGCCCACAGTGATACTGATACTTTAATGGGCTAAGGCCATAACTAATACTGGACTGTTACTGAAACAGGCTTAGGCCTAGACTATATTTCCCTATTATATGGCTGATTGTTTGTTTATTAAGGGATTACACACTGAGTTTCATAAACTCATCCTTTTTCCTGTCTGCATAGGTAATCCTTAAGCGGATTGGTGCTGCGGGGGACTCGAAGGTGGCCACACATCCGTTCATGCCTCTATGTTGGATTTTTAATTTATTAGTAGTTTAAATTTGGGTATTTTTATGTAATAGGGCCTCTTTAAAGTTTTAACTTTTAATTTTTGGTTTTTACTTGCTTTGATATAAACTACTAGTTGTAGGAAAATGACGAGTTTTCAAAAAGATAATTGTTTTTCAAAGACACTACATTTACGCAACACATTTCATAAGCTTCTACAAAAGACAACGTTTTAAAAATTAAAGACGTTTTAACATGGTAAACACGGGCTTTAAATTCATCATTAAAAACCAGTAACAATGTAACGTCCTATACCCGAGACCGTCACCAGAGTCAAACACGAGGTGTTAACAGGCTTAATTCATTACTTAAACAGCTCAAACAATTTATTTTTAAAATTTCCAGTCAAGCTAGCAATCTGCATCACAGTCACTTAAAAATTCATATCTCGATTTCCGAAACTCAAAATCCAATTCCGTAAATTTTTCCTGAAACTAGACTCATATATCTATTTACTAATTGTTTTCTAGAATTTTTTGTCAAGCCAATTAGTACAGTTTATTGGTTAAAGTCTCCCCTATTTTAGGGTTTGACTGCTCTGACCTCTGTATATTACGAATCAGATATCTGTACAGAATTTAAATGACTATGAAGTTTGTTTCTTTTAAAATTAGACTCAATAAGAAATCTGTACATATAAAGCATGACTTCTAATTATTTTTTTACAATTTATGATAAATTTTTAAAGTCAAAACAGGGGATCTAGAAATCACTCTGGCCCTGTTTCACAAAAATTCAAATATCTCATAAAATATAATTTATATACCTGTTTTGTTCAATCCATATGAAAATAGAATAATTAAGCTTCAATTTCATAACTTCTCATCATTTAATTCCATTTCTACTATTTTTAGTGATTTTTCAAATTTACATCACTGCTACTGTCAGATTCTGTTTTATGGTAAATTTCACTTTACTAAGGATTTTCATGGACTAAATAGCATTTTAAACATACATAACATCAAATATGACTTAGATTGGCCATTCCAATGGCTAATCATTTACAAACCTTTTTCTTACCAAACCATAGCCATATCATAAGATCAATTACACAAAGTGAGTGTTTTGCTATACATGCCACATTCAAAATACACAAGCCATTTTACCAATTTAAGCCTTCGGATAGTGTGAACGAGTCTTCGACCTATCCCGATTCTCAAGTCGGCTTGTCAAAACTACAATGAAAGAAAAGGAAGGAGTAAGCACAAATGCTTAGTAAGTTCACATGCAAATAGCAAGTAACATAATCACACAATCTCACATAAAACATCATTTGCATAAACAACACCAAGACATTCATGTTTCATTTACATTTAATATCTTTCTACGATTTCATCATACCAAGTTTTCAAACCGAGGGTTTAAGCACATACCTATCAAATTTTCTCATTTACCTCACTTACCAACATGTCACCTTCGTTTTAGGCCTTCTTCTTATTCACTTAAGATTCACCCGTTGAACACATCGGAATATAATTCGAATACGCGGATCTCATGAACATAAGAGCCATACCTGCAGCTAGACAAACTCAATAGCCTGCGGAACTTATGTAGCCAAGCTACCATGTAACCCGTCCATAAGTGAACTCGAACTCGACTCAATGAGCTCAGGCGTTCGCATCCATAAGTGAACTCGGACTCAACTCAACGAGCTCGGATGCCTAGTTACATCTCACGAACTTGGACTCAACTCAACGAGTTCGAAACTCAACCATCCTAATGACATGTCACTTGTATTCTAATCTATTCCCAAGGTTCAAACGGGCTTTTTCCTCGATCTCACATCTTTGCCATCTTCCACGGAATATCGGAACCGATACTCGGTGATAGTTCATACTCATATTCACATAATTACATATTATTCAACAATAACCACAAAGCATAATATTTCATGATAATAATCAGCATCATATCATATAAACAACATTAAATTGCTTAAAATGACAATTATGTTACTACATTTACACATGAACTTACCTCGGTACAAAATTATTAGCAATCGAGCCTATTCTTTGTAAACTTTGTTTTTCCCTCGATCACGACTTGAATCTCGTTTCTCTTGATCTATAATGCCAAATTAATCTTATTTAATACATAGATTTATCAAAACAGCATTTAATACGAACTTTGGCAAAATTACATTTTTGCCCCTAAACTTTTGCATAATTACACTTTTTCCCCTAGGCTCGAGAATTAAACTTCATCCCTTATTCTTATGTTTTATAACATGCTGACCATTTTTCCCTTCTATGGAAACATCAAATTCACACTCTAACATGTACTTATGACTATTAGGTATTTTTACCGATTAAGCCCTTTTACTCGTTTTCGCTTAAAATCGAGTAGTACAAGTTGTCTAACATAATTTAAAACCTCATATTCTATCATAAAACACCAAAATACACAAATTTAACCTATGGGTATTTTTCCAAATATGAACACTAGGTTGAATTATTGCTAGCATAAGCTTAATCGAGCTATCGGGATTCTAAAAACGTAAAGAACATTAAAAACGGGGCTTGGAATCACTTACTATGGAGCTTGGAAGCTTGAAACAAACCCTAACTATGGAGAACCCTTGAAATTTCGGCCTAATGAAGAAGGTGGAAAAAAATTGGCTTTTAATTTTGTTTTTAATTCATTTTAATAACTAAATGACCAAAATGCCCTTACTACTAAACTTTCCAAAAATTCCATCCATGTCCAATTTTTGTCCATAGACTTAGAAATTGGTCAAATTTCTATTTAAGACCTCCTCATTAATATTCCAAAACAATTTCATACTAAAAACTCCTAGAATGCAAGTTTTGCAAAATATTCGATTTAGTCCCTAATTTCAATTTAAGCACTTTAGGCATAGGATTTCATCACGAAATTTTCACACAATCATGCAATCATATCATAAACATCAAAATAATTATAAAATAATTATTTCTATCTCAGATTTGTGGTCACAAAACCTCTATTCTGATTAGGCCCTATTCGGGATATTACAAACAAAGGTAAATGTATAAAAGGGTTTTCTGTCTTTGCAAAAAACACTTTAATGTGGCATCACCAGATTCGGCCATAACGTCTAGGACAATTTTGGGGTGTGACAATATTGTGGCCCAAAGCCAATTCAATTATACCTAATAACATGTCACTTGCATCCTAAACTATTCCTAAGGTTCAACCAGAATTCTAACCATCGAATCTTTGTCGAATCATTTCTAAACTTGTTCGTAATAACATAACCACAATTCATACTATATCAAAGCACATAAAAATACATTTGAGATGAAATTATAACATACGAACTTACCTCGGACGTGTAAACTACGAAATAAGTCGATTAGTTGATAACTTTATCTTTTCCCCGATCCAAGTCCGTATTTTGCTTTTCTTGATCTAAATATATTCAAAATTGACTTATTCAATCATATATTCATTCAAGTTAATCCAAAACACACTTTAAAACACATTTACACTTTTGCCCCACATATTTCACATTTTTTACAATTTAGTCCTTATTTAATAAAATCACAAATTAGTGAAATTTAAAATATACCCATGCTAAAAAAATTACTAATATGCCCTTAGAAGCCCATATTTTTCATTTATTTCACATTTTAACCACTAACTTTACACATTTCTTAATTCAATCCCTATTTTGCATTTTCACTAAAAATCACTTAATAAAACTTATATATCTATTAACAAACATTCATAATCTATCAATAAGATTCAAAAGACATGTGACAACCCTAATTTGACCCTAGTCGGAAAGTGGTTTCAGGACCACAAAACCGAGTTGTAAAAATAATTAACCGTCATATTCGATGCTTATTATATGTGAACGTGCATGTGTGAAAGTTTCATACTGTAATTTTGTTAATTGTATGTGAAATTATTAAATAGGACTTATGTGAGAAAATTTTGAAATGTGATAGATAAATTTATAAGTGGTTTATTAATGCATGTTTTAAAGAGTTTGGACTTGCATGTCAAATGTCCCTTTTAGTTTATAGTGGCCGGCCATGTTGATGTTTATGACAATGTATATGTATTATTTATTAGTTTTAAGGCAACTAAATGGTTTCATAATTTTTATAATATTAATGAATAAAGAAATAAGTGAAAATTTGGGTGAAGAAAACAAAGCTTTGTCTTTGTCTTCTTGGCCGAATTGAAAGAAAGAAATGGGGCAAAAACATTCGGTCACTTGAAGCTTGAAGAAGGTTAGTAAATTATGTTAGTTTTTGAAATTTTAAGCTTAGTTTAAGTTAATTAACTAGTTTCATATTTAGCCCATTTGAAAACTTTGAAATTTAGATGTTGGTTTGAGCTTTCGGTTGTGGTTGTCAAGGGAGGAGATGAGATTTTGTTTGTCTTGAACAATCGTTTGGTATATAAATGTTAAATGGGAGCAAATGTCGTTTGGGTGATTGAAATAAATAATTAGAGGTTTAATTATCAAAAGGTTCGGCTATGTATATGATTTTTAAGGTATAATTTTGAATAATATAAGTAATGTTATGCATAGGTTTCGGCTTGATATTATCTTTATAAGTATAATTAATTCATTTTGATAATAAAGTATGAGGTGATAGGTAAAATTATTATGGTGGCTTAGGTTTAATGACATTCGGCTATGGATTATAAGTGTTAGCTAATTCGGCATAAGTGTTCATTTCTTTGTATTTGAAGTCTTGAAAAATAGGTTGTGGATAATTAAAGTGATGAAGGTTAAATCTTTAAGTTTGGTTAAATTAGGCATTCGGCATTTCTTATGACATTAGATATAAGTGTATGAAATGTTAAGTTTAAGTAGTTGGTGAGTTAAAATGTTGGTGATTTGGGTGCTACCTATGGTTGATTTAGGTACGGTCTTTGCATGAGTAAAAATATACTTATGGAGATGGTTATTATATTTTACTAAAGTATCACTATATGCATTTATATTAAGGAATGTTCAGCTATGTTATATATATATTGAAATGATTATAATGGATAATATGTAAGAGTAGTTTCAGTTTGTCAAATATGCGTATGTGTATGGCAAATTGTATAACTATGATGCATTGAAGTTACCCTATATGATCGAGTAGATAATTAGATTACTAGTAGTGTATATATATATGTAATTTTTATTCATGGTAACTTGGCATGTGGATTGGGTATATGTTAGTCAATATATGCATTGGAGGTGATGTGTTAAAATAATTAGGTATACAGTTTGGTTTCATTATTGAGTATAAGGGTTAAGTGCTTTAAATTGCCTTTGATGTTCGAAATGATTAAACAAATTTATTGGTTTAAATTAAGCTCAAGAGCAAAGAGGAGCTAGATCCGATAAGGGAAAGGAGAAAGCAGTCGAATAGCCTATTCACAACTATTCAAAATTTTCCGAGGTAAGTCTTTGAGTAATGGAACTTAGCTTATGATTTGATAAAATCATGATATATAAGCATAATATATAAATTGTGACCTAATGTATCTACTTGAATTAAGTAGTGAGATGAGTAATTTGTACATATGACTTGTATCCGAATGGTTATAGAAATCATGTTGGATAGTGAAACGAAATCGGGTTCTTTGTATGTGACTATTGAGCCGAAAGTGAAATTATTGATAAGCATGTTGTGCTTGTGTTCTAGTAAGGTAAATGAAATGCTAATATATATATATGAACGATAATTGAGGATTTTAACCGGGCTAAGACCCGCAGGCCTTGTGTGAGATATATATTCGGGCTAATTCCCGAAGGCATTTGTGCTGGTGTTATATCCGGGCTAAGTCCCAAAGGCATTCGTGCTGATGTTATATCCGGGCTAAAGTCCCGCAGGCCTTGTGCGGGTATTATATCCGGGCTTAAAGTCCCGCATGCTTTGTGGTGGTGATTGGATTTGGGTTCTAAACCTAGCAGACTTAATGCCGATGATTGGAGTAAGATTATGATTTCGAATGTTCGTAGTAAACTACCATTGAATATGTTCAATACATTAAGTTGGTCAGGTATGTATTATATACTTTTATATGTTAGATTGATCGGAATTGAATCATGAATGCGAAATGAGAAGTATATGTGAAAATCTCATATGTGTATGTGTGTATTCGCTTATGGTGAAAGGTTATATGAGATTGATTTGGTGATATACATGTTAAATAATATGAATGCAAAGAATGGGTAATAAATCTGCTTGGGACAGCAGCAGTAACGTGATTTCGGAAAATCACCATAAATTGTAGGAGTTGAGTTAGAGGCTTAATAAATTATGTAATGAAATCTTAATGAGTCTAATTTCTTATAGAAGAAACCGTGTAAGCAAAAGAATTGCCAATAATGAGATATTTGAAGTGGCGTGGAATAGAGTCAAAATGACTTCGAGGTCCCCTATTCTATTTTCAGAAAATCATTATAAATAATACAAAAGTGGTTATAAGATAAAATTTATATTCTTAGACTCCTTAATGAGTCTAGTTTCAAATGAAATAAACAATAACATATTTCGAATTTTTTATAATGAGAAATTTGATTCGTAATGAAGAGTGGTCAGAATAGTCAAACAGTGAAACAGGGGAAACTTAAATAAAAATCTGGTATTGATTGGTCAAACCAAAAATTCTGAAAATTTTATGGATGGAATATATATGAGTCTATTTTCAGGGAAAATTAACGGAACTTGATTTTGAATTTCTTAGCTCTAGTTATAAATAATTTAGTGACTGTTACTCAGGAAGACAGCTTGTAGTGAATTTGTGATTTTGTTGCAAACATGGTTAAAACTTGTTAATGAGATGCTTTTCGAGTTCTTATGATCTTATTTGTGATTTCAATATTTGGTTTTAATTGAGTTCAGATTCAAGTGAGGTGAATTTGCTAAATATGCATTATGTTCATGGATACTTGGCCAAAATGGCAATTATCTAGGAATGATTTCTTGAAAATTTGAATAATCGATCTATAAGTAAATTAATTGTTTGCATTGCTTAAAACTTACTAAGCATTGAAGCTTACTCCGTGTTCTCTTTTCCATTTCTTATAGGTTTATACTTTAGCTCAAGTTGAAAGGGCTGGAGATATCATCACACTATCGAGTCATTATGTGAGTTGAGAAGATTGTATATCATCATGGTTTAAGGCATGTATAGGATAGACTATAGGTAGAATGATATTTCGACTTTGTATACATTATAGCCATGCGAAGATGGCTTGCTCATTTTGTTTAGAGAAGCCTTATAATTGAACTAATGTGGTGAAATGTTTTAGTTATAACTTGACAGTAGTTAATTTGTTATTAGATATTCGGTTATGTTTTGATAGTGAGTCATTTTGGAAATTTATAAGAGCTCTTATGGAAAAATCAATGAGACATGTTTACATTGTTGATTATTTATGTCTAGTAAGTATCTTTGACCTTATAGAAATTTTGTTCAGTCAAGTAATACCTCATAACCTTATTCCGACAACGGATACGGGTTAGGAGTGTTACAAGACATGCTTATATATCAATGGAATCATTCAAAATCTTTAACAATTTTACAAATTAGTCCCTGGGCTAGCTAGTACTAGTTGCAACGATCTCAAAAACATAGAAATAATTAAAAATAAGACAAAATTTACTCACCAATTAAGCTTCCAAGTGACCGAACCCTAAAAATCTTTCATGAATATTTCCTTCTTCTATTTTCGACAATAAGAAAGATGAATGAACCAAATTTTGTTTTTGTTTTACTAATTAACCTTTATTTCATGAATTACCAAACTAACCTTAATGATAAAACATTTATTTCATCCATTTCATGTCCATTAATGTCCTCTTACTATTAAAATGGTCTAATTACCACATAAGAACCTTAACTTTAAGGTTCGATAGCTATTAGACACCTTTAGCTATTAGAACTCAAATTTTACTCTTTACGCGATTTAGGCTTTTTTTTATCAAATTAAACATTCAAATGATAAAATTTCTGAATGAGATTTTCACAAAATCACTCAATCATGCTATAAACATTAAAATAATAATAAAATAAATATTTTGACTTTAGATTTGTGGTCTTAAAACTACTATTCCGATTTGACCAAAAAGGGGCTGTTACACATAATGTTTCTCAAATGTGCCTTTTGTTTAGAGTTTTAAGTGGCCCACTTAGTGTTGCTTTCAACCAATATGTCTATCACTCCTTGCACAGGCTACTTACCCCTTTCCCTATCATTTCTTTGATTTGTAGAGGGCCCTGCTTCTCTATCATAAAACCTACCCCTGAGTAAGGCTACTGGGCCAAATATTACTTTAGGTAACCCTTCCAAATAGCCAATTCACTTGCCTCCTTAAGATGTGTCTTGCAGCACCATTGGATTGAGAGTGCAAGTTGGAATTACTGCAATGTTGCCTTAGAAGCACTGGAAAAGTGGCCTTTAACACCCTCTAACGTACCATTTGGCTAAGGATGAAATGTTCATTTTAGACAAGATTTATAAAGTAAAAGCATGTTAGACTTCTTTAATTAGGATAATTTCAACCAAAAAAAACACTTTTGCAAAAGTTAAAAGCTAAAATTTTAACTTTTTAAGTTGAGTTAAAATCCCAATTTAAAAATGTTATTCGATTTGAGAAACTCTTTATTAACCTTTGCTTTTAATTTGAATCACAGTTTGAGTTAATCATGTCCCTTGCTACGCTTCTAAAAATTAGAATGATGTTTTGAATAACAATTTTATATTAATATATAATATAATATAATCCATAAAGTATATATAATGTAATGATTCAATTCTCAAGTAAATGAACTTAGAGTTAAAATTAAATAACAATAATACAAAATATACAATAAATTAAGATATGATAAAAAATAGTGAAAATAATTAAAATATAAAATAACACAAAAATAACATCAACGCAATATAGATACCCAAATGTATCAAATTTTACATAAAATTAAGCACAAAAAATAAATTAGATCATAACAATTTATACACAATAAAATGTGAATACAATATATTCATTTTTGCCCTTTAAACAGAGTCTCTACAATAAATTATACAAAATATAGGATGAAGTGATGCTCAATATAAACATGACAGTCAAAGTACAAATTATTCTTTAAATTAAATCACTGTAAATACGCAAATCATGATAAGCAAGAAATGCATGACATGCATGCACAAACATGCAAAAATATACATAGAATAAATTATTAATGTGTAATACATAAAATTCATGATACTTTAAATAAAAAAAATATTAATATAGACAAAAAATTATATAAACATAATAGAAATATACGGATGTGATGAAATCGACATAAATAAATTATTATAATGTAAATCTTAAATGGCTTTATAATATTTCATTTTAATCCCTAAAAGAAATTCTTAAATTTTCTAATTTTACTTCACTATAGTTACCCTCTTGAGGTTTTTACTTGTTAAGTATGACTCCTATTTCAGTCAAATTTGAGAAATAATCTTCTAGTTAAATTCTGTTTATTTGTTTCAATCAAATACTGGTTAGTTTAGATTATATTATTATTATTTAACCTATGAATTTAGCCTATAAATAGTCTCTTTTACAACCTTAGAAAAAACACCCCTTAAATATTAGAACTCATAACACATTTAGAGAATTTTGTGTTTACGTTTTGAGGGTTCTTTGTTTTCGGGTTTTCGAGGTTTAGTTTTTATCTCCATCTTTTGTACTCTTTGTTCTTTTGCCATTATAATAAAATTATCTTTAAAGGGGTTTTTCCACGTTAAATTTGTGTTAAATTTCTCAACTTATTCCGCTATTTTTTTTTACTTGTTGCTTAATCGGGTCGATTCTAACATTACTAATTTGGTTAAAAATTAACAATACTCCATTTCCAAAAAGCCATATATGTTGCACAAAATTCAAGTTGGCTTTGAAAGATTGGTAAAATTGTGAAATATTTTCAATATTCTTATGCATCATGCGGAAATATAAGAGCATGCCCTTTTGTTCAGCCATGAAGACATGCAAAAAAGTTTGAATAAAACATGTTGGAAACAGGAGTTATGATAAACAAATACAAAGGATCTGATATAAAAACATGATGCCAATTTTTGCCCCTTTTCTTTTACAGGATTTTCCTATAACTGTTCAAATTATAGTTTTCCACACCAAATGAAACATTAATTTAGCAACACCTACTAATACAAACTCGGATGTTACATGGTTTTTAACAAGCAAAATGCAACTCTGTACCTCATCTTCCGCCTGATAACTCAACTGCGTCCTGGTTATACATGGAATCTTCTCCCCATTCGAACCTCCTTTGCATTCTTTCGTACTCTTGCCTACGCATGACTTCAACGTGCTGCCATTCTTCCCACCTCTCTGCCAGCCCCTCTCCTTCCAACATCCTCACTACCTCCGACATTGCCGGACGGTCCTCTGGTGAAGATTGGGTACAAAGCAGTGCAACTTGGATCATTGCCTCTACCTCTTGCATGATGTAATTTTTATTAAGATTACGATCAACAATAGCATCGAGCATTTTCTCCCTTTCCAGCTTCTTGACCTTCATGATAAATGAGTATGGAATCCAGTGAACAAAACCAAAAAAGATGTTAGACTTGAATGATACAACATAAGAAACAGTAAGCACTCCACATATCAATCGCACAATTTTCAAAAGTAGCATAAAGATTCTCCTTCATTATTTCAGACCAATGTAACAGGAAGTAGATATGGCAAGCAAATACATACCATTGTCCTACATTACTCGATTAATATAGATTATGACTAGGATTCAGTAGACATTTGAAAAGTGCAACAAAACTAATTAAATTCCATCGCAACAAAAAAACGAGACCTCCCATACAGTTTAACACTAATTAGAATTGAACCACCAACCTCAACATCCTTTTGTGAATACATGTCCATACCAAAATGTAATGCTAAATCAGCTTTGATGGAATTAGGCACGGATGAGAATTAATTAACTAATGTAAAAACCAAGCTAAAGTTGCATCCTCATAAGATATACATGATGATATGGTTAACTAAGGCATCTGCAACTCCAAATAAACACTAGAAGCATTCTAATGAGAGTCAATTACGAAAAACTGACATTCACAACTGAAAGGGTCAGATGGCTGCAATATTTTACATTATGTTTGTTTAGACTTACCCTTGAAAAAGTGTACCAAATCAAGCACGTAAAGAAATAGGAGAAAGACACCTGTGCAAAATCCAAGATAGTAATAAATTGGGTTTATCTTACATGATCAAGCAGCAAAACATCATCTTCGTCTTCCAAGCGTGAAAAATCAATTGCACGTTGACCTGTTACAAGCTCTAGAAGCATAATCCCGTAACCAAAAACATCTGTCCTTTCTGATGACTTTCCGGTGGACAAGTACTCTGGTGCTATGTGGCCCATTGTCCCACGAACTTGAGTTGTAACATTTGTCCGCCTTACATCGACTAACTTCGCAAGTCCAAAGTCACCAACAACTGCTTCAAAGTCTTCATCCAATAAAACATTAGCTGCCTTCACATCCCGATGAATGATCTTAGGATTGCAATGTTCGTGAAGGTATTCCAGCCCACGTGCTGCACCTAGTGCTATTCTTTTTCTTGTAGGCCAAGCTAAAACAGGTTCACCAGGTTTGAGTTCTGCAGCAGTTCCAGATAATAGTCGTACGTTATACGAAGGCCCCTATAACCAAATGCTTTAAAAAGAAATTAAATAAAAATAGCTCAATGATTGTAGAAATTTTCGAAAATGACAAAAACATGTCCGTGAGATTTACATATGCCATCAAGGGTTCATACTAAAAATTCACATTAGAAGCTCATTACTTTGTGGCCAAAAGAAAAGGTATCTCATACATTTAGTGAAAGGTTTGTTTTAAGAAAGATACACTGCGTTTAGAAACTCAATATCAAGAATTTAAATAAGTAATAGAAGTCATGCCAAATAAAATTCTCACAGAGTACCTCGAAGACGATAGGCCACACTTAAATTCTGCATAAATGGATAAACCAAAAGGCGTTCTGTCGGTGTTGTGCAAAAGCCAATCAACCGTAAGAGATTCCTGTGAACAGCTACGCTTATCATCTCAACTTCACGTTGAAAAGCTGCATCTCCTCCCGGACTTTCAAAATCAGTTAATCTCTTAACTGCAACTTTTGTGTTATCAGAAAGCACACCTTTATAAACCTTTCCGAAACCTCCCTGTCCAAGGATATTCTTTTCACTGAAGTTATCAGTAGCCAACTGCAATTCCCTCCAAGCAAACCTTTTCAATTGACCAAAAGCAATTCTTCGGTCAACTTCACCTGATCATGCAGGTTTAAGGAGTTTCAGAACAAAACTATAAGCATATAATGTACAATGCCAAAAGATGAAAAGTTATTCATAAGCACATATATAGCTTTCCTAGAACAGCAAACTTGATCAGTTCTGATAGATGAACATCTGAATGAAAACATGAAATTCAGCCAAGTAAATAGCTCAGACTGTCATGTCCACATACTGATCTAAGATTAATCCTTTCATATAATTTCACTGGCCTAAAACCTGAGGTAGATTAACAAAACCTTGAGCTGGAGTATAAATCACCCTATGGACGAAGAAACTGTTTGATCACCCAGAACAGAGACAAGACTTAAAAAGAAATACAAAATGTGAAGAGAGAAAATTTAAAATAGACAAAAAACCATCAGCCACCAGTTTTCATTCAGAAGTATTAAAGGTAGTGGTAACCTGCAACATCTACAAACACTTCGTCCTTGTAGCGTTTATGCCTACATCTGAACAGGAAAAACAGCAAGCTACCACAAAGCAGAATTATAAATCCCACAACAATTCCAATAATAATTCCAACCTTTGGATTCCGCGAAGAACCTGGAATCAAAGAGATAGCAGGTCAAATTATGGTGTGAATAAATACGGTGGCTTTGAAACCATTGAACATCGTAAAACAATGTAATTCAGTCAAAATAATTAATCCAACTACCTGAACCATTTCCGCTTGACACACAACTGTGAGAAAAATTTTTACCACAATTTAACTTGTTTCCTGTAAAACTGAAATAAAAACAAAGTTATGTCATCTTAAGTTCATTGAGATAAATATTTGTGACTGGTGTGTGCACACATACTGTTGAAGATAGGGAAAAAGGAGATAAATATACAGAAATAAAATGACTGAATCATTAACAATATTTGTAACTCTTTTTTATTAAAATAAGAAATGAAACAAACTAATCAAAGTTAGCCGTACTTGTAAATTGCAATGCGGAACAAATGCTCAGGAACTTGACCACTAAGATCATTTGAATCAAGTCGACTGCAGAAACAAGTTCAACCATGCCATCAGTAACTTTAAAAAGTATAAAGAGAATTAATTCCTCATATTTGTTCAAGTCTAAAACTTTAAAAACTGGAAACTCATGAACTGATTCACTTGAAACAAAAGGTTTATTCAATTAAATGCTACTTTCCAACATGTTCAGTTACCATTTGTGACCCGATACTTACAGATTGATCAACTTTGGAAGATCTGAAATTGATCCAGGGACAGTCCCACTAAGATTGTTCTTACTCAGTATCCTGCTTGAGCAAAAGAAAGAATGCCTTCAAATGAATAAATGCAATATAATGGAAAATATATATATGCAAATAAAACCCTTAAATATAATAGAAATTGTATTACTTACAGGAATTGAAGATTTTTAAGATTACCAAGGGAAGAGGGTATTTCTCCACTTAAACGATTATTTTCCAAATCCAAGTTGGTCAAGCTAGACAAGTTCCCCAACTCTTTTGGTATCTCACCAGTTATACCACATCCTTTCAAAGTGCTGCATGATAAACACGCACACAACACAAATATATTAACACAAAAGATTCACCCCAAGGCTATAATGGATCATACATTTGAGTAATCAATTCAACAATGTTGACCAAATATGAAATTGGAAATAACAGGAACTTGTAATTTCAGTCTATGCTTTAATTAGTGATAATATATGATCCTAACATTTTACTACATGGATTTTCTAATAATACAAAGATACAAAACAATATACACGCAGCTTGCATCAAAGCCAATCCTTGACTGTTCAACTCCATGCTGAGTGCCTCGGCAAATGGGCCAGGTAAAATGGACCAATTGTGACTTGACACCGAACACTTGTAGACAGGATATGAAGCACCTGATGAGACCGACACAAGATTGGGTAGGGAGAAATTCATGCCAAAATACTCAAAAGAAGATGGCAAGATGCATTAATCTCACATCAGATGATAAACTGAAGATCTTTGGCAAATAAGCGGGTGCTCGCAATACAGAAATGTTGCATTGCATCAGTAGCTTCAGCAGCAAAGTCTGCACGGTAAGGCCGTAAATGGTCTCCTATGGAATCGGAAATCATAGGTGGAAACCTGTCCCTTCCACTTGATACCAATGTTCATTTTTAAGTTTCATTAAGCTATTTACTGTTCTAAGAATTTTCATTTTATAAAAATATCCAAATTATTTCACCAGGGAATGAGAACTTTCAGCCCCGTAACAAAAGAACGTAACAAAAGAACATAGATCATATAATGCTGTACAAAATAAATCAATAAGGAGTATGGAACATGACGTAATCATGATTATAAGTAAGGTTCACATACTGTTAACAAGGATTTTTTGTTCTCAACCCTAAGAAATTAGTAATAAGGGCCTTTTACGTTAACTTCAGCTTCTTATTGATGTAGCCTTAGCAATTAAGGGATTTGAATGTGGAATTTGGCAGAAACATCTCAGAATTTTCCTTTTATTTTTCCTAATAACTATCCTGCTTTCTAGAGCTGCCTTTTGATGCCTCTACTCAAGGAATCCACAGAACTAACAAATTAAACGACAGAATGAATCTAGTTTAACCCTAAAGCAGATAAAAGATTGTCATAATAGAAATGATTTTTTATCACTATTAGCTAAGATAACACGCATCCATTATTTAGAAATCATGAAAAATAGCCTTGGTAAAATTCTACACATGAAGAACATATATTATTGAAATCTACTGCTTGACTGAAGAACTCCATACGTACAGTGATGAAAGAGTACTCAGAACTCCTATTTTAGGAGACAAGGTGCCAGAAAAGTTCATGGATGGCAATGTCCTGAAAGCACAATGACAATATAAGTACAAATGTAAGAAGTAGAAAAACTAAATAATACTCTTTGAACAACTAAATCATGTATTATGTTTCATAGTCGGGAAAAAAATAAAGTACACTGATTACTTACACAGAAATAACATTATAACTAGAATCACACATAACATATGACCAAGTGCAAGGGTTAACTTGATCTTGATTCCAATCTGCCAATTGAGTGGGTGAAGCTTGGAGCGAACTCCTCAATGTAAATAAAGCATCTCCTGAAACAGATGATTTGGATATTTATAATCCAGTTAAGCAAACAAATAACCCCTCCGGCAAACCCAAACCTAAAGGGTTAGTACCTAAAATCCATAGAAGAATGAAATTAAATATGGTTATAAAGGAATCTCATCTCAGTATACCACACAAACATGCACTCATACATGGACCTCCATATGCCTCTATATAGAAGCCAGGTTATGCACCACATGATCTTATCAACTATCATCACCATTATTTAGACAAAAATCAGCCCAAGTTCCGCAAGAAATCTCAAACTCAACCCAGCCATATTTCAGTCAAGGAAATAAAGTGTCAAATAGTTTGATCAAAAACATATATAAGCAGCCAAGTCTAGAGGCCTCAATTAGTCAAATCTGACTGATAACAGTTGATGGACAATACGGATGTAGGTCTCATTGAGCAAGAAGAAATGATTCAGGGATCTTATTGTGTTCCGTTTGAGCTAATTGTCTGAATAGTATCTTCCCTTCATATCTAAATACTTTAGCATGAATAAAGACTCAAAACTCCAAGGTATATAGTGTTATGAGAAAATTAACTAGATCATAAAAACTCCAAATTATTTATTGTTAAGAAAATTTTAATTAGATCATGACTTGAGTGGACACACATGCGCACAAATGCATATTTTGGGCAATGTCTATGATCAAATTTAACACACTAAGTGAAATCCTCAAAATAATTTACTTTGGAAACTTCAGGACTAAATGTTTGATGAAAAAATGTGAAACAAAAATAACTATGTACCTTGTAAATCAGCTGATACAAAAGAGAGCAAGTAAGTGAATATAAGAATTCCAAGAAGAAATTCCATCTTCAGCAACGTCAACCCCAATGATCAACGCAACGAAATACAAAATCTTTTACGAGCATACAAATGACTTCCATCTCTGCAAAACATTGTAAATACAAGGCACATAACACAATTAGCAAATCCATTCAGCTGTTTCTTCAAACCTTGACTTTCCTAAAGTGCCCAAATCGAACACATTATCCTACATCTGAAAACAGGTTTCAGAATAAGTACAAGCAAATACTAGCATGCTCATTCCCAGTCACACATGAATCAGAGCATCATAGGAAATAATATCAATATTCTAAAGACAGAAAGCAAAAGAAAAAACTCCAAGACTAACAATTTCGTTTAAGGACAACAGCCACCTCTTGTTCTCTTGACTCTCATCAAGAATTTTCAGCATGGCAGGCAATTCTCTTCTTTTTGGTTCATTACCAACATTTCAGTAACATTTTTTATAAAATTTCACAACCATCATTTTTATTAAGTTCTAGGTTTGGTGAACAAAAACTTTATAATGAAAAAAATATCTTAGAACTTTTGACTTTGTCTCACAGAGCACTTCCTTTTTGGTAGTATGGAGGGTATGAAACTAAAAAGAATCCAACAGGAAACAAGTGAGGATAAAATGATTCACACAGAACTAGACATGAACAGGTTAATAACCCAATGTGTAGGTTCCCAAAAGACCATGAAAAATTACTCTCGCAAGCAAGTAAAGTGTCTTTTTCTTGCATGCTAAAATTCTTTTATTTGATTCAAAATGCATGAAAAGGAAAAATCAATATTAGGCTAGACTCTAGAGACAGCCGAGGAGAAAATTAGAAAGAATCTTCACATAATTTCAAGAATGGTGAAATAGAACATAATGTCAATAAAACTGTAAATTCATCTAAACCTGGTTTTACAAATAAATGCAGAACTACCCCAGGACAATTCCAATTCAAACAATAAAAAATAATAAACAAATGGTTAAGAAAGCAGTCAAAGCACAGCCAATTTCTTCACATAACTGAAAGAAAATGAATAGAGGAATTCAACAATAGAGTTACAAGTTTCAAAACCCAACATCAGAAAAATAATAATAACAATAATAATTTAACCAAAAATCCAGACAGGAAAGCAATAAGAAGTCAGTCAGTAAACAAAACCCAAATCTTAGAATCTCGAAAAAAAAAACTACACCTTGGGTAGGACATAGGAAGAATATAACTTACCTTAAGAAAGGAATCAGATTGGAAAAGATAAAAAGATGGGTACTTCCATTTCTTATAGATGATGAGATTTGAAAGTCAAAGAATCAAACTTTGATTCTCGTGAATTAAAAGGAATCAACTTACTTAGTGAAAGGAAAGATAGTGTATTTGTTTTGAGTTATTCTTTAAAGAGAATGACAAGATTTGTCTTTTTGCTCTTTGCTCTTCTCCAATCTCCTCTCAGTGTTCTTCTTCCCTTTAAGCCTTATTATTCTATTGATTTTTTACTTTGGGTGGGATATACAGACTTCCAAAAAGAAACTCTGCAATAATTACTCTTTCTCTTTCCTCTCAAGGTGACTTTGAATTGACTACGAAGGAGTGAAATACAATGTGCAGCTACATGGTTACTGCTGCTTCAACCATGTCTGCTGCTTCAACCATGTTGGAAAAACGACATCATTTATTAATAAAACAGATGACAGCAAACTTGAAACAGCCCATGCTTAGATTGCCTAAAAACAGGGTTGGAACCGCCGCCAGATTATCATTTTGCCTACTCAATATTTTAAAATCCTTAAAATGAATGCATATCACTTTTGAGAGGAATAAAAAAAAATTCATCCATTTTAAAACATAATATGATTTATTGGTGGTATTCATTTTTTTAAGAATAATTTAAATTCGACTGAAAATTAATATCTCATTTATTTTGAAAATATTATAATGATTAAAAATTTTAATAAGAGTCTGTGCATTGTATGGATGATCAATTAAAAATTTAAAGAGAAAGAAAAAATTACTGTTGAATAATTAA
This sequence comes from Gossypium hirsutum, assembly GCF_007990345.1. Taxonomy (NCBI): domain Eukaryota; kingdom Viridiplantae; phylum Streptophyta; class Magnoliopsida; order Malvales; family Malvaceae; genus Gossypium; species Gossypium hirsutum. Next base: position 48,068,919 of record NC_053434.1, read on the forward strand.
TGGATAATGATAAACAGGCTCTTTTTAATAAATAAAAATATTTTTTACTTCTGTTTTCGTCAGACCAAGAGAAAGAATGTCTCTTCGATTTAAAATAAAAATAAATTTATTGTTTAACTTTTTTCACATTTTTCAATTTTCATCAAATAATGAAACTGATAATTATTTACCATTCTAATTCCACAAAAAAGTTATTACAGATGTTTTAATTAATATTTAAAATATTAATGGTTTTTTCTTTTATTCTCAAATTATTGTCATCTTCTGTGCAAAGAAAACCGGAAGAGAGAGACCCAAGACAATGGGGAAATTTGGATGTTTGTCATCTTCACTTAATTTTTGAAAACTATCAATTTTTTTTAAAGAATTATTAGATTAGGCTATTTTTTATCATTGGAGAAAACGCTTATAATTATCAGGGGCCTCCTAATATTTAATAAGTCACGAAATTTTATCTATTTAAGGTGGCTTCTAAAACTTGCTAACTCAGTTGAAGGTCTGTCGTGTTGGCGACGTTGTACTAAGAGATGTGTTGGATAACAGAATCACAAAAAATCAAAATTGGTGATTGCATGCTACTACTACAATTATGGGTGTAGTACCGGTTGCTATTTTTACACCCTTGAGCGAACTACCCTTATACATTCTCACTTGTAACAAAGTAAAATTCTTTAGATAATATATTTATCATAATTAAATTTTTAAATTTTAAATTATTGCGTTAACATATTATTTCAATACGTGAAACCATGGGCCGAGTTACATGGGACTATCGAATAAGCTTCGAGATATACCGCTTCTGTTAGACCAATGATCGAAAACGGAGGTATATATTTTTTAAAATTTGAATTATATAATATTAATGTAGTTAATTTAAAAATTAGTAGTTTATATATAACTAAAAATTTTATTATTTTAATATAGTTTAAATAGACATCATGCTCCGATCTGACAATTCAAGAATGCACCTCGTCCGAATTCTTGGTGAATCCCAACATCTAGCACGTGAAGGTGTAATTGGTCGTGTACGCTACTGTGGAGATGCACGAGTCGGATAAAGTATTGCAGCAATTCAAGTTTAGGTAAATGATTCCACCAACACCCCAAGATATTAAAGGTCTACATCATATCAACTTGCGAGGGAGAACAAATTAGCATTGGCCTACATTCCACGAGAAATATATCAACATTTGGAACAATAGGTACGAGTTTTTACCTACTTACGAGGCAATTTTCGCTCCAGATTTAGCCTACTATCCGGAGTACATGTCATGGTTTAGGATCCATGACAAGCCATATCTACCTGCAGAAGAGGCAAGGGGCAGGCAACTACATATGAAGAGGCCAGGTTTTGCTTTTGGACCTCTATCCCTGACATATTGCATGCCGATGTCATTGACGTTTCAAACAACGACGATGCCGACAACAATGTATAGGTCATCTATGTTTGGGGCACCGATCGAAAGTCCGATCATTATGTCATCGATGTACGAGACACAATATAGTTATACCATTACACTGATGGTGTCACAAACACCTTTTAGATCATTGTTCTACCAAGTTATACCTGATTTGGCACACATTCTAATCAGGGATTAGATTGATTTATTTATTTTGCTTCTTATGTAAAATTTTAAATGAATATGAAATGTTTTTATTGTATTGATGTTGTACATCCTTATGTTTTTGAATTAATATCATTTTTGCATCAAAATTGGTTGTCATTGTCATTTCATATTATTAAATCAAGTCTGCACGGGAACAATGAAATAGAGTTGTATATTTTATTAATTTGTGTGGTATAATAAAAACGTGTTTACAAATTACAACAAAATTTTAGTATGAATGAAAAAATAAACAAATAGATTGTAGTTTAAAAAATAATAAATAGGTTAAAATTTTAATAAATCTGTTAATAGGGTATTGTCCTTATATCATCCTGTTAATGTGGACATGACAGCATTGTATGCCTTAGGTTCCTACATCACTAGCAAAACCTCGGTTGGTTTGCCTTCTCCCGCATATCCATGTTGCTGTGTATCTAAGTCGATGTCAATCGACCTTTTAGTTTACGACACAATGATCTATTGGGTAACAACTTGAATGGAAAGCTCGATACCAGCGGCCACATATGTTCATTTAGGACCGGTGGGAATAAGTTTCTTCACACGTTATACATGTGTTCTAGTTTGTACACTTCATTCATAAAGCTCATGTGATCCAAACGATGATTGTTACATATTGCAATTGCATAAGCACATGGAAAATGAAGTGTATCAAATCTCCCACAGTCGTAGGTCCGTTCTCTCAAGTATACACGATATGCTCCCTTAACAACACCTTGGTTCGGTCTACCGAACTCTATAACCTGAAGCAATAGGTCTTCGGACGAGTGACACACTGGATGCATACAGTTCACTTGTGTTGTAGCCTTCCCAATTTCTTTCATTATGTCCTCGCTCTAGACATGGCCACCCTTCATCTATCCAACATATTTTTCTGCTCGCTTTGGAAAAAGTTTAGCCAAACGGAAATATGTTTCTTTGACAACCGAGGATATCGAAAAATAACATGTTCCCTTCAATAGGGAATTGATGTATTCCGCCAGGTTTATCGTCATTTGTCCATATTGTAGACCCCTATCATATGATTGTGTCCACTGATTAAAGGTATATCAGAGAGGTACCCCGCCCTGACACTGTTAATTGCCTATAATTTTTCCAACATTTCATGGAAATGATGTTTTATGAACTCGTACCCTATCAAGAAAAGTGAATAGTTAATCTAATATGCCCAACATCTGTTAATCGGTTAAATATCAAACAATTGAAATAGTAGTAAATACATACCCATGTTGTTCACTTATGCATACTGAGCTGCGGAATCGTGTTGTCTATGGTAGTTCTCTGCAACATGTCTTAAATAATACCTATGGTGTATGCGGTCCCAAAGGCTTTTTTGTCAGAGATGACGTATATATCGGGTTGGGGGAAAACATGCCTCCTCAACCTAGACAGGAAGAAATCCCAATCTTCTGTTGACTCTCCCGGCGTTATTGTAAAGGCAATTGGCAGGATTTTTTTATAGCCATCTTGTGGCACAACCAACAACAACCGATGGGTATATCTGCCGTAGATAAAGGTGTCGTCGATTTGTACCAATGGTTTACAGTACTAAAATGTTTGTCAACATTGATTAAAATTCCAGAAAAAATAATGGAATACTCGACATCCATAGAACAACTGATCATTTTAGTACGCAAACATCATTTCTAGATCGGTTAAACAATTTGGAATGTACCTCTCCAATACCTGACAACACTACCATAAATCGGTGTACGACATGTCCCACCAATTATACATATTCTCCAATGCCTTCTACTTTGCAATCCACGCCTTGTGGTATGATGACATGTAATCGAACTGGATACAGATATTTTCAATTAAAATCTACTTCATGCCATTCTCATGTAAGTGTTCCTAGCATTGAACATTAGTTGATCGAACTATAAATCAAAACCATTAACTAAGTGTCGTGTAGGGGTCCGGTATTTTGTGTTACTACCAAACCTTAACTATTTAGAGTTCTGCCTGTCGCGGTTGAAATCTATGGTTGAAATAGATGAGTATTTTCCTATTGATGAATCTGAGATATCATAATGGAAACTTTCTAACGAAACGGTGAACCCATCGCAAAACTATGTCGTTGGACTTTCGACTTATTCTTACGTTCCGACCCTTTGAACTGGAACATATGTCGACCTTTGAGGGCCTTCATCTTTCCTTGAAAACTTCACATATAACTCGAGAAATGGTGATCCATTTTCAATATGTGTCTGCACCATTGTCTCCAACTCCTTCACGCCTATGATATCAAAAGTGTCATATCTAACGGGGTTGACCGAAGCACAAAATTGATATTTAAGTAACGATACTCTCATATGGTTGGATCCGACAAATTTTTTCTTAATTCTTCCATGCAGCTCCATCAATTGTATATTTGGGTTAAAAGCCAACCCCGTTGTGTTCTCTGATAAAAAAACAATCCCATTCTCGGTGTCACGCACTTCACAATCATAATAAATAATAGCATTAATTCATCCATTCATTTTCAACAAAATAACATGTTCCACATGCTCGAAACAAAAACATTATGCAAAAAAATAATGTTGTAATTAAATAGGAACAATAAAAATCGATTCTTACTTGATGCAAACTGCGTAGTAGCTGCCTTATATGCGAACTTCCTCTTCTTCGAATTCTTCATACAATTTTTTTTGCTCATAAATTCCTTATGCACTCAATACTGAAAGCCACCCTTTTATAGAGTCGAGTTGAGTGGCAATTGATTCAAAAAAATTTCCCAGGTGAGTGGGGAGCTGAAAGTGCTAAAGGGAAAACTCTCCACGTAGAACGCATTTTCAATGCACTGTTAGAAAAAAGCACTGAAAGCGCGTTCAACTGTACTCATTTTTAGCTGACATGGCATGAAATCGCATCTAGCTGGATGCACTTTCAATGCTTTTTTTTCTGACAATGTACTAAAAACACGTCGTATGTAGAGCATTTTCCCTCTTGCACTTTCAAGTCCCCGCTTTCTCCCACTCACCCATTAGATATCCTAGGATTCTCGGGATATATTTTCTGAAGAAAAATTCACTAAAAGTTTGAAAATAATGCACAGAAAAATATGATCAATCTCAACCTCCCATAAACAACACTTATCAAAACTTAGTTGCATTAAAAAAATCGAGTAGTTTGAGTTTCGATTATGAATCGAATTGAATTTTACAATTTGAATAATTCGAATATATGATTGGTGTAAATACGATGCTTGTAAATATCGAAAAAAATAGTTATTAACTTTACATCTCAAAAAATTATGAAAATACTAAAGAATATATAATAAACTTAAAATATATTAAAAAACCTCAAAATCCTACAAAACCTTAATCCCTAAAACTTAAGAACCAAAAAACCTTAATCCTACTTTTAAAAAATAAAAACCTGATCCTAAAAAACAAAACACAAGGAAAACGCTTCCAGTTGAAAGTGTTTTCATTATTTCGGCCTAGTTCCATCATTTAAAAAAAGAGCCTAATCCAGCAAATTTTAAAAAAAATAGGTATTTTTCATAAACTCAATATGTGATCTTCCGTAATTCATAATTAGTATATCAGGAAAAAGAAAGTTTGAAGATTTTTTTTAGTACATTTAGGCCAAGACGGGAAATTTTACATGTGAGGTGTGTAAAATTTTCAAAAATTAATTTTAAATTGAATTTTTTTTATAAGAGATTGTTTAATAAAATATTAAAAAATTTTAATTAATTAAAATTAATATTTTTAGTAATTTAATTTTTTAAACTCATTTGATAATTTGTAATAAAAATAAATAAATGACAGAATTTTTTTCAATAAGAAAGTGTGAATAATAATAAGTAGATAATAAACTACATACCACTTAATTTATGAAATTTTGATAATTCGTTTTATTTCTTTTAATATTATCTTTTTAAAATTTCACTTTAAAATTTTAAGATTTATATTTATCAATCAATCTAATCATATTATAGTACTTAATTTTAACAAATATATCAAATAGATTTTATAATTCAAAATTAGTACTTAATTTTTCAGTTTATTAAATAGAAACTAAATTAAAAGGTTAGGTTTGTATTATGTATTATTTAAGTTTTAAATTGATATATTGTATAGTTCAATATTTGATGATTAAATTGTTAGGCAACAAGGATAGATTATAATAGAAATTTTATTACATATGTATGCATATAGAAATTACATACTTAGAATACAGAGAAGTGTTTAAAACAACATACAATAAAAAATGAAACATATTGTTTAAAGCTAATTAATGATAATACATGAATTTAATAAGAACATGAATTCTCTGGGACGGTGTAGTGGGAAGATCTATCAAGAAGGTCCAACAAAGGCCGGTAGAACCTCCTAACTTGGATCCGGATGATCCTATTGTTGATGTTAACAATATGAATGTGGATGGTGAGAGGTTGATCTCCTGGAAGGGTAAGCTCATTGTTAAAAGTATGACACGAACGATGCTGGTTAAATTGGTTAGGAGAAAGATTTTTTATCTAACCATGGACAGTAAATTGCAAGCATTATGGAGGACAAAACAACCAATACAAATTCTAGATCTATAAAACAATTATTTTTCGATTAAATTCCAAGAGGATGAGGATTACTTGGCTGCTTTAGCCGGTGGTTTGTAGACAATACTCGGGCGCTACCTCACGGTGAGGCCTTGGACGCCATCGTTTTTGACCGATCAATTGCAACCCCAAAGTTTATTACTTTGGATCCAACTTCCTGGACTGCTTGAAGGCATGTACTCCAAGAGTCTCTTGAAATTTATTGGTGGGGTTATCAGACCAGTGGCAAAGGTGGATAAAAATACCAAAAATAATTCTAAGGGGACAGTTTTCTCGTTTGGTTGTTTATATTGATCTAGGGAAACCTTTGGTGTCGAAGATAAATATTGATAGAAGAATCCAACAACTTGAGTATGAAGCTCTTCCCATGGTTTTTTTCGACTATGGTCAGTTTGGGCACAACCGCGACAATTGTTGTTTCAAGTCTAACAAAGAGGGTTCACAAGAAGTTGAAGAGGAACAATTACTTTCACGGAAGGCGGAGATGTAACAAAGAGTGGAGGAAGAACAATTTGGCTTATGGATGCTTGTTGAATTCAAGAATAAAAGGAAAACTTGACCAGTTACGAATCCTGGTAGCACCACAAAGGATGCTGTGAGTGGTGGCTCTAGATTTGGTGTGCTTAACGACAATCACGATGAAGAAATTGGTGTGAATTTTTGTAACACCCCTAATCTGTATCCGTTGTCGGATTAGGACTATGAGGTATTACTATTAAAACATTATTTCCATAAATATTCATTAATAATTGTACTACGAGATCCAGATAACATATATGCATATATGTATATATTAAGCATTTTATACATACTCAGAACATAAAACACATCCACAACTTAAATATTGAATATTAGACTTGTTTTACAAAAGTCATGTGTATGCATAAATTGTACATCAATTAAAATAAGTAAACATCATTTTCAACCTCACCATTCATTAATGCGGCAATACCACGTGAACTAAGATGAAATTCATTTGTTTTACAAATAATACAAATTTGCAATGCAAATATCCAAATATACAAATATATTAACTCAATGCATTCTTTATTCATTCGGCCCACATAGTTCTATTTTACACATTCTTTAATATACCGAAATTAATAACATTATAAGACCATACACGTTTATACATGAACCAAATATAAGTGCGTTTATAAACATGCTTTTATAGACATGTAAGTAGCCATTTATTAGATCATATCCGCTTACTAGTACAGTATATTTATTTTTATTTTAAGAACAAAGTTTCTTACACAACCTAAGTACCATTGAATTTAATTACCAAATTGAATAATTCAAGCATCCAACATAACATCAATTTAGTTGGCTATTAAACGCCACACCTACTCTTGCAATTATAAATGTCTTGAAATATTGTTCCATAATCAGACCTATCAACGAATCACTTATGTAATGTAATCAATTTACTATTTGAATATTAAGTTTTCGAAACAAACAACTAACTTGATCATAAGACACAAGCATTACCCACCTCATATCCTTCAAATTAGTCAACTTGAACATAACTACCTAACACTTTGATTCATGCAGCATTCCATTTTTTTTTCTTCCTCACAACTATTAACATGTCAAATTCAGACATATTTAGCATGCCATTCACAAATAAATATTGCTTACCGCATATATCTTACCTTTGTGGCGCACAACCTGTTAACCAAAATTAATCTAAACCGTAACTAACATAATTCAAATTCTACTATAATAACTTAGCCATTTTCACATGGCTCATTATATACAAAACCAAAATCTAATATTTCAAAACCCATTTTAGCCTATACATGCCATAATTTAAGTTTAGCTAAAAGGTACTAAAACAGTAGATAGTGTGATGAACTTTGCTGACAGTCCCCGAGCTTGTAACTTGATCCAAAATCTATAAAATATAAATACACATATACACAAGTAAGCTTTTTATAGCTTAGTAAGTCATAAGCAAATAATCAACCCAAAGATATTATCAACTTAATTTAACTAAACCAAATTATATTATCATAACACATTTAGATTCAAACGCATATAAATTTATATTGTATATATATACATATATATATTCATTATAAATATCACCTAACCGAATGTCTATATAGTCAAACTAACATATTAGCATTCAATTTTCCAAAGCCAAATAATCATTACAAATCTAATTCACATACACTCAATTACATAAGTTCATGTGTTACCATATAATTTCATATACATGCATTGATTATGTGACCAAATACATAAATTCCCATACATATAATTAATACTCATTCCAATAATTTTCACAAGGTTAAATACCCATACCTAGTTCACAAATAATCCTCATTTGTAGTACACACAATTTGTAATGAGTATCAATTTACACACTTACCTTATTTTAAATAAACCTCAAGCTAATTCATACCTGGTCATTTAGCTCGTTTTACACACTCGAATACAACTTATCTTTGCCCGATGAACCATTCGGAGTTGGATAGGACACTTGGTTAATCACATAAATCGTACAATGCCAACGTCCCAGACGTAGTCTTACATGTAACCACATATCGATGTCACTGTCCCAGATAGGGTCTTACTCGTAAACACATATCGGAATCACATATCGATGCCATGGTCTTACTCGCACACATATATTGAAATCCTGTGTCATGACATATGTATCCTAACTATTCCTAAGGTTCATACGGGGCTTTCGAACGTCATAACTCGGTCGAATCGAACTCGGAAGTGTAGTAGTCAAATTTAATCATTTTCGGCCATAGCATATTAAAATTCTACATTTCATAACAGCATATAAATATAACATTTAATTACCAAATAAACAAGTCTTTTTGCTTATAAACTTACCTCGGATGTCGTAAAATGGGACGGGGCTGCTAGTCGACAACTTTCGTTTTTCCCCGGTCCAAATCCTATTTCTTTATTTCTTGATCTTGAATTTAGCTTGCAAGATGGCCGAACCCTATTTCTTTTTCTTTTTCTTTGGTTATTTTGATATTCGGCTAGTAGAAAGTATGAACACATTATGATTTGTCTTATTATTTTATAATATACTTTATATTATAACATTTTATTACATAAGTTACTATTTTACCCTTACTTATTATTATGTATAAATTGCTTTCTAATAGCCGAATGTGTCCATGCAAGTATGTAAAGGTGTATTTGCATTATAGGTGTTTCCATTAATAAAGACAATAGCAATTAAGTACTTTCACATTTAACCACTAAATTTTTATCTTACGCGATTGAGTCCTTTTATTTAATCGAACACCTAAATGATCAAATTAAATCACGAAAATTTCAAAGATATAAATTCACACAAAATAAACACAGAAAATAATTTTTAAATATTTTTTGACTCGAATTCATGGTCCCGAAACCACTGTTCTGTTTAGGATCTTAATTGGGCTGTTACAATTTTGGTGGTCTAGAAGGCAAGATTGGAGACGTGAGTTTAAGAGAAGAAGATTTGGAGGCTACCAAGATGGTTAAGAAGTCCGATAAGGCAGGAGTGGCTAATAAACCTAGAGGTTCAAGTAGTGGGTTTACTAAAGCAAAAGGGAAAGAGGTCTGAATAGGTGGTGGGCTAAAGCCAACTCTAATATCCTCAAGCCTTTTAATAAAATGGGTTCTGCTGGGTAGAAAAGTAATCCTTTTGATGATAGATCAAATATGGGGCCTGTGGTTTTAGAAAAGGATTTGGATTCTTTCCAATTATAATCAACAAGGTTTGTCTTAAATTCTAATAGAAATGTTGCCATCAAAATTGTGAACAAACCAGGTAGTTCAATAGATTTAGAGATACAAAGCTGAAATTATAATGCAATTGTGAACTGGAATTTGGGGGAAAACTTTGGTCAAAGATCGATGGAGGTTATTAACAAAGCTTCTGGCGAAAGAGAGAGATGTACTTGGATTATTGATTTTGTTGATGATTTTTCAATTGTTCCGATAGTAGCAGCCATGGAGGAAATTATACATGGATTGTCGAAAGAGGTCGAAAAAGACACTAGTATGAAAGGAGGAATTTCTTATGTGATTGGGTCAAAGACTAGGCCTTCTATAAATGTTGTGAATTCCTGAGATGATAGATATTTTTTTTACAATTTTTTTTTTATTTTGTGGGTGATGGTTCCAGACTTACATTTATTTTTTTGGAATGCTCAAGGGTGTGGTCACCCCTGCTTTCATAGTTTCATGAAGAAATATAAGAATGAGGTTCGGCCAAATATTGTTGCTATTTTCGAAACTAGGATAAGTGGATGTAAGGTGGATATAGTTATCGCAAAATTTGGTTTTGATAATTCATTCAGAGTGGAAGCTTCTAGTTCCGTGGGAGGTTTGTGGATTCTCTGGAATGATGATTTTGGTGTGGAAATTTTGAATCTTCACTCTTAGTTTGTTTATATGCATATCTCTTTTTTTTTTCTACTATTTATGCTAGCCTTCATCGCAGTTCAAGGGCTCAATTATGGGTTAAACTAAGTCAAATCTCGACTATAGTGCAAGAACTTTGGTTGATTGCGGGAGATTTTAATGCTATCTTAAGGGGTCATGAGCAGAAATGAGAGTCTAATATGCGAAAAAATAGTTGTAGCCATTTCAGATCCTTTGTCTTTGATAATGGTTTATATGATTTGAGATTTCAGGGACCTTATTTTACATGGAATAGAGGCAATTTATTTAAGAGACTGGATAGATCTCTTTGTAATGATTTTTGGCATTCCTTTGCGCCTAACACCATTGTTCGCCATTTGTATAAACTAAAATCAGACCATCAACCTTTTGTTGTCTCAGAATCTTCAACAAAGACTAATAATGGAGTAAGACTATTTCACTTCCTAGCTAGCTAGCTTTTACATCCAGATTTTTAAAATGTGGTGGGAGAATCTTAAGAGCTAAGAAGGTATTACTACAAATTTGGACAAATTCACTCACCTGATCCATGTTTGGAATAGAAATGTTATTGGTAATATCTTTGTTAGAAAGCGTAAGGCCATGATGGAGCTTGACTATATTCAAAAGGCTCTAAAATGGAGGGATTCTGTGAGACATAGAAGTAGAAAAGCAGAGGTACACCATGAAATTGAGAATTTTTTAAACCAAGAGGAATTACTATGGTTTCAAAAATCAAGAAGTGAGTGGCTTTCTAATGGGGATAGAAATACTAAATACTTTCATAGCCGAACTATGAAATAAAGGAAACAGCACAGAATCGAGAGGCTAGTGATTGATGATATGAGTTGGTGTTATGATAGCAACACTCTCAAGTTTCATGCAGTTTAGTATTTCTCGAAGTTGTATACAGTGGATCAGTATTCGATTGAGGAATTCCCTTACTACGGAGGAATTCCCTTACTACGCGCATATATATTCTACCTCCGTAACCTCTTTATAAAACTCTATTTCCTTGCTGTCCATCAGGCCCTGGATAACAGATCTGAACTCCTCACATTCTTGAATTATGTGTCCCACTTTATGATGGAATTCACAATAATTCTCTATCCCATCATCTCTTCCTTTTGTATTTGAAGTAGCTAATCCTCTTCTTGCCATTTCCTTCCAAACCAGTTTCAAATAAGTTTTCACTTCTGAAACATCTATCTTGGTTCTTTTTCCAATATCTCCATCTATCGCATTTATCCCACCATCAGTATGACTAGGTAGTGGATTTTCTGTACTGGGCGCATTATCGAGCTTTACAATACCCATCTGAATAAATCTCTCAACCAGCTTCTTAAAAGTAGTACAATTTTCTATCGAATGTCCTACAATCCCTGTATGATACTCACAATGAGCATTTGCATCATACCATTTAGGAAACGGAGGCTGTAATAGCTTTAGATAAAAAGGTGCCACCACAAGTGCATCGAACAAACTTTGATATAACTCTTTAAACGTCATGGGGATTGGTGTAAATTGTAGCTTGTCATTGTTTTACCTTGCTTCAGATTCCTGCCTTGATGAACCCTGACCAGCAATTATGGCCTTTGGCTGACTTACAGTAACAGACTTTGAATACCCCACATTTGTATTGTTCACTTCATTCTCCTTTTTCCGTGGCACAGACATTTTAGCACTTTCTCCTACATCTATCCTTCCATTTCTTATGGTATTCTCAATCATTTCTCCTATCATGACCACATCCACAGAGCTCCTTGTAGCACTTCTTAACATGTGAGTTATGAACGGAGCTTTTAAGGTATTAATAAAGAGCATTGTAGTTTCCTTTTCCAAAAGTAGCGGCTAAACCTGGATAGCCACTTCTCTCCATCTCTGTGCATACTGCTTAAAACTTTCGTTTGGTTTCTTCTTCATATTCTACAGAGTAATTCTATCAGGAGTTATATTTGTTACATGACTATACTGCTTCATGAATGCTTGTGCCAAATCTCTCTAGGAACCAATTCTATTTCGACTCAACTGATTGTACCATTTAGCTGCTACTCCCATCAAACTGTCTTGGAAGCAATGAATAAACAGTTGATTGTTATTAACATATCCAGTTATTCTTCTACAAAACATAGTGATATGAGCTTCAGGATAGCTCGTTCCATTGTATTTCTTGAATTCTGGCATCTTGAACTTGTATGGCAGTACCAAGTCTGGGACCAAACTCAGATCTTTTGCATCAACTCCAGGGTGTCTATCAATGCCTTCCATTCCCTTGACCTTTTCCTCCAGCAATTTACATCGCTCCTCCAACTGTTTCTGTGGTTCTGTCCTTGCCCTTTCCTCTTTCGCAACTTCATCCAAATTAGGCACCATTGGATTACTCGAGTTATTACCAGGATTAACACCTGAGCCAGCTTGAAAATTCATTGGTATTGAAACTCCAGCCTAAAACTACTGAGGCCTGATCGTAATAGATGGTTTTTGGAAATTAATCTCAGGTTGTGTCTACACATGTGTAGGAGTGAAGCCAGGAGGATACTGAGGGTCTTCATTATTTTCTACCACATTATCCATATGACATTTTCCCTTATCCACTCTTCTCATCAGCAATTGGGACAACTGACTCATCATCTCCTTTTGAGACTCCATCATTTGTTCTTTCATCTCTTGTTGAATCTTAGCTAGCTGCTCTTGCATCTGTGACTACATTTGCTCTTGCATATCCTTTTGCATTTGCTCTAACTTTTTCAGTCTTTTGTCTATTGACTTAGTCTTTTCCCTTGTACCGTAGGGATGCGTATTTGGTGTGTTTTTGTTGGTTTCCAGATTACTGAAATAATTTTTAATTAATTAAAATCTTGTTAGGATCTTTAATACATATGATGTAATGTAATGCAAGTGCATAAATGAAAAGGAGACATTAATTCTGATTAATTCCATTTAGAAAACTTTACTAGAAAATAAAATTCTTTACATAAAACTGAGTTACAAATAAGACTTCGCCCTAATGCTCAGAGCCTTAACTTTCCTAAGAAATGAAGCTAGTTCCTGTCCTTTTTCTGACTCTAACTCATACTTCACGCTTAATACGCCTGCTTTTACCACCAAAGACTGCAAGTAATCAGCCACTTCTCGAATTTGTGTTACAGTTTCTCCCATGATGTAATTCTTGCTTCTAACTTGGTCCTGAGAGTGATGAAGCCAACTCTTCCATTGCTTCTCATTTGCCTCCAAGAACTCGATCCTCATTTCACAACTTTGCAATGCCGTCTCTAATTCTTCTATTTTCCCTTTCATCTCTTCGATCTTGCTTAAGCTTACTCTCAACTCCATCACAGAATTGCGATTCCGATACAAACATAGAGATCTCTCCAATTCCGCTACTCTAGCCCTTAATTCGTCTTGTTCATTTTTACTCTCTGACAAACTTTTCTCTAATGCCTCATTCTATGCTTGAGCCTCCTAGAACTTCTTTTCCCGTTGATCTGCCTTAGTCCTTTCTTCTCGAACTTCTTGGTGCCATTGTTTCGAAGTCTTTCCTAATCCAGCAGTCCTCATTGATTGGCGTAGCTTCTTATAATCTATTTTTAAACTTTCTAAATCTTTCTCAACTTCATTCTTCCTTTTCCGTAATTTTTCTGCCTCTGAATTCTGAACCTCCACATCCAAATTTAGGTGCATTTTTTCTTCCTCCAACTGCTCGATCTTCTTCCCAAACTCAGAACTCTTCTCCTCAAAGTCTTGCTTTATAATTTCCAACTCTGATGGGGCAACTTGTAATTGTTCCTCCACTGGTCGGGTGCCTTCTAAGCTTGGTCTAGGAATATTATCATTAACTCTTTTTCCTAAACCATCCATTATATTCAGGTGTCACCATGGAACCAACAGCCAACCTCTTCATCTAGTAAGTTTACCTCCAAGCATCGGATAGTTCCCGAATCTTCCTCTTATAATGGTCACCTTTATACGGGAATTCACACTGAGCAAGCCCGTAAGTCGTGAGTACAAACTGCCTTGATTTATAGTTCCTTAATGCCAGTAAAAGAGTATATCCAGTGGCTCCCCAAATTCCTGACAATGGTACCCAATCAAAGTTCCCACATCGATACAGGATCTCATTAGGAACCATCCAAAAAGCTCTCCACTCTATGTCCTCCTCCTTAAGGTTTTGAAGAATTTCCATCCACTTTTCCTCTGAAATATCATCTCTTCTTTGGATAGCTGTCTCCTCCCTTAACGGGGAATAGCTTTCGGAGAAGATCTAATAAGAAACCTTGTTCACTTTCCAAAAATGCCCATGAAACCACACCATCAACAGCTGTGCACAACCAATAAATCGACCCTCACCTGCCCTCCGAAACATGTTCAAGGATATAAACGTCTAGGCCAGTATTGCGAGTACAGGTGTTATTCCCTTCTCAAGACGATCGAACAGATTAGTGACTGCCTCATCCACATGCCTTAAAGCCTTAGGAAAAATCACCAATCCATAGATGCTTAAGGTAAATATATCAACCATTTTCTTTTCATCTGGATGTGTCAAAACAAAATCTCTCAAATTATCCCAATGAATACATTTACTATTCCCCTTCTGTTGAATTCGAGCAGTAACCCAAGGCTCGCTCATCCCTGAAATATTCATTAATTTCTTTGCGAAAGTTTGACCATTAAAAACCTTAGCATAAGCTTTTCTGACTTGAACTTTTAGACTCCTCAACAGGGTAGTATATTCCTCCAAGGTAGGCACCAAATCCACTTCTCCAAAAGTGAAACAATTATAAACAGAATTCCAAAATTGAGCCATACCTCGGAACAGATGCTTGTCCACCTTAACATCGAGCAAGTACGATATATCACCATAACTCTGGTAGAACAACTGTTTGGTTCCCTCATCCCATCGAGCCAATATATCTCTTAACTCTTGCAACTCATTCTATGTTACATTGATGCGAGTGAAATTCTGCAACTCTGATGTATATCCTTCTGCCAGGCTATCCCCTTTCTCTGATTGTAACTTCTCTGACCATGCACGAACGGCCACATTATTCTAAACTTTATTAAGAAATTCATTCTCCATGTTAAACTTTCTAACTTAGAAATCGAATACGAATCAACACCTCCTTTAGTATGCAATGTCATGCAAAACACAATCAAAACAAAACACAAGTTAGTATCAAATATAAGTGATAAAAACAAGCATAACAAAAATAATCATAACACACATATGGGCAATTACTAAGGCTTGACGCGGCTCTACCTAAGGATAGCTTTTAAGGTTCACTATATGTAGCTCGGTTCTAGAGTAAAGGTACCCGAACCAGCAGATTCCTCAATCCTCACCCATTATAGGCTCATAGGATCAAGTTCAGTTCAGGGGAATACATTTCCTTATGACCATGCGGAGATGAAAATCTCACGAAATCACAGGTACAGATGTATCTCGGAAGCAATCCACTAGCCCATACGGAGGTGAAAACCTCACGAAAGCATAGCTTCTCACTCCCACTTAAAGGTATAACCGCAGTGGTCATGCAATGCAATGCAATATAATTTTACAAGACCCCCAATCATACAAAAAAATGCAATTAAAAGAATCATGATTTTCAAAACAAATTTTCAATTCTTTCAAAAAAAGACAGCAATAATCAATTTTAAGGCCTGACTCTCTTTGTGCAGTCCCCAGTGGAGTCGCCAATCTGTCGAAACCATTTTTTTATTTGAAAGAGAAAAGAAAACAGAAATTAACTTTTAAACAATACATGGAGTCGCCACCAATCTCTTTGTTTAGGTGTGATTGGGTCACCTACTAAAACGTTTTGTTCCACTTAAAACCATTTTGGTTCACGTAAAATTTAAAAAAATGGGTTCGGGAGTCGGTTATGCATGAGAAAGGGTTAGCACCCTCATTATGCCCAAAAATTGGTACCAATTTGATTCGATGCTATCCTTATATCAAAGATTTTAAAAAGGATTTCGAGGTATGGTTCTTTTTAAAATGTTTGAATGTTCAAGTTAACTATCAAAATTCTCTTGTTTCAAAGACATGTACCCAGCACGATTGGACACGATCCTTTATACCTTCAAAAATACGATTGATTTTTGTCTTTCGAAAACTCGTACGCTGAAATTATAAAAGAATATCCAAATATTTAGTTCACCGAAAAATCATACCCAGCACGGTAGGGCACAATTTCCCGAATTCCCAAATATTGGATATTGTCTTATTTCAGAATTTTTGAATAACAAGGAAAATTGGAAATTAGCTCAAAACACATTTATTTGTTTTAAAATAGATGGAATACTTAATGCATTGTAACGAAACATTTGTATAGAAAAGGATTAATAAACATGAAATAATATGCACACATATAGTACAATAAACCACAATTAATAAATCCAACAAATAAGTACAACTATTCTAAGTAAAATGTAACCAAATTCTTAATCATGGATGGAGAACAATTGATATAACAAATAAAACAGTGACTAGGTAATATACATCAACAATAAATATGGCACAATATAAAACGATCCACAAAACATGTACAGAATAAAATGGAATTAGAAGTCAATATGGTATAAGACATTTTCAAAATAATGATGAATTAATGAACTCATAATATATATATAATATATAAGTTGACAAAATTGCATAAAAACTAGAGATATATAATTGTTGAAATAGATATTATATAATAAAAGTTTGAATCAAATTATATGCAAAATATTTTAAACATAAATTCATTTTTAAAAAAATTGACAATATACATGATAACTTAAATAATATATAAAATATGAAAGAATAATAAAAATACATGATAAGATATAATACACATAATAGATTCACAAAACATACATATATAAATAGATCTAGGAATAATTATTTGTAAAAATAGCATAAGATTAATAATATATATAAAATTAAGTTAATCTATAAATTATATACGTACCATTATACATAAAAAAACATTTAAATGAGATACTATATAAGACATAAGAATAATATAATATAAAGAAGCATTCCAAAATAATAATTTTATAAACACAAAGATGAAGTTCCTAAAATAGTTTCATATATACATAAAGAAAAATACTAGGTAAATTATAAAGCAAGAAGTACTTTAAATAGAAAAATCTAAAAATATTTAAACAAAAGATTATATAAAAGTATTAAAATAGCTTAATGTAAAAAGAATTTTAAAATGATAATTTTATAAAACAAAATAAAGTTATTAAGATGATTCAACTCATATACAAATATGTTGTGAACCTTAAAATAATAGGTATTATAAATTGAAAACTCAGTGTGAATAATGTATATATTAATATGTATAAAATATTTTAAAAAAATATTGTACAAAATGTAAAACTAATAAGATAAAAGAAATCTCAAAATAATTGTACAAATGAAAAGAAACAAAATCATTAAAATGGATTAACACATATAACAATATTCAATGTATTTTAAATTAGCAGATTATACAAATGAAAGACCAAATTAAGATTGAATCCAAAATAAGAAGAATAATTTACAAACGAAATAATCGTAAATAAGATCAATGTGCAATGAGCGTAAATGTATGGGCACTAGAATTGTAAATATCCCTGAGCCCGAAACGTAGCACTGTATCACGAACTAAAATGAAAACACGCATGAACTAAAGAGCCAAATTAAAAAACAAGGCAAAACCAATAATACGCAATTGAATACTCGCGCGTAAGGAAGGATCCAGCGCGCAATTTCTCCATTCAAACAAAACGGCGTGGATCCGACTTGTTAATCGGGCCAACACGCGGATCTTTATCCCTTTGAACGGCGCCATTTTATTAATAGGTTATTTAAAACCTTTTTTTCCTATTTCCTTTTCCAAACACAGCCAACATTTTAACCAAAATTTACAGCCCTAAAATCAATTTGTTAGGGCTCATTCTAGCAATCGTCGAACCACCATTCCATTTGGTGGCCGACAATGCACAAGCAGCGACCAGATTCCACTGACGAAGGCTCTGCTCAAGGAAATTTGGTAAGCTATTTTATTTTTTTAAAAAAAGAAACTTTAGATCTAATACTACTTGCTCACGAAAAACATAGCAAAATTCGAAAGAACACACTCAATCATTCGACCCTCGCCCATATCTTCACATTTCTGAAATGTTTGGGCTCTCATTGGTGTCGTTTCAGGTATTCTTTTTGTTTTCATGCAAAAGATTGAAAGCAATTCAAAAAAGAAAAAAACAGAATAAGAAATCACCTTTGAATAACTTTTGATTCTTTCTTTTTGATATTTAGTGTGCGTGCTTGCGTAAAAATACATGGAGTACAAGTGAGGCTTTTATAGCCTGAATTTACAAAGAAATAGCGAAAAAATAAAAATATTTTCCTGCTGTCATCTGCATATTCTGTTATTCTATTTCTTCTCGTGTATTCTTTTGCAGGAACGGCTGTACGGAGGAGAGGGGAAATGGCTCGTGGGAACCCAACCCCCTAGCACTGTTCTGGCGTATTCCAGAAGTTTCTGGTGTTCTCGGTTGTTGATTTTCTTTGAGTCCAATTGGGTCTCGCGTTTGGGTTATTAGAATCGGGTTTAGGGTTTGGGTTTATTCAATTGGGTTTAAAAAAATGTATTTGGACTGCTTTTAATTTAATTTACTATTTGGCCTGATGGTTTGTAAAAAACTCGGACTTTATTTATTTATTTTTAATTGATTTTTGGTTTTATCGTGGGCCAGCAAATTGGGCCTATTACATATTTGATATCAAATAATATTTTAAAAGTCATTATTTACCATTTGAACAACTTAAATTCAATAATAAATCGTCATTGAACATCAGCAATTTATACACCCCTTTTTGAATAGCTTAATTGCAGTAATAAATAACAAATGATAGCAACAATTAAACCTTAAATGAAACAGGCATTGAAGCTAAGCCGAATGACATGAATGTGTCTTATTTTGGATTGCATTGCAACCTCAATTGGAACATGTATTTTATATCACCAAAATGACATGATAATGCCCTAAAATGGCCAACATTAAACTTCAATTAAAACATGAATTAAATTCAACCGAATGAGATGGAATTATCCAGCTTTGGACAGCAATTAACTTCAAATAAAAACATGATTTTAATATGCATTTAACTTGTACAAAAATTTAAGTAGCAGCCAGAATTAAGAATATGAATAATCAATGGTGTCAAGGGTCGGTTTATTACCTTCATGCAAAAATTTATCATGTTTGTTAGTAAATTTAAAGATAAAACCGAAAGTGTAAAGGTTTAAGTACCTTACGGTAACAGCATGGAAATAATCAATTTAGTTCATAAGACAACAATAGAGATTCATATTTGAACAGCATAAATTTACTTAAATTGGAACAATAAATCAGCAGCTATAATTCTTGTTTGAACAATATAAAAACCCAAAATTTTGGACATTAAGGCAGCAACAAAAATTCATATTTGCTCACCACAAAACACATGATTTTGGTCAATAAGCCGTAGCATCGAACTGGTAAGAACATAAAAACACAAGCAAGCTGGAATTTTACAAGTATAAACGATGTACGAACGACATTCCGAATGACCCCACTCTAAGTGGTTTTTCAAGTGACTTACGTCCATTTAATTTGTCATTGCAATTAAAAAGAAAGGAATCATTACTTCACATAATCAATGTCGGACCATGCTTGATCAAAATTAAACATTTAGTAAGCTTAAAAGGAATTTAAGAGAACTTACTTCATTAATCTGACACTTAACTAACCATTTAACAAAGATTCTGCAGCATTTAATTTACTTTCATGTACAACTACCGGCATCATTAATGGCAACACTAAACATTCCTCAATTTATAGGTTGAGACATCATAAATCTACAACTAATTGGTCACATTTAACTAGGCACATTAATTGATAGTCAGGCAATTATTTGCGGCATTTAAATTGGCCTTCTCTAACCTTCACAAGCTTCATAAACAATAGCAATGACACTCTTCATTTAACAGGTTTGAGAAATCAATTTCCAGCATTTACTCTCTTCAATTTCATCATATTCAAACTATTTTAATACAAAATCAAATGGAAAGTTTTTTTTCATGTAATATTTGGTCAGCAACAACCCAACTATTCATCTCATAAAATCAAGCCGAAAACCGATAATCATGCATGGGATTTGCATGCTATAACAACTTACTCAATAATCCAAAATCATCAAATTTTATTTCATTTCACTTACCAGCCAAAAGAATATCAACGTACCAGTTCGAATCCCATTCCGAGCCTAGCCTTGTTCAAGCTCCTTCCTTTTCTTCCTACTACATTCTCCCTTTCCCTTAGCAAGTTTCTTGAGGAAATCAGCCCCTAAAGCAAACATGCAATAAGCTATCCCCTCACCTCCCCCTTCCAATGAACAAAGAAATTCCAACTGAAAAATTCTCTCCTCCCTTTTTTGTTTTATTATTATTATTATTATTCTTTTTTCATCCTCCTCTTTTCTTCCACTATCTGTTTTCTTTTTATTATTATACTTTATTATTTTATTTTTTCCTCCTTATCATTTTATAATATAACAAATATATATGTTATTTTCCGTCCACTAAACCTCGTCCTTAATCTAAGTTTCCAATAAAAATATACATAGTAATTTTACTTTTACCATTTTACAAATTAGTTTCTCTACCTTAATTAATTTCTAATTCGATGAAATAATTTATCTGAATTTCAATTCACCTATAACATAACTCCATAAATATTTAATAAAAATACTTATTGTCTCAGTTTACGAAAATGAGATCTCAAAGACCGCATTTCCTGATTCCATTGACTTTATTATTGTTACACTAGTACTTTCTTTTTTGTTTTTTGTTACACTAATACTTTACTTAACTATTAATTACACAAAATTATTAGATCAAATTTTAATATATTTTTATTCTAGCCTCATAAATATTAAATTTATGAACATAGTTTACGGAAATGGCATTTCGAAACTAAAGTTTTTGACACCACTGGAAATCCAGTTGTTACAAATATAGTTCAGTACAATGAAATACCTTGAAAGTATTCCGAGGATCGTACACAAGGGAGGATGGAATAAACTATGAAAACCTTTTTACAATAATAAGTCTAAGTAGTAGTAATGAATCTCTATATTATGATAAACCATAAAATAAGTTGAAGAGGTAAAAATAAATAAAGAACAAAAAGAAAAAAATAAACAAAAATAATTCAATAAACCAATCAAGAAGATTAACTCGCTTCAGGGTTTGTAACTAACTTCGAATTAGGGATTTAGAGTGGATTAGCTAGCGATTAACCAATTATCACCTCTTGGCCTCTAATTAGCTAATCGATTAGTTGATACTCGCTTATCTTCTGACCTCACTTTCTCAGCCAAGATAAATTATGATTTACTCAGTTTGACTTATCTCCCGACGTCGTCTAGCCTATGACTAGGATTGTCAAGCCTAGTGGTTTAAGCAGAGTGCTTCATACTAACTAATCCCTCTCGGGAAACCCTAAATCCTGCATTAATCACATTCCCATCCACTCGTTAATCTCCAGTAAGGGATTTAGCCACTCAAGTTATTCATAATCTCTCTCTATTGAATAAACCATGTAAAGAACATAATCGATTTAGAAGAGAAAACAAATTTGAATAATTGTGAATTAAATATTGAATGGGGAATGGAGTAGTATATCTCTTGATTAGAATAAAGAAATAAAACTAATGCAAAAGAACATAAACTGAAATGCTTTAATTAAATAAAAAAAACTATTGAATCAAAACTGATTTTAAGAGGAAAAAAATAGTTAAGAAAAACTAAAAAGAAAATAATCTAAACCTACTCCTAAACAACTAGGGGTTTTGAAGGTGTTTAGGGTGAATTAGTTACATTCAACCCCTAATGTTTTATTTATAGAGGTGTTGGAAGCCCAAATTAGGCTTAGGCACGTCCTAAGTCTTTGTATAATTTTGATTGCGTAGACGAATATAACCACGAATTTCTTGGGCAAGACATCGACACGTGTCGCACCACACAAACTCTTCCTTGGTTGTTTATTTTGTGCCTTGACATCCTGGAAAGCTTGTGCATCACTCGACCCTTACTTCCACATCAGTTGGGCCTTTATATCTTCATCCTACACACTCAATTAAACAAATTAGCACAATCTAAGGCTTGTGTTGGCCTATTGGGTCACATCAGCAATAAAATATGTTAAAAATAGTTATTTTATTAACTTTTAAACCTATGGCCGAAATACTGAAAATGAAATATAAAATCCTAAATTGCATAGGAAATAAGCTCCTTAAGTTCGAAATTGACCCAAATTGACTACTACATTTGACGGCAGATCAAATGCCCTCACGCTTAAGTCTTTGCTTGTCCTCAAGCAAACTACCCAAAAACAAAATAAAAGCCGAAAATAAACTAAAACAAAAAACAAGAAATAAATATGCAATAAAATGTACTTGAGATAGCTTGGTACACGAGATAGGATTAGGGCATCGACATTAGGAAGATTTGCCTAAATATAAAACTCTAACTAGAAATTTAAACAATTCAAAATTATTTACACCTAAAAGGATTAGTTCGATAAATTAAAAAGTAAATAAATTAAAGAAACTTAAATATATAACTCCATCAAAGTGTATATATGAATATAGTATTTATTTTGGCAAAGTATAGTCAGTTCAAATTTTTTTTCCTACTCGGTTTATTTTTATCTATGTTTTGAACTCTATTGCAATAATATTTTCACGATAATCCCTTATGATTTTTTTTTTGTTTTTGCCAATACTATCGAGATTTTTCTCGGGCACTTTTTATAAGGGTTATACTAGTCATATTGCACCGTTTCAATAACCATGGATTGTGCCGAATATTTTCTTTTTAATTCGAACATCTTATACTTCTACAAATATAATTACCTATTTGCGTCTACCTTTATCATTTGGTATATTTAATCTCTTTTACTTATTTACATTCCAATAAACTGAACTAATTAGTCTAGATGTAAACAACTTGAATTATTTAATTTCAAGCTAAATTTACAATTTAGAAAAAAAAACAACCTAGGTATATGCTCGTAACCAATCACTTGTATATCTACAAGTTCAAGCACAAACATGCAATAAAAAAAACAAAAACTACTAAAACAATTAAAATAACTAAAAAGAAGTTTTTTAAATTTTTTTCCCTAAATCACCCCACACTTTAATCGGCACATTGTCCTTAATGGGCAACTAAATATATAAAGGAAAGAGGTTACCCGATTTGCGTGATACATGCAATCTCAATTGGTGGGGCTACTCCTTTCAAATTTGGCTCATAATGGTTGTGTCATCAAAAATTGTAGGTTCCTATAAAGAAAAATTAAAAACACACAAATATATATATAAAAACTAATAAATCCTAACTAATTAAACTTAAATAAAAATAATAAAAATCATCTCAAAAATAAAAATAGAGTACACAATTCAAATATACAAAAATGTTCAAACTCAGTTGGACTTAGATTCTGGCTCCTCCATCATCTAGGCCTTGGCCCTATCAAGCCCCGTTGATGCTTTCATAGTCAGCCTTCCCAAAGTCCAGGTTGGATTCTGCTGGCTTAGGTCATGGATCACCACGCCCTTTGTCGATGAGCGGTATGGTCTAAATACACACTCATAGTTCAGTGGTACGATAGGGGTCTCTTCCTCATCATCATCGCCATCATCATCATCCTCAGCACCTTCCTCGACTGGTGTTGCGAACCTCTGTACATGTCAGGGAGTGATGCTGGTATGGGTCACCCATTCTATTCCGCAATGTGGATTAGAATGTCTCCCATGTCTTGCATCCAATAAGTTTGCCACTCTGATATAAGCATATCCATGAGGCCCGTCCTCTTTGACGTATGTGTTTTACCCTTCTCTTCATTGGCCCCTAGGTGTCGCTCCTATGTTTCGTCCTTTGCTCATTTTCCCAATTTTTCTTACGTTGGAGCTCGAGGAACTGGTCATACAAATTGTCCCCAATCACACTTTTTGTGGGTCTCGTGAATGGCTCGATTGGGACATGAGGACATCGACTTGGCGACATAGGGCGGTAATCAGATGTGGGAAGTACATACTTCTCTTCTAGTGTCGTATGCACTTAAGCATCTTCTCTTTAGTCTAGTGGCCGATGCAAATTTGCTCTCTCTGCAATATGGAATAAAGCATAACTGCTCAATAGGCGGTGACATCATAGGCATTATGGGTAGGTGCCAGGCGGTGCAAATAAATTGCATCCATATCTTGGCCATCAGGAACATGATGGCCACGTTAAATTTGAGGGCCACCTCAGAGTTGGGTTGGGAAGTCCACTTGCCACACCCTTCCATTAAGTAATTAATTATACCTTGTACATCAAAGTCTTCAAATGTGACTAAATCTAACTGGTCCAAATGGTTATGGGTATGATATGAGGCATCGTAATATTGGCAAATCGCATGAGGTGTAATCAGAACCTCTTTTCTATGAACAACAACGTGAGTGATCGTCTTGCCCCTCTACTTGTGATCTTTTCTATCTTTTAGGGAGGCATAGAATTCTTAACTATCGTATCAACTGCAGGTTTGGTCAAGGTTGCTTAAAATTTATTTTAATAATGAAACTATACCAACTCTCATATTTCATCGCAAGTAGACATGGTGGGATCAAACCCAAGTTCTTGTATAAATGACCATCCACTCATTTGAAGAAAAATCATTTGACATCCATTTTATGGAAGCGGTTGGCATCGAGATTACTCGATACTTGAGTGGATCATTGTTGTTTTCATGTTGCCATTTTCAAATTAAATTAAAATAACAATAAGCCCAAATGATAAAAATGATAAAAATCGAGTTTAAAACACGATACCTTGGGTAGTTGTCGACAAACCTCAGCTCTCGACCGATGTGGAATTTGATAAACTTAAAAGATGAAAAGTAAAATGAAAATAAAGGGAAAACACTTACCTATGTGAATTGGAGATTAGGAGTGCGAAGAATCGAAGCTTAATGGTGAGGAAGGCTTGCGAATACTACAATAGGGTGTTTTCTCTCTTTTGGGTGTTTTGGATGTGTGTTCTTATGCCTAAAATCTATGATTATAAATAGAATTTTAACGGGCTTTCTGCTTGAAACGACCTAATTATTTTTGCTATAAACACATGCGGGTCCCATTTTACATTCGAAGTGCTCATGTCGCACCACAACTTGTGTGTGGTGTGACACAACCCCCAAACATCAGGTGCTTTTGCTTCAAAGAGTTTATATCGTGCTATAGCTTATATGTGGCACAACGCAACATTGTCCCCAATCCTTTAGGGTCTGTCAACATTGATGTGCGTGATAAGTTTTATATTTATGATTGATCGTACCTGAAAACTAACTATTATCACGATAAAGGCAAGCGCACCTATCGAACAGTAGTATAGCTTATAGTAAGACTGGAATGTCGAACCTACAGGAACTAAAAGTACTAGTATTAACCTTCTTTTTATTATCTAGCCTAAAAATAAGGGGATTTGCTTTATCTAAACTAATTAACTAAACTAAGAACACACAGGAAGTAAATTGGGGAAATACTTTTGGGAAAACTGATTGATTTAGACAATACCCAAGGAAGAATCCACCTTCACTTGTTATTTGACTCTGAACTAGACAATTTATTCACTTGACTCGATTCATAGAAATCCCTAATTTATATTATTATCTCTCTCGAGACTAACAACGTCTAACCCTAGGTTAATTAATTGAAATCTCTTTCTAATTAAAACCCCTAGTGTTGCATTAATTCGATCTATGGATTCCCTTATTAGGTTTGACCCTAATCCTGCTAATTTATGTCGTCTTATGTCTAAGGGTGCAATCAACTCCGCTTAATTATGCTAGATCTACTCTTAGACAGGGACTTTTTCTCCTCTGGATAAGCACATCAATACTTGAATCAATATATTGGAATATTAAAGCAAGAATTAAAAACACATAATTAAGAACAAATCAAGTATTTATCATATAATTTAGAAAATAGTAACAAGATACGTCTTAGGTTTCATCCCCTTTAGATATTTAGGGAATTTAGATCATATGTGTAAAAGAAAACATCTCAGAAGAATAATAATAACAAAACATAAAGAAACCCAAAAACCCCTGAAGGAAATTGAAGGGAGATCTTCAGTCTTGAAGAAAAGTCCGGCTTCTGAGATGGATCACTCGGCTTTCTTCGAGTAATTCCTTGCCTCCCACTCTGTGTGTTCTCCTCTCGGTGCCTCCTCCTTTTAGGTATTCTTCTATGGTGTTTATATAGACTTTAAAATGCTTCAAAACCCTAAAAATTAGCCTTTTCGAATAGAACTAGACTTGGGCCCAACAGGGACACGCCCGTGTGACACGCCTGTGTGGGGTGGCTTAGACTGTGTTAAAGTCTGCTAAATAGACACGAGCGTGTGGTCTACCCGTGTGAGGAAGTCCAGGCTATCTTGATTTCCCATGTTGACCCATTTTCTCCGTTTTTGGCCCGTTTCTCACTCTTTTTACTCTCCTATGCTCACCTAAGTATAAAACATGAAATTAAAGGATTAGGAGCATCAAATTCCACAAATCTAATGATAATTCATCCAAAAATGTGCTAAGCATGGGATAAAAATATGTATAAATTACAACTTATCAACATCTTTTGGTTGTCTGTTTTTGTCCTTGCTTAGCTTCCATTCATCCCTTTACATCCAAAAATCTGAATTCTCCTAATTCTAACATGTAATTACACTATAATTATCTTAAAATCTAACTACAAACTAGGAATTGAAACTAATTTACAATATTTTACAATTTTGTTAAAATCCAATAGTTGATGTTATGTCGTGCTACTGGAGTGTCCGACAATTCTTTAAACTTCACCATTGACTTCAACTGTAGTTCAAGACCATCTCGGCTCTTCCAATTGCCCCTTTTTCCACCAGAGTCTCGCCATTTTTCTCGTTCTTGCCTTTTATGAGTGCTTACACATGCATAACTTGGGAAATGCCTTTGATCAAAGTCGCTAGGGATTATATTAAATAAAACATGACATTCCTCCCTAACTAATCTCTCACATTAGGAATTGCGATCACATTTGGATACTTCTAACTCGTCATTGGTCTTTATAATTAATTCATTTTGTTTGAGATCAATCGCTGATTTAGAAGTGGCCAGAAATGGTCTACCCAACAAAATGGGGATTTCCTGATCTTCCTTACAATAAAGAACTACAAAATCAACGGGAATTACGAATCCCCGTACCTTAACCAATGTATCATATTTGGTGTCTAAGGAAATTTTCAAGAATTTTCGATGGAAAGGTGGGTTTTCTATAAAGGACCAAATGTAAAAAAAAAAAAAAGACTTTCTCTTTTCTAGCTCTCTCTCATGTTGGAGCATGAAAGGATGATGAGTTCTCTTCATCTTCTCTCCTTTTTTATACTAACATTTTCATAATAAAATATTTATAAAAATCTAATTAAAATATTAATATTATAACATTTATCTAATTATTTAATTTAAAATATCATTAAAATATCTCCCATGTCATCATCACACTCTAGAATTCTCTCTCATGCTAATTGACCATTTTTCCATTTGCAATATTTCAAAATTTCATCCTTGAATCATCACTTAATTTGATAAAATTACAATTTAGTCCCTCATACTTTTTCTACTTATTCAATTTGGTCCTTATTCATCCATTTTTCTTATTTTCTAGATCATTTTACCTTTAAGATATTTTCACTATTAGCCCTTTAACTTTTCTATATTTATACTTTAACCCCTCAAATTCTGAGTATTTATACTTGGGCTACAAAATTTCCTCATATTTATGATTTAATCATTGCTTTAAATTAATATATCACAACATACCTCTTAAATTTTCTTTGAAATTACTCATCTTTCTCTTTTTTTTTTCACTTTTATTTCCTTATTTCATTTTATCAAGGAAAAAACCTCGATTTTTCACTACTTTCTTACTATAACAATTTTTTTGGGGTGTTACAGTTTGTCTATTGAAGTATTTTGCTAAAATTTTTGTTTCCAACTAATAACTGTCAACTAGTTAGATCTTGAATGATAATATCTTAAGTTATCATCTATTAATGTTGGTTTGCTTACTGGAGTATTTTGTTAAATTTTTGTTTCCAACTAATAACTCTCAACTAGTTAGATCTTGAATTTAATATATTAAGTTATCATCTATTAATAGGAACAACAATGGGTTGGATATCTACATTTTCTAAATTAATTGAATTTGAATCTATGAATCTACAAATCTACATAAAAATCCAAATCAATAAACTATTCACAAAGTATTTGAGTATTACTATCCAAATTCTAATTAAATGATAAAACATGCGATATACATATCATACAAATCAGGCAAAAATAGATCATCAAATTGCATCTCATACAAAATGACAATCAACCAAAAAACCCAAATCTGTATTGCACAAGTGCCTTTGATACCACTATTGGATCACCGATATGTCCCATGGCGCAACGAGAAAAAATAATTTTGGTGATATCAACCCATGGAACCATGTACCAAGAACGAATCTGGGTTGAGAAAAATTGAAAATATACCTTAAACTATTTGAAAAGATGCAACACTGCTACGATTTTGAAGTTGCTTTCGAGATGTCAAACCTTAGCCCCAACAAAATGTCCTGGCCTCTACATGATCCACCCGGACGCTAAACAATTAGAACAACCTCAGAACTTTTCAGAGAGAAAACCCTCAAAAAAGTTTGTTGCTAGTAAATGTAGTATTTCAAGTAAAAAGAAAATTATGTTAACACTTTCTTTTTAATCAAAATCTTATCTTTGAATAAAATCTTTCCATAGAAGGATTTGAGGAATCTTCCATAAAACACGATATCCTTACAATTAGGTTATCAATTACCATAATCCCTCAAAACATGCCTTTGAAAAAAAATATTATGTCATTATTTAATATTTCTAGTAAAATTATTCCTAGTTAAAATTAATATGAAGTCCAATTCATATATATTTTTAAATATATCCTCTATGCGTGTACATCAAGTATGTACTCATCTCGTGTTTAATATTTAACTTTGTCAAATTAAATTAGTAATAACATTTCTATAATTAATTTTGATTTGTGTAATAGTTAAATATAATCCCAACTTCTTTGGATTCTAAACGCTACAGCCATAGAGTGTAATCCTAAAGGATCATAAAATGATGGTAGTAATAGTTGAACATTTCTAATGTTATAAACAATGGGTGCCATCAAGCAATGCATCACTGCTACCCAAGTTACATGAACTCATGGTTCAACATAATTTTTCTATGATAATGCCATCATGTAGTATATCTCTTTGTTCTTTGATATATAGATTGTGTAACACCCCAGGGAGCGAGCTTATGGGAATGATTTTAACCAAGCAACTAGAAGCGACCAGTTCCAATCAACAAAGAATACAATAATTAAGAAAAAAACTATACAACTTTTTTATTTTTAGTTGTATTTGGATATTTTTTATTGTTTTAGTTTGCTTTAGTTTTAAGAATATTATTTTCATTTCATTTTTCTTAATTTAATAAATTTAATGAATATTTAAAATTAATAAAATAGAAAATTCAAAAATATAGGGTTATACGGACTCGAACTGTAGACCTTCTCGGTAAAACAGATCGAACTGATTATTATCAAAATGATTCAGCCAAACTTGGCCAAGACATTATGGCTGAATCCAAATGTGTCACAAAGAATGGGTTGAAAACGAATTCAATATGATAAAACCATTTATGATTCTTTCTATCTCTTATTTGCTTGTATTCAATGGCAAAATGTTATTCCATTAATTATTTTACCTTTAAACTTGTTTTTAGAGCGAAAGCTTTCGAAAACCATTCTATTTCAAAATTCAGTTCGCATTTTCAGAAAAACCTTTATTTGTGTAAAACCGTTGCTTTTATAAAACATTTTTACCAAAACAATCATCTATTAGACAGCTCAAAAATCAACAGTTAAAAACCAAACAGTCCAGTCTAGAGAGTCTCAAAAATTACAACTCTCAAATAAGACTAGAAATATAATTAAACTAATAAATAAAAACATAAATTACTAAGTAAAACAGTTTTCAGTCAGGTTGTCACCGCTGAGTCTTTGCCGTACTGATCCGTCTAAGTCTGTGGATTACTTGAACAGAACAAACAAACAAAAGTGAGTTTTCGTAAACTCAGAGTGTAACCCAACATAATTAGACATGCAAAACATACCAAAATTCATATATATATATTCAGATACAGATTCAGACTCATGTCCTTCTCAGATACAGATAACAGATACAAATAATCAAAATCCTACCCCCATCCTCTACACACTATCTTCGACCATCCCATCACACCATGTGGGGTTAAAAATACCCACCCAACCCTACACACCATTTTGTATTGTTACAACACACATCAGATAGTATGCAGCCTAGCTGCCAGAATACAGGTGAATGTCGCCTCTCAGAACACTTCCTCCATATGTACAAACCCACCCAAAAAATAGATGCAAAAATCAAATACAGATTTATCATATTAAACATGCTTGTATACAAATAGCAGACATATATATAGCAGTACAGTCAGGCATACATTTAGTATCCTATCAGATCAGTCTATTAAAATATCATAGTATACAAAATAGGGTTTAAATAGCCCTTACCGACCGTACAGGCCCACAGTCGATCGGAGCGACCCATGTGACCCTAGGGAAAATTACAGAAATATAAGCCTACATGCCTGTGTGGGCCCATACGCCTGATTTGGCATAGCCCGTGTGGCCCACACAGCCACACTCACACCATCACACGGCCGTGTCTTGCACACGGTAATGCCTTCGTTGACCACATGGCCATGTCCTTACACACGGCCAATTACATAGGTGACCACATGCCCGTGTGGCGTCGATAGTAAGGTTTTTTGACTTTTGTCTAAGCTCACTTTTCTGCATTTCGGGTACACACCTGGTATGAATTTGATGCGAAAACACACTCAAGCATTTCAAAACCTAAAAACAGAGCATTTCAATCCTTTTAGCAACCAAACCAGAATTCTAAAATGATACCCAAACACACAGAACCGACTTACCGCTAACAAAAACGATCCCAACCTCGAATTAAGCCACTGAATAGGGTTTTCTACCTCACAACCTTCTCCTGATCACAAAGTCCACCAATTAACACCACTACCTAACATCACTAAAACCAAACCATAATTTTAAGAGGATGCAAAATTTACTTACCCACCGAGGAATGAACCAAGAACCACAATAATGATGAAAGAACGCAAGATTCACAAACCGAATCAAAGGGATGAAAGAGGGTTACCGAAAAGAGAAAGAACATGTCAGAAGAAGATGGAAAAGAAAGATTTATCATTAGAACTTTAGGGGATTTTCTTGGAAGTGAGAGAAAAAAAACAAAAAAATAAAAAATAATATCACAGATATGACACAAATATTTTTATTTTCTCCCACTAA
Organism: Gossypium hirsutum; assembly: GCF_007990345.1. Taxonomy (NCBI): domain Eukaryota; kingdom Viridiplantae; phylum Streptophyta; class Magnoliopsida; order Malvales; family Malvaceae; genus Gossypium; species Gossypium hirsutum. The sequence goes on from NC_053434.1 coordinate 48,101,056, forward strand.
CCCACTACCTCAGACTTCCAATACAACCAAAACTCTAATAGTCAACTAAGCAAAAATAATACTCACACTCACGCCGGGTTTCGAACATAGGACCTCCAACACACAACACACTAATTACTACTCGAACTAGTAAGCTCATTTTGATATGGATTAACAGACAATTTTATATAAACTCACTCAATAAGGGTAAGGCTTGGATTAAGAAAAATAACAAAATTACCAAATGTGAGACTTGAACCCAAGACCTCACACGCACACCCAGAACACTTAACCACTAAAGCATATACATACTTGTATCAAATACTCACAAAAACAGAAATAAGAAAGTCAGGGTGTTACAGATTGAACACAAGTCATGGAATAATCACACTTGTGTAGTAAAATCTCTTGTTTCTTGATTTTTCGAGCAGACTTGTAACACCCCGAACCCGAGACCGACACCGGAGTCGGACACGAGATGTTAACAAACTTTGAAAAATTTTCCCAGACACTGCCCAGTCTGAGTACTAGTCGCTTCAAAAATCATATCTTGAGTTTCACAACTCGAAAATCAGTTTTGTGATTTTTCCCTAAAACTAGACTCATGTCCCCACCTATGTATTTTTTTCTAGAATTTTTGGTTGGGCCAATTAGTACAGTTTATTAGTCAAAGTCTCCCATGTTACAGGGGTCGACTACACTGTCCTTTTCCCATTACGACTTGGATATCTCTCTGCACAGAGCTTCAATACTGATGCCGTTTGTTTCTATGGAAACTAGACTCAGAGAGGAATCCATACATATATGGTATGACTCCTAATTATCTCTGGTCAATTTATAGTGAATTTCCAAAGTCGGAACAGGGAATCCAGAAACTGTTCTGGCCCTGTTCCACAAGAACCTGAATATCTCTTACTGTACTGTTCATATGATTGTTTCGTTACTTTCATATGAAAGTAGATTCATCAAGGTTCGATTACATAATTTATTCACTATTTAATTCCACTCCTACGAATTCTTGTGATTTTTTCCAATCCACACCACTGCTGCTGTCAGCCTCTGTTTTCAAAGTAAACCTTACCTATTTTCGGGGTTTCATGGACCAACTAGGGCCTTGTCATACATATGCCCACATATGATCATACTTAGCCATTCCAATGGCTGATCATTTGCTCAACACTTCCATTCCAACTATAGTTACATCATGAAACCATCTATACATTCATAAACACGAATGGTCTAATGCCATACTCCACTTCTACAAGCCATTTTCGCATGGCTGTACACTTATACATTTCATAAAGTACTCGAAAAACAACAATGGGTAGTCCTATACATGCCATATCAAAATTCAACCAAAATAGTACCCAAAAGAGCCTTTGATAGTGTGGGCGACTTCGACTTCAAGATCCCGAGTCCGATAGCTGGAGAACCAAAAATCTATAAAACAGAGGAGCAGTGTAACGAGTAAGCAATTTATGCTTAGTAAGTTTTGAGCAAGGAATTCCAGCATAAACAAAGAATAACACACATTTAGCTAAACCGAATATTTCATAATACGCAATTTACCGATATCAAACTTGCTTCACAACATTAACAACCCTTATGTACATACACAATAAACTAACTTAGCCGAAGGCCGGTAGCTCATTTATCAACTGAGCGAACATTTATTTGTAAGGGCTCGATTAAATTCAACACATACGTAACATATCCCCATATTGGGATGTTTTTCGAGTATTCGCTGGAATTTTACAGCAAGCTCATTCATTACCAAATCACGTACCTTCGGGATTTAACCGGATATAGCTCCTCGTTCAAATGCCTTCGGGACATAGCCCGGTTTTAGTAACTCACACAATGCCTTCGGGACTTAACCCGGATTTAGTAACTCGCACGAATGCCTTCGGGACTTAACCCGGATTTAGTATCTCGCACAAAGGCCTTCGGGGCTTAACCCGGAATTTGTATCTCGCACAAATGCCTTCGGATCTTAGTCCGGATATATTCACTTAGCACAAAGCCTTCGGGACTTAGCCCGGACAGCATTCAATTAATCATGCACATCTAACAATAATTCATGGCACATTCATATTTCATTTTCATTTGCGAAACTCAAACACAAGGCACATATCATCCTTGCACATTCGGCTCAATAGCCATACATAGAGCATGATTTAATCACATCGTAATTTAAGCTCTCTTACTCAAGAACTTACCTCGGGTGTTGTCGAACGATTCCGCTAGCTATTCAACCACTTTTTCCTTCCCTTTATCGGATTTATTTCCCCTTTGCTCTTGAGCTTAATTAAACAAATAAATTGATTTCATCATTTAGGCATCAAAAAGATGAACACAAGGCACTTAGCCCATATTTATACATTAGACATTAAAGTCTCATACATGCAAAAATCATGCATCAACACAACGTATTAGCTAATTTCTTTCCCCTTGGCCGAATATGCATGTCTATTTTTGGGGTCGATTTCAACACTTAATACACACATATACACACTAGTAAAGCATCCTCCCCCTTTTTATCAATTTAACACATGCATTGCTCATTAACATGCAAAGTTACATTCGGCCTTAGCACACATCTTGCTAGCCGATTCTTCTCCATTTAGCAACCAATGCACATATGTACTCACACAAAAATGCTAAAAAGGAGGTTCAAGAATCATCAAGCCATCATCACATGCATCATTAACAAGCTTCATTTTTTGCATGCAATGGCATTAACACAACCTCCACCTAGGCCGAATCTTAACTCATCCTCATGCCTCATCACCACAACATCAAACACCAACCAAGAATGATGCATCCATGGTCAAGTGCCAATTCCATCACATAGCAAGATTTAGACCATGGGCTAGGTAGAACTCAAGCTAACAACTAAAACATGCATGCATCTCATGGAACATCATCAAACATACCTTAGCCTAGCTACATGCATGGCCGAATCTCTTCACCTTTCTTCTTCTTTCCTCCTTAAAATTTTTGGCCAAGGATGAACCAAAGGATGAGAAAATTTTTTCTTTGTTTTTCTTTCTAATTTAGGCTAAATGAAGGTGAGAAAAGGATGAACAAAGATCTTCTCCTCTCTTTTCTTTAGCTCACGGCAATGGGGGGGGGGGGAAAGAATCAACTACACACTTTTTTTTTTGTGTATTCATCATACTCCTTTTCATTATTTAATTTCCATGCCTATTATTTTATTTTTTTCCACCCATGATGCACCAACAAAACATGTCTATGACATGTCTTGGCCATCAAACTTGGTCTACCATGCTTGTCATGGCCGGCCACTACTAGTAGGGGGGGAATTTGACATGCAAGTCCCCCCTTTGTCCACATGCACTAATAGGTCCTCACACATTGACCTATCACATTTTAGAATTTTCTCACATAAGTCCTATTGACTAAATTCACATGAAATCAACCAAATTGAAGCTTGAAATTTTCACACATTCATAATTACATGTTCTAGACAATAAGTATCACATTCAAACATTTCGGTGACTCGGTTTAGCGGTCCCGAAACCACTTTCCGACTAGGGTCAACTTTGGGCTGTCACAACTCTCCCCCACTTAAGAAATTTTCGTCCCCGAAAATCTTACCGGTAAATAGGTTTGGGTATCGTTCTTTCATCGAGCTCTCGGTCTCCCAAGTAGCTTCCTCGATCCCGTGTTTGAGCCATAACACCTTTACTAGTGGAACTCTTTTGTTTCGCAACTCCTTCACTTCACGAGCTAGGATACGCATCGGTTCTTCTTCATAGCTCATGTCGACTTGAATTTCAACCTCTGATGGGCTAATTATATGCGATGGATCAGATCGATAGCGTCGAAGCATCGAAACATGAAAGACGTCATGAATCTTTTCAAGCTCCGGGATCAAAATCAATCTATACGCAACCGGACCAACTCGGTCGGAGATTTCGTACGGCCCAATGAATCTTGGGCTCAACTTGCCCTTACGGCCGAACCTGAGTATCTTTTTCCAAGGTGAAACCTTAAGGAACACTTTGTCTCCCACCTGATACTCGATATCTTTTCGTTTCAAATCTGCGTACGACTTCTGACGATCCGTGGCTACCTTCAGACTTTCACGGATTACCTTTACTTTCTGTTCAGCATCTTTAATCAAATCAACTCCGAAAATTTTACTTTCACCGAGCTCGGTCCAAAACAATGGTGTACGGCATTTACGACCGTACAAAGCCTCGTAAGGTGCCATCTTAATACTTGATTGAAAACTATTGTTGTAAGCGAATTCAATCAAAGGTAAATACCGTTCCCATGAACTACTGAACTCGAGGATGCAACATCTCAACATATCCTCAAGTATCTGAATTATCCGCTCGGATTGACCATCGGTTTGGGGGTGAAAAGCAGTGCTAAAATGCAGCTTGGTACCCAGAGCTTCTTGCAATTTCTTCCAAAATCGTGAGGTGAATCTCGAATTCGCAACTGATAATAGCCCGATCTCAAATCTATTTTTGAGAACACTGAGGCTCCCTTCAGTTGGTCGAACAAATCATCGATGCGCGGCAACGGATATTTGTTCTTTATCGTCACTTTATTCAGCTGACGATAGTCAATGCACAACCTCATGGTTCCGTCCTTCTTTTTCACGAACAATACTGGTGCACCCCAAGGTGAGAAACTTGGTCGAGCGAAACCTCTATCCACCAGTTCTTGCAACTGAGCTTTCAACTCCTTTAACTCGGTTGGTGCCATACGATACGGAGCTATCGAAATCGGCGTAGTCCCAGGTACAAGCTCAATACCAAACTCTACCTCCCGAACAGGTGGGAAACCCGGTAATTCTTCCGGAAAAATATCCAGGTATTCACAAACCACCGGCACAGATTCGGGTTTCTTTTCTAATTCTTTGTCATCAAGTACATACGCAAGGTATGCTTCGCACCCTTTTCTTACATATTTCTGTGCCAACATTGCTGATATTACAGCTGGCATTCCCTCCAAGTCCGCAGACTCAATTCGGACTACTTCGTTATTTGCGCACCTCAAATCAATAGTCTTGCTCTTGCAATTCACAATCGCATCATGCGCGGTCAACCAATCCAAACCAAGGACATCAAATTCATCAAACGGCAAAAGCATCAAGTTCGCCGGCAAACAGGAACCTCGAATTTCCAGGGGACATTTCTCACACACTTTGTCGACAAGCACGTAATGACCCAAGGGATTTGACACCCGAATTACAAACTCAGTAGACTCAATAGGTAAAGTCTTACTGGATGCTAAGGTTTCACATATGTAAGAATGAGTAGAACCGGGGTCAATCAAAGCAATTACATTAGTATCAAAGAGAGTGAATGTACCGGTAATAACATCAGGCGAAGAAGCATCCTCGCGGGCACGTATAGCATAAGCTCTAGCAGGCGCACGAGCTTCGGATCTGGTTATATCATCTCTAGATCCTCTCTGACCACCACTAGCATTGCCCGTATTTCCAGATGGTCTACCTCGAGCAGTGGTAGCACCCGGTTTCCCACTCTGATTTTCATTCTGTTCAAACAACCTCGGGCAATCTTTAATGAAGTGGTCAACTGATCCGCACTTGTAACAGGAGCGGTCAGGGAATCTACAACTCCCCGAATGCCATTTACCGCAATATCGACATTTCGTTCTATCTCGACGTTCATTCCCAACACTGGCGACCGAAGTGCCTCGTGTACCCACAGGGGGTCGATCACGATCTCGTCTAAAAAGGCCCGAAGTGCCTCTAAACTGGCCCGCATCATCTCGAAATCTCTTCGATGTCTGTTGAAGAGACCTTCCCGAGGATCTTTTACGAAACTCTCCAGTTCCCTCATCAACTCTTTGCTTTTCTTTTCTAAGCTCTTCGGCTTTACAAGCTCGTTCAACAAGTACCACGAACTCTCGTATTTCAAGAACGCCAACGAACATTTTTATATCTTCATTCAGCCCATCCTCGAAGCGTTTACACATAATAGCTTCGGACGAAACACATTCCCGAGCGTATTTGCTAAGTCTAACAAATTTTCGCTCGTAATCAGTAACCGACATGGAGCCTTGCTTAAGCTCAAGAAATTCCTTCCGTTTTTGATCAACAAATCTCTGACTGATATACTTTTTCCGAAACTCAGTTTGGAAAAACTCCCAAGTTACTTGCTCTCGGGGCACAACAGAAGTCAGAGTACTCCACCAATAGTAGGCAGAATCACGTAGCAAGGAGATAGCACACTTTAGGCATTCATCGGGTGTACAAGATAGCTCATCGAGTACCCGGATAGTGTTGTCCAGCCAAAATTCAGCTTGCTCGGCATCATCGCTATCCATAGCCTTAAATTCAGTAGCCCCATGTTTTCGGATTCTGTCAACTGGGGGCTTATTTGACCTTATTTGGTCCGTTACCGGTGGTATTGTAGGTGCGGGGGTAGTATTTGTCGGGAATGGAGGTTGTGGAACAGCCATATTAGTTCGAATGTATTGGTTGAACCAATCATTCATCACGCTATAGAATGCTTGTCTAGCTTCATCATTCGGATTACTAACATTAGGTTGAGAGTCTGCCGGCACTGTCCCTTGTGCGGGAGCAGGCGCTACACTCTCAAGATCATCAGCTACCTCTCGGTCACGATCGGGATCCATTACTATAAACACATTTACAATTGTCAGAAATCACCACACTATCAAGTAATCACATAAAATGGCATGTATAGCTAGACCCAACACATTACGGTAGTCCTAGAATCGACTAAACCGTAGGTCTGATACCAATTTAATGTAACACCCCGAACCCGAGACCGACACCGGAGTCGGACACGAGATGTTAACAAACTTTGAAAAATTTTCCCAGACACTGCCCAGTCTGAGTACTAGTCGCTTCAAAAATCATATCTTGAGTTTCACAACTCGAAAATCAGTTTTGTGATTTTTCCCTGAAACTAGACTCATGTCCCCACCTATGTATTTTTTTCTAGAATTTTTGGTTGGGCCAATTAGTACAGTTTATTAGTCAAAGTCTCCCATGTTACAGGGGTCGACTACACTGACCTTTTCCCATTACGACTTGGATATCTCTCTGCACAGAGCTTCAATACTGATGCCGTTTGTTTCTATGGAAACTAGACTCAGAGAGGAATCCATACATATATGGTATGACTCCTAATTATCTCTGGTCAATTTATACTGAATTTCCAAAGTCGGAACAGGGAATCCAGAAACTGTTCTGGCCCTGTTCCACAAGAACCTGAATATCTCTTACTGTACTGTTCATATGATTGTTTCGTTACTTTCATATGAAAGTAGATTCATCAAGGTTCGATTACATAATTTATTCACTATTTAATTCCACCCCTACGAATTCTTGTGATTTTTTTCCAATCCACACCACTGCTGCTGTCAGCCTCTGTTTTCAAAGTAAACCTTACCTATTTTTGGGGTTTCATGGACCAACTAGGGCCTTGTCATACATATGCCCACATATGATCATACTTAGCCATTCCAATGGCTGATCATTTGCTCAACACTTCCATTCCAACTATAGTTACATCATGAAACCATCTATACATTCATAAACACGAATGGTCTAATGCCATACTCCACTTCTACAAGCCATTTTCGCATGGCTGTACACTTATACATTTCATAAAGTACTCGAAAAACAACAATGGGTAGTCCTATACATGCCATATCAAAATTCAACCAAAATAGTACCCAAAAGAGCCTTTGATAGTGTGGGCGACTTCGACTTCAAGATCCCGAGTCCGATAGCTGGAGAACCAAAAATCTATAAAACAGAGGAGCAGTGTAACGAGTAAGCAATTTATGCTTAGTAAGTTTTGAGCAAGGAATTCCAGCATAAACAAAGAATAACACACATTTAGCTAAACGGAATATTTCATAATACGCAATTTACCGATATCAAACTTGCTTCACAACATTAACAACCCTTATGTACATACACAATAGACTAACTTAGCCGAAGGCCGGTAGCTCGTTTATCAACTGAGCGAACATTTATTTGTAAGGGCTCGATTAAATTCAACACATACGTAACATATCCCCATATTGGGATGTTTTTCGAGTATTCGCTGGAATTTTACAGCAAGCTCATTCATTACCAAATCACGTACCTTCGGGATTTAACCGGATATAGCTCCTCGTTCAAATGCCTTCGGGACATAGCCCGGTTTTAGTAACTCACACAATGCCTTCGGGACTTAACCCGGATTTAATAACTCGCACGAATGCCTTCGGGACTTAACCCGGATTTAGTAACTCGCACGAATGCCTTCGGGACTTAACCCGGATTTAGTATCTCGCACAAAGGCCTTCGGGGCTTAACCCGGAATTTGTATCTCGCACAAATGCCTTCGGATCTTAGTCCGGATATATTCACTTAGCACAAAGCCTTCGGGACTTAGCCCGGACAGCATTCAATTAATCATGCACATCTAACAATAATTCATGGCACATTCATATTTCATTTTCATTTGCGAAACTCAAACACAAGGCACATATCGTCCTTGCACATTCGGCTCAATAGCCATACATAGAGCATGATTTAATCACATCGTAATTTAAGCTCTCTTACTCAAGAACTTACCTCGGGTGTTGTCGAACGATTCCGCTAGCTATTCAACCACTTTTTCCTTCCCTTTATCGGATTTATTTCCCCTTTGCTCTTGAGCTTAATTAAACAAATAAATTGATTTCATCATTTAGGCATCAAAAGATGAACACAAGGCACTTAGCCCATATTTATACATTAGACATTAAAGTCTCATACATGCAAAAATCATGCATCAACACAACGTATTAGCTAATTTCTTTCCCCTTGGCCGAATATGCATGTCTATTTTTGGGGTCGATTTCAACACTTAATACACACATATACACACTAGTAAAGCATCCTCCCCCTTTTTATCAATTTAACACATGCATTGCTCATTAACATGCAAAGTTACATTCGGCCTTAGCACACATCTTGCTAGCGATTCTTCTCCATTTAGCAACCAATGCACATATGTGCTCACACAAAAATGCTAAAAAGGAGGTTCAAGAATCATCAAGCCATCATCACATGCATCATTAACAAGCTTCATTTTTTGCATGCAATGGCATTAACACAACCTCCACCTAGGCCGAATCTTAACTCATCCTCATGCCTCATCACCACAACATCAAACACCAACCAAGAATGATGCATCCATGGTCAAGTGCCAATTCCATCACATAGCAAGATTTAGACCATGGGCTAGGTAGAACTCAAGCTAACAACTAAAACATGCATGCATCTCATGGAACATCATCAAACATACCTTAGCCTAGCTACATGCATGGCCGAATCTCTTCACCTTTCTTCTTCTTTCCTCCTTAAAATTTTGGCCAAGGATGAACCAAAGGATGAGAAAATTTTTTCTTTGTTTTTCTTTCTAATTTAGGCTAAATGAAGGTGAGAAAAGGATGAACAAAGATCTTCTCCTCTCTTTTCTTTAGCTCACGGCAATGGGGGGGGGGAAAGAATCAACTACACACTTTTTTTTTTGTGTATTCATCATACTCCTTTTCATTATTTAATTTCCATGCCTATTATTTTATTTTTTTCCACCCATGATGCACCAACAAAACATGTCTATGACATGTCTTGGCCATCAAACTTGGTCTACCATGCTTGTCATGGCCGGCCACTACTAGTAGGGGGGGAATTTGACATGCAAGTCCCCCCTTTGTCCACATGCACTAATAGGTCCTCACACATTGACCTATCACATTTTAGAATTTTCTCACATAAGTCCTATTGACTAAATTCACATGAAATCAACCAAATTGAAGCTTGAAATTTTCACACATTCATAATTACATATTCTAGACAATAAGTATCACATTCAAACATTTCAGTGACTCGGTTTAGCGGTCCCGAAACCATTTCCCGACTAGGGTCAACTTTGGGCTGTCACAAGACTAAGATAAACAAATGAGTGTGGTTACTCATACCAACTCATTTGAGCATGACCATGTTTTTCTAGTCTCACTATCAATAGGCCTAAGATATTACACCCATTATGTACAAGGGACAAATCCTATCTTGATCACTCACATCCCATTATACAAATTATGACATAGCTAACATCAGTCTTTATAGTGCAATCATTTATGGAGGACGTTTGACTATGTCAAAGCATATGACTCAGGATGTTGGAATAATAGTGATCTCAAGTCTAAGGATCATAAACACAATTTTCACTATAAGAAATGATGTAACTATTACATACTAATCCCAGAAACATTCCCAAGGTGGGTTAGTCCAACATATTATTGTGTAACATATACTATGTGTTGACTTGATATCACATATTCAAAACAACACTTGCGATCCATCAAGCATATATTAGTCTTAATGCATTTTTGTTGTCTAAGCCCACAATAATTCTTAACTAAGGACATATACGAATGATCATATTGTAACGCCCCAAAATTTAAATTTTTTGTTTTTACTAATGTGTGACACAAATCTGTATCTGCTTCAGTGGTTAAGTGTTCTGGGTGTGTGTGGGAGGTCTCAAGTTTAAGCCATGACTTGAGAAAATTTTGGTATTTTTATGAATAAAGCTCAATCTTTGGTTGATAGGATTTTAAATAAAAGATGGTAAATAATTCACAAAATGAGCTTGCTAGTCTGGTGGATAAGTGGAGTGTTGGTGAGATGGAGGTTCTGTGTTCGATTCTCTGTGTTGCTAAAGGATAGTATTTTTGTTTTTGACTAATTTTCGGCTAGAGTTGTACTGTGGTTGGACTCTGAGTAGTGGGGTGTTGGATGAAGAAAAGTAAGGGCAATTGGGATAAGGGGTAATCAGATAAGCAGATGATAAGGGGTTATCAGAATATTTCTATTCAATTTTTCATTTTGAAAAATTTTGTTCTCTTCTTCCCCTCTCTTTGCCGAAATTCCACTTCTCTCTTCCTCTCATCTTTTTCGTTGTTTTACTCAAGTTCACCTCATTTGTTTTGTACTGTGCATAATCCTGATCGTTCAGTAAGTTTTGTTTTGTCATAAGTCCTAGCAATTTTCTGACTGGTGATTAACAAGAGGATTTGTTTTACTCTTAGTTTAGGTGTAGCCCAAGAATCTATCAAAATTATGCTTCTTTTCTCCTTTTTGATCTTCGTTTTGCTTTATTCCTGTACAACGTTTCTTGTCACTCGTTCGGTAAGTACTCATTTTATCACTATTCTGTTGTTCTAAAATTAGTTTCTAAAAGAGGGTTGTTTTGGTTCTGTCAATTTAAGCGAGGATTAGGTAATGATTAGCACCTCGGTGGAGTCTTGAATGACAAAATTAAATGATTGGTCTTTGAGCATACTCTAACACTTCAATCAGCTCATTTTTTTCCCAACAATGAAACAACCAACATTTTTTCACACAAACCATGAACATCTACCATCGTGAACTTCTGAGGATAGTACTTAAGATAGATGCCAAACATATCTAGCATTAAGGTAACTCTTGGCATTGTGGACTTCTAAGTACAATACTCCGGAAAGGTACAAAGAATATCTAACATTAAGAGAACCTCCAAAAGATATGTTGACACCAGAACAATTAATGCACTTGCATAATTCAAAATCTCATAACCATTATCAAGAATATGATCGACCTCCACTAACAATTCCATTTCAACGTCACCACTTTTTCGATACCCAAACATCATAGTCTCAATCTCTTTTTCATCATTGAGATTCACTACATAATACTAATACCCCTTTCTAGTTGACATTAAAAAAAAACTAAGCTTCAAATTAGATATCAATTCAAGCTTGGATTTTCCTTAAAATCCTCTTTTTCATATTCTCCAAGGTTACATAATTAAAAAAAAGGAGTTTATGATTGAAGTATGACTATTATCAATCAAAATAATATATCCATTTAAATGGATATGTGCTATTAATCAATTTATCATATTCTCGATTGGCTGTTGAACATTACAATTTTAACAAATGATAATTCTTTTTTTTTAAAGTTGTTTTCTTGCTTTTTTTTTATTATTCTTCCATGATAGTTTATATATATGTATTAAATTTTAATTTTTTATTGCAGATATGATCAGAACCTAAATAAGATTATTCAAAAAAATTTTAATTTTTTATTTATAACAATAAAACTAGTTAATTAGTATAACTTCCAGGTACGTGTGTTAATTTGTTAAAATTTTAAATTTTTATGTATATTTAAAAATAATATATATCATTCTCTTAAACACTAGAAAATAAAATTTCACTCCAAAATTTCAAAATTGAAATCTTTAAACCAATCTATAATATATATATATAAAAGCATGAGTTTGAAAAAAAATTTAACTGATTGGGATACCTTTATTTTTCATCGTATTACTAAATTAAATTTAAAAATAATTTAGAATTATTAGTTAAGACAATTGTGCAAATTTTAAAATAGAATTATTATTTGAAGACAACTACATGAAAAATTTTTGTAATTATAATTTACAATTATTAGTTAAAAATTTGAGGTAAAAAAGTTGTTGGGAAATTTTTATTTTTTTTAAATTGTGTTAATTTTATTCATGTAAAATAGATATATTATTTTAATACAAGTCTAAGCATCTTAATTATCACTTAATTAATATTAGAGTTATATATACCAATTAAATTTTAAATTTAGGTTTATAAATAACATCTAATAGTTAAGAATATTCAATCATGTAGCATTTAAGGTAAAAAAAAATTGAAGATGATTAAAGTTAGAATTGTATAAAAAATAATGAAGCATTGAAGCAATAATTTTTCAAAGAGGTAATATTGAAACATATTCGAACAACAATAGCATAAAAGAGAAAAATGTTTTGTGGATTTGTTTTGAAAGAAAGTCAAATATTTTATCAATTATTTTTTAATCACTATTATTAAATGTATTTATTAATTTAGTGTAAATATTATTTGTATTTATCATGAAATATTATTATAATTGTTGTATGTTACTTTCTCTAATTTTATTTTATTTTATTAATTATAGTTTACTATGGATAACAATAATTTAAAAGTATTATTTAAAAACTAATTAAAATTAAACGCATAAAAATATATATTATTAGAAACTAGTACTTTGAAATGTTCAGACACTTGCCACACAATTATACAAAATATTTAAGGTATAAGAGTAACTAAAATATATTTTAAATTGCCGATAACCTCTTGATTTAATAGTTTAAATTAAAGGAAAGAAAAAGAAATGTGATGCACCCAATTCTAGTGACTAGTTGTGATTTAGTTGCCTTGCCACTGAGGGAGGTTCAACCTTGAGATAATGTAAAATATTCATCAAAGACACCTTTTAGCGAAGGTGGAAATTATATAATTTATAAAAACAAATTGTTATCCTAATACTCCTACCTTCACGTTCTGTTACTGTTTCTATCCTTTTATGATTTATCCCTTGTAATCTTTTCTTGAGGATAAGTTCTCAAATCATCAGCCAGCTTATTTGGTATGCTTTCCCCGTAAATTTGCTGAAAATGCAAGACATTAAAAAAAAAATTGAGAGATTTAAGTTGATTTCGGTAATATTTAGGAAAACTTGAGAGATTTAAGTTGGTTTTGTTACAATAAGTGCTTTTAGTCACCTCAACTAAAAATACGTTTTTTTTATTTTTTTAAATATATTAGTTCTTTTGATCAAATGTTTAAATGTTAGTAGTTTTATTCTTTAGTCTCAAATATGATTCCTCTATTGCTCACGTCTGTACTTTTTATTCCATGTTGTTTTAATTCTCTTTTAACTAGTACTTTTAATACATTAGTTTCTTGGTTAGATGATTAAATAATAATGATTTCATCCTTGAACCCTATGTTTGATTCCTCTTTTAAGCACATTTGTATTTTTTTATTTTATGTTGTTTTTAATAAATGTTTTTAACGAATAAATATATTGTTTTCAAGTTTTTTTAATTAATATCTCTTTTATTTATAAAATCAAATAATAAATATGTAATTATATGATCAATATATATTTTATATATATCATAATGTTAAAAATATTTGAAATTAATAACTCCTTTATTTATATAAATAAATTAATAATTATATAATAAAAAATATTTTTTATATATTTATCATTATGTTAAATATATTTTATTTTTTAAAACATCAACTAATTTTTTTATATATTTTTCTTTATATAGTATTTATATGTTAAATATTTATTTTCTCCAACTATATTGTGGGTATGATGATTTCTAATATTATAAAATGAAATAATTATTTCAAATATAATTATTATTTTTATATGTAAAATGTAACGCCCCAGTTTTCTAAATTTTTGAGTTGTTAAATTATATTAAGTGATTTAGTTTGTATCAGTGGTTTTTAGGTCTTGTGTTCGATTTCTTTCTCTTTGAAATTTTTCCATTAATTTTGAAACTATGTCTGACTTGGTTTGTAAGGGTTATCTTTAATTTTTGTAAGATTGCTTATAAGAATGAGTCTGTTGGTTTAGTGATAAAGTTTTAGCATACCCTTAGGCTTTGTTTGGTTCACGTGAATGGCTTAGCCATTCCTCCTTTATTCAACACAATAAAACTATTCAGGGGTTTGGTTGGCTGTAAAACCTCTTCTACTGAATAGCCATTATAGCCTGATTCCTCAAAACCACTTAATAGCAATTCAATGCTATCTCTAATGAATGGCTATTCAACACTTCCAGTAATATACATAATTATTTTTCTTTCCTTTTCTACCCATCTCACATCCTCTTCAAACTCCCAACTCCCATTTGAGATTTTTTCAACAAATCTCAAAGATTATCGTGCGACTATGAAATTTCTCTGTATTATTTAAACTTTCTCTTCTTACTTTCTCTTTACCCTCACCATTCTCCCAATATACCTGTGCAGAACGTTTAGAGTGAGAAAGAATAGGGGTTTGAAAGAACAACAGTAGCATCCATGGCAAAAAATCAACGTAACAAAGAAAGCCTTGACTCTAGGTTTAATCAAACCCTCAAGAATGTCCAAGGGTACCTCTTTCTAATCATTCCAATTTCCCATTACTTTTCTTCATCTATTTTCTTTCTAGTTTCTCAATGTTGATTTTGGATTGTTCTTTTTCATTGGATTTAGAGAAATACCTTCTAATCTTTCAAATTTCAGTTTTTATTCTGAATTCCTTTGGAAGAATTTTTCCTATTTAAGGGGAAATTTTGATTTCGCAAAAAATTTCAATTAGGTTTGTTGGGTTTAATTTGTTGTGGTTTGCACTTAGATTGAAAGCTCCTTTTGGGAATTAAAACCAGATCTCACCAGGTCTACTTAATGGCATAACCTAGTTTCTCTTTCTTTTGGAAGATGATCCTTTCATCTTTGTGCTTATATCATAGTATTTATCTATTTTCCCTAAAAAGTCTGATAGTTTGGTTTATGTTGTAATTTGATCATGGCATTGTTGTTGGGGAATCATAGGCATCACAAGGGTTAAAAAAGGGTTACCCATTGTCTTTTAGCTTGGTTTTCCTGATAATAAAAAGGACAGTTGCTAAACGTGAGGAGTTCATAAAGGTTATAGAACAAAAATGTTACAATTTGTTTGCCCATGCTTATGAATGATAATATTGCTGAGATCGGATTTCTTAACGTAAATTAGCTAAAATGCTAACATGGGTTGCAGAGTTGTTTTTCTTAATGTAAATTGGCTGAAGATCAATGCTAACATGGGTTGCAATGTTGTTTTTCTTTATGCAAATCTCTCTTACACTGTTAAGAAGTCAAATTGAAAAAATTTCCTCTACAATAAAGTTCCCTTGTCGTGTTATATAACCTTTATTACCTTGCCTATGTGGATTTGGAAATTTATTGTGGTTTTTATTATCTTAAGTGTAAAAGCAAATGCTAGGATTACATGTTGATAAAATCTTTGCTTCATACAGCTGTTTACTCCATATTTATTGCTTCATCAACAAATAATAATTTTCTTTTATGCCTCTTTTAAGGTTGCTTAAGGGTCGCAATATTCCTGGTAAAATATTATTGACCAGAAGGTCAGATATACTTGATGATTTAGGTTCACAAGAATGATCTCTTAGTTATCCAAGAAGCTTCTCACAGAATGATACTGGTACAAGTGATGACTTGGACAAATCTGTGGAGGTGATGTTTAGAGTGACTATAGTATCTTTCATGTATTCTATTATTAAAATACGAAAAAAATGATTTAGTCTTGTACTAGTGTGACTTTAGACTTCTTTAAAAGTCCATGATTTTAGTAACTTAAAAGCATTCTTTTCATTTAAGGAGGGGTCATAAATACAAATAATTATGATGGTAATACAACTATTAATAAGTTAACATCTTCAACCTCAAAGAATGAGGTTTTTTAATGTAAAGTGATGATCTTTTGTTAATTACTGCCACCTTTAATATTTTTAGCTTTGTAGAATGTTTCATATAAAAATTTCTCTTACAATTCATTGGATTGTGCTTTTAAAACTAAATAACATTTTAATCATTGCATTCCTAATGTAATGAGTTGCTTCTGTTTAATGATGCCAAGGTACTAGGCTTTGCTTTTAGTATCAATGTATCTTTTTAAAAGGCATTTAGTATTAGGTTTTAGTTTGTCCCAAATGCATTTTCTTAAGGGTGTTATGTTTCTTTATTGTATGATCTTGGTGGCTTTCTTTTCGAATTAATGAATCAATAAAGCAGCAGTTTAAAGCGAAAGAATTTGTATGTCTCATATTTGATATCCAGGGTTAACCAATTTGTCATCGGATAGATAGATTGTATTTATTAAATAAATTTTGGTTTATTGTTTGAAATTTTATGAACTGAAAACAGGGATATGCACCACCTAATTCAGATAGAAGGGAGGGAATTTTAAGGAGGAAACACCTTGAGTATCTTGATTGTGTTGCTCAATTTTTCGATCCATCGACAGTGATTTTTTTTTTTAGAAACAAGCACATTATAATTGATCTTGGCACCAATAATAACAAGATTAACTAGGCTCTCAAAGACAAACAAGAGTTCATAGACATCATCGAAATTGTATACCTGGGGCAAAGGAAAGGTCGTGGTCTGGTAATTGCTCTGAAAGATTACTTGACAAAGTATCGCTACTGAGTATTCTTGCAACTTGTAGTTGATTAGAATGTAGACTGTATGTAGATATGTGTGTCATTTGCAATGCTTGGTTGCATGAATGTGGAGGATAATCGAATTTGAGATGAAACTTTGAAATATATTTTATGTGCTCTTTTGATGCTTGTTTACAGTATAGCACCTTAGCTTGTAGTGAATTTCCTTACAGTTGTTTGATAAAGATGATAATCTGTTGATTCAGCCATGGTTGTAGATGGATCTTCCAATTAACTCAATTGAAGATTATATAAACTTGATTTTTTATTATATAAAATATAAAAGCAATTTATTAAAGGAAGAAAAAGAGTGCAAGGAAAAATTAAATGGATAATGGAACATTTAGCACATTAAATGTGTTTAAAAATAATAAAGTAGTTATATATTATTTTTATAATATTTTATATTATGATTTTTATTAATTCATATTTTAATAATAATATTAAGAATATTATTAAATTATATATTATTTTATTAATTTTTATTTAATAATAATTATGTTAAAATATGATTAAATTATTTATTATTAATTTATTAAATTAAATTTAATAATAATCTTATTAAAAATAAAAAATAATAATCATCTATCAAAAAATTTCTACTAAGGGTATTTTGGTCATTTAAGTCTTTTTCCTTATGCTATTACAACATCTATTTTATTCAACCAAACACAAGAATACTATTACAACTCTATTCCATTCCATTCAGCCAAACAACTGAATTATTGATTACAACTTTATTTTATTAGAGCTCTATTACATTACAACTCTATTTCATTCCCCCCAACCAAACATACCCATAGGTCCTGTGATTGAATCATGTTGTGTGCAAAAAGAAATTTATTTTTGCTCTGTCACTTGTTGCAGCCTATGCTGTTAGAATGACAATCAGACTCAAACACTGAAGTAAATCTAATAGGATTTAGTAGGTAGTTAATCTTATCTTTTTAAAAAATTTGATTGAGAAATATTCTCCTAATTTTCTCCCCAAAACACTCACAATTTTCTCTCTCTCCCACTCCCCTATTCTATCGTCCCATTCCTCCCATGTTTTTCCATTTTCCTGTTTTTTCTCAACATTGCTACTTTCAACTCTTTCTCTATCATTTCTTTCCTCTATTTTTCTCTTTTCCTTTTGCTTGTTTTCATAACGCCAATAACATCCTTTACATCCCTCTTTAGCCAATTTTCTATTCAATGTTGTTTCCGTTTAGACGTAGTGACTAGCTAGTATTGTAGTTGGTTGCCTTTTCTTAGTGTGTTGGTGGTGTTTCAGAGGTTTCGTGGGGTTTTCATAAGTTTCCGTAAGCTATTTGTTTGTTTTTGTAAGAAAGTTGTTTTACTCTGGTTGGATAGTTTTAATTTAGATTTTACGGATGTGGATTTGATGGATTAATTGTTGGTTCTGTTTAGGTGAGGTGCAAGAAGCATACAACTTACCTCTAGCGAATTAGAGGATTTGTTGGGCTGCTACTCTGTTGGGTAAGTGATTAATGCTTTCGAGTAAGGGCTGGTTCGTTTTGTTAAGGTCAAATGTTTAGCTCTTGCGACCGAGTTAGTGACTTAGAAATTTAGTATATCACTGATTATTCACTTGTTCTGAATGTCATTTTAGGTTCTAGAATTCTCGATGTTGTGTGGGCATCGTGAAACAATCAGGTGTGTACCTTTTATCCTGAAAAATAGCGAGCAGTACAAAATCGAAAAACATTCTATTGATGCCACACGATCTGGGTCAGGTAGGCTGTGTCGACCACACGGGCGTGTAGGCCCATTATCCATAAATTTTAGTTAGGGTCGTGATTAAAGTATGCTTCGATGCTAGCTACTTCATAGGGGATATTATGTGATATGTATAGCTCCTATATACGAAATTAGATATTCTACTTTTGTATTCTGAAAGCATGTTAGCATGTTCTAATGTGTAAAACATGTATGATTTGTGTGCATCTAGATATCTGGATAGTGGTTACTTGTGCATTGAGGTGGGATAGTAATGTGATGGAGGAAGTGTTGGTAGTTTAATGATCTGCCTTATCTGATGGTTTTAAACCACATATCTATTCTGGAGGCTTAACCACACTTATTTGATTCTGGCAGATTACTACATTATTTTTTGGCAGCTTTGGCTGCACTATTTTATATAGTGATATAAGCCCATTTATTGGTGTGTGGGGTTGGATGAGTATTTATTGCCCTATGTGGTGTGTAGGGATAGAGGGAGATGGTGCGTAACAGATCAAGGTAGGATCTGTATTTGTTCTGTAATAAGTGTTGCATTGCATGATTTGACATGTCATTCGTATCTGATTTGAAAACTATATTGCATTGTATTGTATGTCATGTAACACCCCATACCCGAAACCTATGTCAGAGTGAAATACGAGGCATTACCTAATTCGATCTCATGCACACAAACGTCCCTAAGTCACCAAGACTTGGTCCCATTTTAGAACATTTTCAATTTCTACTTTAAACTTCTTATTATGGGCCTACAGACCCCCAAATCGACCATTGAAAACTATTTGGGATCAGCCCGGGTCCTTAAACTATTTATAGAAAATTTGACTTTGAAATAGGGCACATGCCCATGGAGAAGGGCAACACGCCCGTGTGGCCATTTCAACATGGTTGTGTTGATAGCCCGTGTGGCTCACACGACCTAAGCAATATAAGGACACGCCTGTGTCCTTCACCCGTATGGAATTAATTCTAAATGCACACCTACAGGGGTTTTCACACGACCTATCACACGCTCGTGTCCTTAGCCTGTGTCCTTCACACGGCCATGACATGCCCATGTCCTAACCCGTGTGCAAAAACTTGGACATTCTATTTCTGACGTCAGCAACCCCAAAATGTCACACGACCAAGGTACATGCCCGTGTGCTAGGCCGTGGCCTTCACACAACTGAGACGCACGGCCGTGTCCCTGCCTATAACAGTCCGATTTAGGGCCCAGTCGAAACAGTAGTCTCGAGACCACAAATCCAAAGTTGGAAAAATTATTTTATTATAATTATGAAATTATAACATGATTATATTAGTGTTTGAAAATTTTGACGAGTTAATCTTAATGATTGTGAGCCCAATTACGAAAAAGTACTAAATCGCATAAAGTGCAAAAGTCATAATTAGATAAGCTAAAGGTGTTATTTTATTAAAGAACCAAAATTGAGGGTCTTTAGTGGGCAAATAGGCCCTTAATTGATGGCATAGCCGGCCATGAGACATTGAGGAGACAAATTTTAAAAGTAGGTAGAAATTTGGTAGCTATTTTGACCAAAAAGAAACAAAATAGAAAAAGGCTGTCAATTTCTTTTCTTCTCATCTCTTTCCACCAAAATTTTGAGCCATGAAAGGGGGTTTCAAAGCTTAAATTTTTCAGCAACTTATTCCTCTCACAAGTAAGTGATTTTAATGAGTTTTCTTCAAGATTTTCACATTTTTGAGACCCTTGAAGCATGAGCTTTCAAATAAGGGTGATATCTTGCAAAATGGTCAAGAGTTTAGGATTTTTCCATGGATGTAATTGTGATAGATGCTCAGTTTTTATGGAGGAATATGAGTCCTAGTTGTGTTATAAGTAACTTTTGAAAAAGGTGTTAGCTTGAAAACAACTAAAGGAACCATTTTGCATAAGTTGCAAAATAGGTAATAAGTGTATGAAATAGTGAGAATTTGGGTTTGCTATAAGAATAAAAAGAGTTTAGCTAGGCTTGAAATACAAAGAAATTCAATAAAAATCGATTTTCGAATATAGGGGTAAAATGGTCATTTTGCCAAAGCCTAGGGGCAAAATGGTCATTTTACCAAAGATGTGAAATTATGAATGCCTAATTGTAATTAATGACTAAATGAGTACATTTTTTGCTATTATAGATCAAGATTTACCAAATCCGAGCCTAGACCGGTGCAAAGCCAAGCAATCTGATTAAGTCGTCTAGTCAAGTAGTTTTTGTAAACCGATGTAAGTTGTATGTAATAATACAACTATATTGTTAAATGTATGTATTCGATTGTTATTGATTTTGATATAGCATGAATTTCTAGATTTTGAACTGAGTATGCATATTTATAATTGAGAAAGTAGGAAGATCCAGTGAGAAACCCAGGAAACAAACCAGATGTTCATGCCATAACATTAGGTTATGTGAGAGTTAGTGTAAGACATGTCTGAGACATGGCATTGGCATTGAGACGAGGGTTAGTGTAAGACGTGTCTGGAACATGCATCAGCCACATTACGATAGCTAGTGTAAGAACATGTCTAGGACATGGCATCGGCGTAGAGACGAGTGCCAGTGTAAGACGTGTCTGGGACATGCATTGTGACAGCCCTAAAGTGACCCTAGTCGGAAAGCGGTTTCGGGACCGCTAAACCGAGTCACCAAATTATTTGAATGTGATATTTATTGTCTAAAATATGTGATTATGAAGGTGTGAAAGTTTTAGGCTTCGATTTAGTAAATTGCATGTGAATTTAGTCAAAAGGACTTATGGGTGACATTTTTGAAATGTGATAGGCTAATCTACAAGGACCTAATAGTGCATGTAATCAAAAGGGAGGACTTGCATGTCAATTTCCCCCCTAATATGTAGTGGCCGACCATGAGCATGGGTGGACAAGATGTTATTGCTAAAAACATGTCATAAACATGTTGGGGTAATGCATTATGTAAGGATTAATAAAATAAAGAGCATGGGCAATAAAATATTAGTGTTAGTAGGATGAGAAACAAAAAAAAAGAAAGGATGTGTGTGATTGTCCCCCATTGCCGTGAGTGGAAGGAAAGAAAAACAAAAAAAAAATGTTCATCCTTTGGTTCATCCTTGGCCGAAAATTTTAAGGAAGAAGGAAGGAGTTCTTGCTTCATGTTTGGTTTGGAAGAGGATTAGGAGGAGGTTCGGCCATACTTGTATCTAGATTAAGGTAAGTTTGATGTTGTGCCATGAGATTCATGCATGTTTTTTTTTGTTAGCTTGAGTTCTAACTAGCCCATGGTTCAAATCCTTACTATGTCATGGAGATGATATTCGGCTAAGGTGGATTTGTGTTGATGTTATTTGCATGCTAAAAGTGAAGCTTGTAATGATGCATGTGATGGTGGATTGATGACTCTTGAATCTTCTTTTTAGCATCTTTGAGTGAGACATTAAGTTCCTCGTTCAACCATGACCAAAAATTGAAATGGTATGGTTGTTGTTCACGTTATTGGATGAGAAATGGTAGTAAGGTGAAGTGCAAATTTTAGTGCTTGATTTACTAGTGTATATGTGTGTATTAGCCAATTTTTGAACTTGAAACAAAATGGTGTTTAGTCAATACAAGTGAACATACTTGTAGAATGTATTAAGTGTTGCAATCGGCCCCAACATAGACATGTATGTTCGTCCACATGAATAAGTACATAAGTTATGTGTATGTTCGGCCATAGGTAGCCTATTGATGGCTTTAGCTTGACTTAGAAAATTCGGCTAAGGGGAAATATTAGCTAGTATGTTGAATTCGATTCGTGATTTCGTACATATGTGACTCTAATGTCTAATGTATATATGGGCTAAGTACCTTGAGCTTCTCTTTTGATGTTCAAATGAATTGTATTAAATTGCTTGATGTGATTAAAAATGCGTATGACCATTGTGTATTTGAGCTAAAAGGTGGCCATATGACCTATCAAACTCCTTGTCATATTCGGCCATAAGCTAGCAAAATGAGACTTTAATGAGTTAAATTTGTTTGAATTAGCTCAAGAGCTTAGAGGACCACAGTTGGATAAGGGAAAGGAAAAAGTGATCGAATAGCTGTCGAAATCGCTCGACCACATCCGAGGTAAGTTCTTGAGTAATAGAGCTTAAATTATGATTTGATTAGATCATGTTTTAAGCAAATCAAAATCATGCTCTTTATGTGTGGCTATTGAGCCGAAATTTGCAAGAGTGATAAGTGTCTAGTGTTTGAGTTTTGCTAATGAAAATGAAATACGAATGTGTCATGATTTATTGTTAAATGTGCATGGTTATTCGAATGATGTCCGGGCTAAGTCCCGAAGGCTTTGTGCTAAGTGACCATATCCGGACTAAGATCCGAAGGCATTTGTGCGAGATACTAATTCCGGGCTAAGCCCCAAGGCATTGGTACGAGTTACTAAATTCGGGTTAAGTCCCGAAGGCATTTGTGCGAGTTACTATAACCGGGCTATGTCCCGAAGGCATTTGAACGAGTAGCTATATCCGGTTAAATTCCGAAGGTACGTGATTTGGGAATGAATGATCTTACTGTAAAAATTTCAGTTAATACGCTTGTAACATCCCAACATTGCGGTATGTTTCGTATGTGCTTGAATTAGTTGAGCCCTTACAAATAAGTATTCGCTCAGTTGATAAATGAGCTACCGGCCTTTGGCTAAGTTGATCTTTGTGTATGAATATAAGGGTTGGTAATGTGAAGTAAGTATGATATTGAAAATTTGTGCATATGAAATTATCTGTTTAGCTTCATGAATGCTATACTTTGGTTGTGTCTAAATTCTTTGCTCAAAACTTACTAAGCATTTAATGCTTACTCCGTTTCTTTGATTCTCTGTTTTATAGATTTTGGTTCTTCAGCTATCGGACTCGGGATTTTGAAGTCGAAGTCGCCCACACTATCAAAGCTCCTTTTGGTATACTTTTGGTTGAATTTTGAAATGGCATGTATAGGACTACCCTTTTTGTTGTGGGTCATGGACCCTTTGGATTTGTATAATTTTGGATAGCCATGCGAAAATGGCTTATATATGTTTGAGCATAATGTTATAATCATTTGGTATGGATATGGTTATTGAGAGGTGTGGATATGCTTAACAAGGATTGGCCATGGGAATGGTTAATCACTATCATAATTTGTGCTATTTATGCTAAAAGGGCTAGTTGAATCGTGGAAACTATGAAATAGGTAAAGTCTACCTTAAAGGCAGATGCTGACAGCAGCAGTGATGTAGATTTGGAAAATCGCTAAAAATAGTAGGAATGGAATTAAATAGTGAATAAATTATTCAAACGAACCTTGATGAATCTATTTTCATAGAAAAGTAACGAAACGTTCATATGAACAGTATATTATGAGATGCTAAAGTTTTCGTGAGACAGGATCAGAACGGTTTCTGGATCCCCTGATCTGACTTTGGAAATTCATTATAAATTAACCAGAGACATTTAGAAGTCATGCCATATATGTATAGATTCCTATTTGAGTCTAGTTTCTATAGAAACAAACGGCATCAGTATTGAAGCCCTGTACTGGGAGATATTCAAATCGTAATGCATGAAGGTCAGTGTAGTCGCACCCTGTAACAGGGGAGAATTTAACTAATAAACTGTACTAATTTGCCCAACCAAAAATTTTAGAAAAAAAAGGTAGATGGAAATATGAGTCTAGTTTCAGGGAAAAGTTACGAAACTGATTTTCGAGTTTTAGAACTCAAGATATGATTTTTAATGTGACAGTGACACAGTTAGCCAACTGCCTAGAAATTTTTAAAATGGGCTGTAAAAGTAAATGAATTAAGTCGGTTAGCACCTCGTGTTCGACTCCGGCAACGGTCTCAGGTATGGGGTATTACAATTTTATTGGTATCAGAGCTACGGTTTAGTCGATTCTAGGACTACCGTAATGCGTTGGGTCTAGCTATACATGCCATTTTATGTGATTATTTGATAGTGTGGTGATTTCTGACATTTGCAAATGTGTTTATTTATAGTAATGGATCCCGATCCCAACCGAGCGGTAGCTGATGATCTTGAGAGTGTAGCGCTTGCTCCTGCGCAAGGGACAGCGCCGGCGGACTCTCAACCTAATGCTAGTAACCCGAATGATGAAGCTAGACAAGCTTTCTATAACGTGATGAATGATTGGTTCAACCAATACATTCGAACTAATACGGCTATTCCACAACCTCTATTCCCGACAAATACCACCCCCGCACCTACCATACCTCCGGTAACTGACCAAATAAGGTTAAATAAGCCCCCAGTTGACAGAGTCCGAAAACACGGGGCTACTGAATTTAAAGCCACGGACAGCGATGATGCCGAGCAAGCAAAATATTTGGACAACACTATCCGGGTACTCGATGAGCTATCTTGCACACCCGATGAGTGCCTAAAGTGTGCTATCTCCTTGCTACGTGATTCTGCCTACTATTGGTGGAATACGTTGACTTCTGTTGTGCCTAGAGAGCAAGTAACTTGGGAGTTTTTCCAAACCGAGTTTCGAAAGAAGTATATCAGTCAGAGATTCATTGACCAAAAACGGAAGGAATTTCTTGAACTCAAACAAGGTTCCATGTCGGTTACTGACTATGAACGAAAATTTGTGAGGCTTAGCCAGTACGCACGAGAATGCATTTCCTCAGAAGCCGTGATGTGTAAACGTTTCGAGGATGGGCTGAATGACGATATAAAGCTGTATGTAGGCATTTTGGAAATCCGAGAATTTGTGGCACTTGTCGAGCGAGCTTGCAAGGCCGAGGAGCTCAGTATGGAGAAAAGAAAAGCTAAGGTGGGAGCAAAGGAGTTTCGTAAGAGGTCTTCGGGGAAGCCCTTCCCACAGTCATCGAAGAAATTTAGAGATGGCTTAGGCCGATCTAGAGACACTTCAGGCTTTTCTAGACGAGATCGCGATCGACCCCCTATGGGTGCACGAGTCACTTCGGTTGCTAGTGTTGGAAATGATCGTCGAGACAGAGCGGAGTGCCAGTATTGTGGTAAATGGCATTCTGGGAGTTGTAGATTCCATGATCGCTCCTGTTACAAGTGCGGATCAGTTGACCACTTCATTAAAGATTGCCCGAGGTTGTCTGAACAGAATATAAATCAAAGCGAGAAACCGGGTGCTACCACTGCTCGAGGTAGACCATCCAGAAATACGGGCAATGCTAGTGGTGGTCAGAGAGGATCCAGAGATGCTACGACCAGATCTGAGGCTCGTGCTCCTGCTAGGGCTTATGCTATACGCGCACGCGAGGATGCTTCCTCGCCAGATGTTATTACCGGTACTTTTACTCTCTTTGATACTAATGTGATTGCTTTGATTGACCCTGGTTCTACTCATTCTTATATATGTGAAACCTTAGCATCCAGTAAGACTTTACCTATTGAGTCTACTGAGTTCGTAATTCGGGTGTCAAATCCCTTGGGTCGTTACGTGCTTGTCGACAAAGTGTGTAAGAAATGCCCCCTAGTAATTCGAGATTCCTGTTTTCCGGCAGACTTGATGCTTTTTTCGTTTGATGAATTTGATGTTATTCTTGGTTTGGATTGGTTGACCGTGCATGATGCGGTTGTGAATTGCAGCAAGACTATTGATTTGAGGTACGCAAATAACGAGATAATCCGAGTTGAGTCTACGGACTTAAAGGGGTTGCCAGCTGTAATATCAGCAATGTTGGCCCAGAAATATGTAAGAAAAGGGTGCGAAGCATACCTTGCGTATGTACTTGATGACAAAGAATTAGAAAAGAAACCCGAATCTATGCCGGTGGTTTGTGAATACCCGGATGTTTTTCCTGAAGAATTACCGGGTTTACCACCTGTTCGAGAGGTAGAGTTTGGTATTGAGCTTGTACCTGGAACTACGCCAATTTCGATAGCTCCGTATCGTATGGCACCAACCGAGTTAAAAGAATTGAAAGCTCAGTTGCAAGAGTTGACGGATAGAGGTTTCGCTCGACCAAGTTTCTCACCTTGGGGTGCACCAGTATTGTTCGTGAAAAAGAAGGACGGAACCATGAGGTTGTGCATTGACTATCGTCAGCTGAATAAAGTGACTTTAAAGAATAAATATCCGTTACTGCATATTGATGATTTGTTTGATCAACTAAAGGGAGCCTCAGTGTTTTCAAAGATAGATTTAAGATCGGGTTATTATCAGTTGCGAATTCGAGATTCGGATATACCCAAAACTGTTTTCAGAACGAGATACGGCCACTACGAGTTCTTAGTGATGCCGTTTGGGCTCACTAATGCCCCTGCGGTATTTATGGATTTGATGAATCGGATCTTCAGACAGTATTTGGACCGGTTCGTAGTTGTGTTTATTGATGACATCTTGGTCTATTCAAGAGATTAGACCGAACATGCTGAGCACCTGAGATTAGTGTTGCAAATTTTACGGGATAAGCAGTTATATGCTAAGTTCAGTAAGTGTGAGTTCTGGTTAAGAGAGGTTAGCTTCTTGGGCCACGTGGTATCCGCATCGGGTATTCGAGTTGACCCAAACAAAATTTCAGTCATACTTAACTGGAAGCCTCCGAGAAATATTACTGAGGTTCGGAGCTTTTTAGGACTTGCCGGTTACTACCGACGGTTTGTAAAAGGTTTCTCGATGATAGCCACACCCATGACGAAGCTACTTCAAAAAGATGTTAAGTTCGAATGGACGGAAAGATGTCAGAAAAGTTTTGATCAACTGAAAACTTATTTGACCGAAGCTCCAATTCTAGTGCAGCCCGAATCAGGCAAAGAGTTTGTCATTTATAGTGATGCGTCCCTACTTGGGTTAGGTTGCGTATTGATGCAAGAAGGTCGAGTTGTGGCCTATGCGTCGAGACAATTAAAGCCACATGAGAAAAATTATCCGACCCATGATCTCGAATTGGCTGCCATCGTATTCGCTTTAAAAATATGGCGACATTACTTATTTGGTGAAAAGTGCCATGTATTTTCGGATTACAAAAGTCTCAAATATTTGATGACTCAAAGAGACTTAAATCTGCGACAAAGATGTTGGCTTGAGTTGTTGAAAGATTATGAGCTTGTCATTGATTACCACCCGGGAAAGGCTAATGTGGTTGCGGATGCCTTAAGCCGGAAATCACTGTTTGCTTTACGAGCGATGAATGTACACTTGTCTGTTCTACCCGACAATGTGTTAGTAGCTAAATTAAAGGCCAAACCATTATTGATTCATCAAATTCGTGAAGCTCAGAAAGTCGACGATGAATTGGTTGCAAAACGGGCTGAATGTGTTCCGAATATGGAATCCGAATTTCAAATTGATGATGACGATTGTTTGAGGTTCAGAAGTCGGTTGTGTGTTCCAAGAAATTCAGAACTCATTTCGATGATTCTGAACGAAGCCCATTGTAGCCGAATGTCAATTCACCCGGGGAGTACGAAAATGTACAACGATCTGAGACGCCAGTTTTGGTGGCATGGTATGAAACGAGACATTTCCGATTTTGTTTCGAAGTGTTTAATATGTCAGCAAGTAAAGGCGGAACATCAAGTGCCTACGGGTTTACTCCAGCCAATCATGGTACCTGAATGGAAATGGGATCGAGTCACGATGGATTTCGTATCTGGGTTGCCAGTATCGGCAAGTAAGAAAGATACGATTTGGGTTGTTGTGGATAGACTGACTAAGTCGGCTCACTTTATCCCCGTACGTACGGATTTTTCATTGGATAAACTAGCTGAATTGTATATTTCTCAGATTGTGAGATTACACAGGGTACCTATTTCTATCGTGTCGGATAGAGATCCGAGATTCACCTCGCGATTTTGGAAGAAATTGCAAGAAGCTTTGGGTACCAAGCTGCATTTTAGCACCGCTTTTCATCCACAAACCGATGGTCAATCCGAGCGGATAATTCAGATACTTGAGGATATGTTGAGATGTTGCATCCTCGAGTTTAGTGGTTCATGGGAACGGTATTTACCTTTGATTGAATTCGCTTACAACAATAGTTTTCAATCAAGTATTAAGATGGCACCTTACGAGGCCTTGTACGGGCGTAAATGCCGTACACTATTGTTTTGGACCGAGCTCGGTGAAAGTAAAATTTTCGGAGTGGATTTGATTAAAGATGCTGAACAGAAAGTAAGAATAATTTGTGAAAGTCTGAAGGCAGCATCAGATCGTCAGAAGTCGTATGCGGATTTAAAACGAAGAGATATTGAGTATCAAGTGGGAGACAAAGTGTTTCTTAAAGTCTCGCCTTGGAAAAAGATACTCAGATTTGGCCGTAAGGGCAAATTGAGTCCGAGATTCATTGGGCCGTA
Source organism: Gossypium hirsutum (assembly GCF_007990345.1). NCBI lineage: Eukaryota > Viridiplantae > Streptophyta > Magnoliopsida > Malvales > Malvaceae > Gossypium > Gossypium hirsutum. The sequence goes on from NC_053434.1 coordinate 48,130,223, forward strand.
TGAGATCTCTGAACGAGTTGGCCCAGTTGCATATAGGTTGCTTTTACCCCCTGAACTCGAAAGAATCCACAACGTTTTTCATGTTTCGATGCTTCAACGTTACGGATCCGATCCTTCGAACGTAATAAACCCCTCCGAGGTCGAAATTCAAGCCGATATGAGTTATGAGGAAGAACCGATTCGTATCCTAGCTCGTGAAGTGAAAGAGTTGCGAAACAAAAGGGTTCCGATAGTGAAAGTGTTATGGCTCAAACACGGGATCGAAGAAGCTACTTGGGAACCCGAGAACTCTATGAAAGAGCGATACCCAAACCTATTTACCGGTAAGATTTTCGGGGACGAAAATTTCTTAAGTGGGGGAGAGTTGTGACAGCCCTAAAGTGACCCTAGTCAGAAAGCGGTTTCGGGACCGCTAAACCGAGTCACCAAATTATTTGAATGTGATATTTATTGTCTAAAATATGTGATTATGAAGGTGTGAAAGTTTTAGGCTTCGATTTAGTAAATTGCATGTGAATTTAGTCAAATGGACTTATGGGTGACATTTTTGAAATATGATAGGCTAATCTACAAGGACCTAATAGTGCATGTAATCAAAAGGGAGGACTTGCATGGCAATTTCCCCCCTAATATGTAGTGGCCGGCCATGAGCATGGGTGGACAAGATGTTATGGCTAAAAACATGTCATAAACATGTTGGGGTAATGCATTATGTAAGGATTAATAAAATAAAGAGCATGGGCAATAAAATATTAGTGTTAGTAGGATGAGAAACAAAAAAAAAAGAAAGGATGTGTGTGATTGTCCCCCCATTGCCGTGAGTGGAAGGAAAGAAAAACAAAAAAAAATGTTCATCCTTTGGTTCATCCTTGGCCGAAAATTTTAAGGAAGAAGGAAGGAGTTCTTGCTTCATGTTTGGTTTGGAAGAGGATTAGGAGGAGGTTCGGCCATACTTGTATCTAGATTAAGGTAAGTTTGATGTTGTGCCATGAGATTCATGCATGTTTTTTTTTTGTTAGCTTGAGTTCTAACTAGCCCATGGTTCAAATCCTTACTATGTCATGGAGATGATATTCGGCTAAGGTGGATTTGTGTTGATGTTATTTGCATGCTAAAAGTGAAGCTTGTAATGATGCATGTGATGGTGGATTGATGACTCTTAAATCATGTTTTTAGCATCTTTGAGTGAGACATTAAGTTCCTCGTTCAACCATGACCAAAAATTGAAATGGTATGGTTGTTGTTCACGTTATTGGATGAGAAATGGTAGTAAGGTGAAGTGCAAATGTTAGTGCTTGATTTACTAGTGTATATGTGTGTATTAGCCAAGTTTTGAACTTGAAACAAAATGGTGTTTAGTCAATACAAGTGACCATACTTGTAGAATGTATTAAGCGTTGCAATCGGCCCCAACATAGACATGTATGTTCGGCCACATGAATAAGTACATAAGTTATGTGTATGTTCGGCCATAGGTAGCCTATTGATGGCTTTAGCTTGACTTAGAAAATTCGGCTAAGGGGAAATATTAGCTAGTATGTTGAATTCGATTCGTGATTTCGTACATATGTGACTCTAATGTCTAATGTATATATGGGCTAAGTACCTTGAGCTTCTCTTTTGATGTTCGAATGAATTGTATTAAATTGCTTGATGTGATTAAAAATGCGTATGACCATTGTGTATTTGAGCTAAAAGGTGGCCATATGACCTATCAAACTCCTTGTCATATTCGGCCATAAGCTAGCAAAATAAGACTTTAATGAGTTAAATTTGTTTGAATTAGCTCAAGAGCTTAGAGGACCACAGTTGGATAAGGGAAAGGAAAAAGTGATCGAATAGCTGTCGAAATCGCTCGACCACATCCGAGGTAAGTTCTTGAGTAATAGAGCTTAAATTATGATTTGATTAGATTATGTTTTAAGCAAATCAAAATCATGCTCTTTGTGTGTGGCTATTGAGCCGAAATTTGCAAGAGTGATAAGTGTCTAGTGTTTGAGTTTTGCTAATGAAAATGAAATACGAATGTGTCATGATTTATTGTTAAATGTGCATGGTTATTCGAATGATGTCCGGGCTAAGTCCCGAAGGCTTTGTGCTAAGTGACCATATCCGGACTAAGATCCGAAGGCATTTGTGCGAGATACTAATTCCGGGCTAAGCCCGAAGGTATTGGTGCGAGTTACTAAATCCGGGTTAAGTCCCGAAGGCATTTGTGCGAGTTACTATAACCGGGCTATGTCCCGAAGGCATTTGAACGAGTAGCTATATCCGGTTAAATTCTGAAGGTACGTGATTTGGGAATGAATGATCTTGCTGTAAAAATTTCAGTTAATATGCTTGTAGCATCCCAACATTGAGGTATGTTTCGTATGTGCTTGAATTAGTTGAGCCCTTACAAATAAGTATTCGCTCAGTTGATAAATGAGCTACCGGCCTTTGGCTAAGTTGATCTTTGTGTATGAATATAAGGGTTGGTAATGTGAAGTAAGTATGATATTGAAAATTTGTGCATATGAAATTATCTGTTTAGCTTCATGAATGCTATACTTTGGTTGTGTCTAAATTCTTTGCTCAAAACTTACTAAGCATTTAATACTTACTCCGTTTCTTTGATTCTCTGTTTTATAGATTTTGGTTCTTCAGCTATCGGACTCGGGATTTTGAAGTCGAAGTCGCCCACACTATCAAAGCTCCTTTTGGTATACTTTTGGTTGAACTTTGAAATGGCATGTATAGGACTACCCTTTTTGTTGTGGGTCATGGACCCTTTGGATTTGTATAATTTTGGATAGCCATGCGAAAATGGCTTATATATGTTTGAGCATAATGTTATAATCATTTGGTAAGGATATGGTTATTGAGAGGTGTGGATATGCTTAACAAGGATTGGCCATGGGAATGGTTAATCACTATCATAATTTGTGCTATTTATGCTAAAAGGGCTAGTTGAATCATGGAAACTATGAAATAGGTAAAGTCTACCTTAAAGGCAGATGCTGACAGCAGCAGTGATGTAGATTTGGAAAATCACTAAAAATAGTAGGAATGGAATTAAATAGTGAATAAATTATTCAAACGAACCTTGATGAATCTATTTTCATAGGAAAGTAACGAAATGTTCATATGAACAGTATATTATGAGATGCTAAAGTTTTCGTGAGACAGGGTCAGAACGGTTTCTGGATCCCCTGATCTGACTTTGGAAATTCATTATAAATTAACCAGAGACATTTAGAAGTCATTCCATATATGTATAGATTCCTATTTGAGTCTAGTTTCTATAGAAACAAACAGAATCACTATTGAAGCCCTGTACAGGGAGATATCCAAATCGTAATGCATGAAGGTCAGTGTAGTCGCACCCTGTAACAGGAGAGAATTTAACTAATAAACTGTACTAATTTTCCCAACCAAAAATTCTAGAAAAAAATATGTAGATGGACATATGAGTCTAGTTTCAGGGAAAAGTTACAAAACTTAGTTTCGAGTTTTAGAACTCAAGATATGATTTTTAAGGTGACAGTGACACAGTTAGCCAACTGCCTGGAAATTTTTAAAATGGACTGTAAAAGTAAATGAATTAAGTCGGTTAGCACCTCGTGTTCGACTCCGGCAACGGTCTACGGTACGGGGTGTTACATGCATTGGCCTCAATGATGGTAGCCAGTGTAAGACGTGTCTGGGACATTCATCTGCTAAGCTTCGTACTAATGTAAGACATGCCTGGGACATGCATCAGCACTTATACATGAGAGCTAGTGTAAAAGAATGTCTGGGACATGGCATCGGCCTCGACGAAGATAGCTAGTGTAAGACCATGTTTGGGACATGGCATCAGCAACTTAACCCATGTTTGAGGCTTATAGGATATTCGATAGTATTCCAAAAGGTTCAACTTTAAGAGTTAAGAAAGAGATTTAATAAGGAATGTATGATAATGTTTTGAGTGTTACAGGTACCTATTTTGGTATACATGTGTAATAATCTCAATTAGAATATGTGACTTGAGTGGACGATAATGAGTAAGTCAAGTTATGCTTACCTTTGATCTACGAGCATGATGATAAATGGTGAAACTATTGTTGTATATTTATTTATATGCAACTTACTAAGCTTTATGCTTACTTTCTTTCCTTTCTCTTTTCTCTCAGTACTGCCAAATTTCTTAAGGATCCCTTAAAGTTAGAGATATCGATCACACTATCAGCCGTAATACTCGGTATAGTTGGATTTATATTTTTGATTATGGCATGTATAGGGCTAGACTAGGAAGTTGTATTATTGAGAAATTGTTTTTGTATATTGACTTACGATAAAAGCCATTCATTTTGTATTAAGCCTAGATAATGGCTATTATCTATTTTGGTAAATGTATATGATGTTCCTTCTATGAATGAATTGATGTCTTTTTGGATGGAATTTGTATCTTGAAATGATCTTGTGTAGGTTGTGCAAAATGGCTTGGAAGATAGCCTAGTTTGTCTACATGGGCAAGACACACGGCTTACCCCCATGGGTGTGTGTTATGGCTGTGCGTCCCCTGCACTTAAACTTTTAAGTCAGTATTGTCCACGGGTAGGCCACACGGGCGTGTGTCATGGTCGTGCCCTAAAGTCAGTGTTGCACAGGGCTAAGGGCATGGGCGTGTCTCGAGTCACACGGGCATTTGGAACCCTAAGGCATGAAGTTTTCCAAGTTTTTCTTAAGTTCTCAGTTTAAACTTAAATCATCTCGAATATATGTTTTGGGTTTCGTAAGTCCTACTAAGGGACAGATTGAATATGAAATGAAAAGTTTTAAATTTATCAAAACTTTATGGTCTAGTTTTAATACGTATGCTTGAGTTAATCTGGTGACACCTCGAACCCTCTCCCGGTGTCGGATATGGGCGAGGGGTGTTATATTTAGTGGTATCAGAGCATAGTTTAGTCAATTCTAGGACTAACCTAGTTAAAGTACGAGTCTAGCCATACATGTCATAAATATATATTGACAGTGTGATGCTTCCTAACAACTATAAATTGTGTTTTTATATAGTAATGGATCCTGATAGAACCACGGCGGATGATGTGGAAAGTAATGCGCCGGCTCCCGCAGAAGGGATCGCACTGGTAGAGAGTGAGCCTGTAAGTATTGGCCAAGGCGGAGGAGCTAGGGAAGCCTACCTCCGAATGATGGATGCTTAGTATACGGAGTTCGTTCGTGCGAACCCGAACACTCCACCTCCCCCACCTCTTCCGATTCCTCAGTATGCCCCAGTGGCTTTGCAAGTGTGGACATGTTTAAGAGAGAGAAGCCTCCAGTAGACAAGATTCGGAAGTAAGGGGCCAAGGAATTTTGGGCTAGTGTAGATGATGACCCGGAGAGAGCGGAGTTTTGGCTAGAAAATACCATGAGGGTATTTGATGAGCTATCATACACACCTGATGAGTGTGTGAAGTGTACCGTGTCACTCATACGAGACTCGACTTGTCAGTGGTGGAACACTCTTGTATCTGTTGTACCGAGAGAGAGGATCACTTGGGAATTCTTCCAAAAAGAGTTTCGAAAGAATTATATTAGCCAGAGGTTCTTAGATCAGAAAAGGAAGGAATTTCAAGAGTTGAAACAAGTTAATAAGACTATAACTGAGTATTAGTGTGAATTTGTAAAGCTCGGCAAATATGCACAAGAATGCGTATCCACTAAAGCTACCATGTGTAAGAGGTTTGAGGATGGCCTCAATGAAGACACTCGAGTGTTTGTGGGCATCCTAGAGTTAAGAGAATTTGTGGCGCTCGTTGAGAGAGCATGTAAAGCAGAAGAGCTGGTGAAGGAGAGGAGGAAGGTGGCCATAGAGTCGCGAGATTTAAAGAGAAGACAGATGGGGAAGACGCATCAGTACTCCTCTAAGAGGTCAAAATAATTTATTACCTGATCGAACACTTCAGTGGGATATTTGAGGAGGAACAAGAATCATCAGAATATGACATCTAAAGCCCAGACTACTTTGATCGCTAGTGTTGGTAGTACTCGGCCAGATAGGTAAGAGTGTCTACAATGTGGGAGACGCCACTTAGGCAAATGTCGAGTAAATGAGAGGGGATGTTTCAAGTGTGGATCACTAGACCACTTTATTGGCGATTTCCATGAGATGGAAGAGAGATAGAGGAAGCAAGAAATGAAGGCAAGCAGTGCTCCGTTGAGGGGGAGACACCAAAAGAATCCGGGTAGTGGAGCTAATAGTAGAGGCGCGACTAGAGATACAGTGGAGAGGTCCGATGACACAGCACCTGCGAGAACTTATGCTATTCGTGCCCGTGAGGAGGCAGAGTCTCTCGACATGATTACGGGTACTTTTTCTATTCATGATATTTATGTTGTTGCTTTGATTGATCCAGGGTCTACCCACTCCTATATTTGTATGGAACTGATTCCTTGAACGAGCTTGATAGTGGAGTCTACTGAATTTGTAATAAGAGTGTCCAATCCCTTGGGTAGATATGTTCTAGTTGACCAAGTATGTAGGGTTTAGGGTTTAGGCTTTAAGATTTAAGGTTTTAAGGTTTATGGTTTAGGGTTTAGGGTTTTAGGGTTTAGGGTAGGGGTCATTGTTTCCCGAAAAATTTAATGTTATTAATGTTCAATGAGTTTGACGTAATCCTCGGGATAGATTGGTTGACTTCTCATAGTGTTGTAGTGGACTGTAGGAAGAAAATTATTGAGTTAAAGTGTGAAGATGGGAATATTCTTCGGGTTAGACCAGGTGACTTGAATAAATCACCTGTGATAATATCGTCTCTGAACACTAAAAAATATTTGAGAAAAAGGTATGAGGCTTATCTAGATTTTGTGCTGAATACTCAAGTGTCCGAGTCGAAGATCAAGTCAGTACCAGTGGTTTGTGAGTTTATAAATGTTTTTCCGGAAGAGCTGCCCGGATTACCTCCAGAAAGAAAAGTTGAGTTTGGCATCGAGTTAGTTCCTGGCACAATGCCAATCTCGATTGCACCGTATAGAATGGCCCGCACTAAGTTGAAAGAGTTGAAAGTGCAGTTGCAAGAGTTAACAGATAAGGGTTTTTCTAGATCGAGTTATTCACAATGGGGTGCTCCGGTACTTTTTGTGAAAAAGAAAGACGGTCGATGAGGTTATGTATCGACTATAGGCAGCTTAACAAAGTAACGGTGAAGAACAAGTATCCCTTGCCGAAGATTGATGATCTCTTCGATCAACTGAGAGGAGCCACTATATTTTATAAAATAGATTTGAGGTCGGGTTACTACCAGTTAAGAGTCAAGGAACAAGATGTACCGAAGACTGCATTACGGACAAGATATGGGCATTACGAGTTTCTTGTTATGCCTTTTGGATTGAAAAATGCCCCAGCGGTATTTATGGACTTGATGAACCGCATCTTCCGACCGTTTTTGGATAGGTTCATCGTCGTTTTTATTGATGACATCTTGGTTTATTCGCGTAACGAGAGTGAGCATACGGAGCATTTGAAAACTATGTTGCAGACCTTGAGGGATAAGCAACTCTATGCCAAGTTTAGTAAGAGTGAGTTTTGGCTCAACGAAGTCAGATTTCTAGGGCACATTGTGTCGGGTGACGGAATCAGAGTTGACCCAAATAAAGTCTCAGCTATTGTAGAATGGAAACCGCCGAGGAATGTAACAGAGGTTCGTAGTTTTTTGGAGCTAGCGGGATACTATAGACGATTTGTAAACGGATTCTCTATGATAGCTACACCGATAACAAGGCTTTTACAGAAAGATGTCAAATTTGAATGGACAGTAGAATGCCAACAGAGTTTCGAGAAATTAAAGGCTTTATTGACCAAAGCCCCAATTTTAGTGCAACCGAAGTTGGGCAAAGAATTTGTAGTTTTTAGTGACGCCTTCCAAAATGATTTAGGGTGTGTTCTCATGCAAGAAGGAGAGGTTATAGCCTATGCCTCGAGGAAATTAAAACCTCACGAGAGAAATTATCCAACCCATGATTTAGAGCTGGCAACTGTGGTGTTCGCACTGAAGATTTGGCGACACCATTTGTATGGTGAGAGATGTCTAGTATTTACCGATCACAAGAGTAAAGTATCTGATGACTCAGAAAGAGTTGAATTTGAGGCAACGATGATGGTTAGAGCTAATAAAAGATTATGAGTTGATTATTGACTATCATCCGGGAAAGGCGAACGTAGTCGCTGACGCTTTGAGTAGGAAGTCATTGTTTTCCATGAGAGCCTTGAACGCTCAGTTGACTATATCTAGTGATGGATTGGTCCTAGCAGAGTTGTGGGCCAGATCAACTTTTCTTCATGAAATCCGTGAAGCTCAGAAAGATAACGAGAAACTGCAAGCCAACAGAACTCAGTGTGAATCAGAGATTGAGTTAGATTTTCGTATTAGTACCGATAGTTGTATAATGTTCAAAGATAGAGTTTTTATACCTAAAGATAGTGAGCTCATTCAGAAGATTTCGCAAGAGACACACAGTGGTTGTTCGTTCGTCCACCCTAGTAGCGTGAAAATGTATAACGACTTGAAGAAAATGTATTGGTGGTCGTGAATGAAAAGAGACATTTTGAAGTTTGTCTCTAAGTGTTTAGTGTGTCAGCAAGTAAAGGCTAAACACCAAGTGCCTTCTGGGTTACTCCAGCCTATTATGGTTCCCGAATGGAAGTGGGATCGGATCACCATGGATTTTGTAACGGGTTTGCCACAACCTCGAAAAAGAAAGATGCAGTATGGGTTATTGTCGATAAACTCACTAAGTCAGCACACTTCATACCAGTGCGTGCTGACTACTCCCTTGAAAAGTTGGCCGACTTGTATGTTTCTGAGATTGTGAGGCTTCATGATGTACCGTTATCGATTGTATCCGATCGAGACCCGAGGTTCACCTCGAGATTTTGGAAAAAGTTGCAAGAGGCTCTAGGAACCAAGTTGAGTTTTAGTACAACATTTCATCTGCAAACTGACGGACAGTCGGAAAGAGTAATACAGATCTTAGAAGACATGTTAAGGTGCTGTGTTCTTGAATCTCAAGAAAGTTGGGAAAAATACTTACCATTGGTTGAATTCGCCTACAATAACAGCTATCGGTCAAGTCTAATAATAGAGCCTTATGGGGATTTGTACGGGCAAACGTGTCGAATGCCCTTATTCTGGACTGAGTTGAGAGAGAGTCAGATTCACGTGATTGATTTGATCAAAGAGGCTGAGGAAAAAGTTAAAGTGATTCGCAACTATTTGAAAGCTGCTTCAGATAGACAAAAATCCTATGCGGATTTGAAATGAAAGGAGATTAAGTTTGAGGTCGGTGATAAGGTATTTTTAAAAGTTTCCCCGTGGAGGAAAGTCCTTAGATTTGGTAGAAAAGGTAAGTTGAGTCCTCGTTTTATAGGACTTTATGAGATTACCGAGAGAGTAGGGCCTGTTGCCTACCATTTGGATTTTTGCCAGAGTTAGAAAATATTCACAACATGTTTCACGTGTCCATGTTACGCCGATATATATCTGACCCTTAGCACGTAATTGTGCCAACTGAAGTTGAGATTCTTCCAGATATGACTTATGGTGAGGAGCCGGTCAAGATCTTAGCTCGAAAGGTCAAACAGTTAAGAAATAACAGTATACCGCTTGTGAAGGTTTTATGGCATAGACATGGAGTCGAGGAAGCCACATGGGAACCCGAGGAGTCTCTGACAGAGTAGTATCCGAACTTATTCACAAGTAAAATTTTCGAGTATGAAAATCCCTACGGGGAGAAATGTAACAGCCCGATTTAGGGCCTAGTTGGAACAGTGGTCTCGGGACCACAAATCCAAAGTTGGAAAAATTATTTTATTATAATTATGAAATTATAGCATGATTATATTAGTGTTTGAAAATTTTGACGAGTTAATCTTAATGATTGTGAGCCCAATTACGAAAAAGGACTAAATCGCATAAAGTGCAAAAGTCATAATTTGATAAGCTAAAGGTGTTATTTTATTAAAGAACCAAAATTGAGGGTCTTTAGTGGGCAAATAGGCCCTTAGTTGATGGCATAGCCGGCCATGAGACATTGAGGAGACAAATTTTAAAAGTAGGTAGAAATTTGGTAGCTATTTTGAACAAAAAGAAACAAAATAGAAAAAGGTTTTCAATTTCTTTTCTTCTCATCTCTTTCCACCAAAATTCTGAGCCATGAAAGGGGGTTTGAAATCTTAAATTTTGCAGCAACTTATTCCTCTCACAAGTAAGTGATTTTAATGATTTTTCTTCAAGATTTTTACATTTTTGAGACCCTTGAAGCATGAGCTTTCAAATGAGGGTGATATCTTCCAAAATGGTCAAGAGTTTAGGATTTTTCCATGGATGTGATTGTGATAGATGCTCAGTTATGTTATAAGTAACTTTTGAAAAAGGTGTTAGCTTGAAAACACCTAAAGGAACCATTTTGCATAAGTTGCAAAATAGGTAATAAGTGTATGAAATAGTGAGAATTTGGGTTTGCTATAAGAGTAAAAAGAGTTTATCTAGGCTTGAAATATGAATAAATTTGATAAAAATCGATTTTCGAATATAGGGGTAAAATGGTCATTTTGCCAAAGCCTGGGGTAAAATGGTCATTTTGCCAAAGCCTAGGGGCAAAATGGTCATTTTACCAAAGATGTGAAATTATGAATGCCTAATTGTAATTAATGACTAAATGAGTACATTTTTTGCTATTATAGATCAAAATTTACCAAATCTGAGCCTAGACCGGGGCAAAGCCAAGCAATCCGATTAAGTCGTCTAGTTAAGTACTTTTTGTAAACCGAGGTAAGTTGTATGTAATTGTAACAGCCCAAAATTGACCCTAGTCGGGAAGTGGTTTCAGGACCACAAAACCGAGTCATAAAAATAATTAATTTCCATATTCTATGCTTATTATGTGTACATGAGTATGTGGAAGTTTCATTCTCCAATTTTGCCAATTGCATGAGAAATTATTAAATAGGGATCGATATGAGACATGGTGAAAATATGATAGGCTAATTTAAAATGGTCTATTAATGCATGTTGTGAAAATGATGGGTTTGCATGTCAAATTACCCAAAATTTGAGCTAGTGGTTGGCCATGCTATGGGTGGAAACATGTTGGGAACATGTTGGCCTAGTGAGGTATGTAGGAAAAAAATAAAATAAGGAGTATGGGTAATAAAGAAAGGAAAAACAAAAAAATGAGTGGTTGTTTCCCCCCCCATTGCCGTGAGCTAAAGAAAGGAAAAGAAAAACTTGTTCATCCTTTTTCATCCTCTTTTGACCGAAAATTCTAAGGGAGGAGGAAGGAGTTCTTGCTTCATGTTTGGTTTGGAAGAGAATTAGGAGGAAGTTTGGCCATGCATGTAACTAGATTGAGGTATGTTTGATATTATTCTTTGAGATTCATGTATATTTTAAGTTGTAAGTTTGAAATCTACCTAGCCATGGTTCAAACTTTGTTAAATGATGGAGATGATATTCGGCCATGCATGTTACATTCTTGGTTGGTATTTTGATGTTTGATGTTGTGGTGATGAGGCATGAAGATGAGTTAAGATTCGGCCTAGGTGGAGTTTGTGTTAATGCCATTGCATGCTAAATATGAAGCTTGTTAATGATGCATGTGATGGTGGATTGATGATTCTTGAATCTCTTTTTTTTTAGCATTTTTGAGTGAGCACATATGTGCATTGGTTGCTAGATGGGGAAGAATCGGCTAGCAAGTTGTGTGCTAAGGCCGAATATAATTTTTGTAGGTTAATGAGTAATGCATGTGCTAAATTGATGGAAAGGGAGAGGATGCTTTACTAGTGTATAAATGATATAAAGATTTTAGAAATTATTTTTGGTTAGGTGTATGTATGATTAGGTATATTCGGCCATATGAGTAAATATATAGATGATGTTAAATTTGATTATGTATAATGGGCCATATAGGGTACACATTGTGATGTTAACTTTGATTCTCCATAATTGATCAAGTGGGTGATTAGTAAGGGTGATTGCCGAATATACTAACATACATATGCATGTGTAATTGGATTGTAAATATTTAGCAAGGCGGTTAAACTAGTTGATTTATTGATTAAGCTCAAGGAGTTAAAGGAGGAGAATCGAGCAAAGGCAAAGAAAAAAGTAAGTCATTAAGCATATCTTTGGTATTGATTTAAAGGGTCGTAATACCTATACCATTGTGTTTAATGAGATGAAATGTATACAAATGTATATGTAAGTAGAGATGAAATTTGTCGAATGTAAAAAGGAAGTGAAGCCTATTGAGTGGCTGGTTTTCGGCACTAAGTGTGCGGGCAATAAGTGTTCACGGTCATGAGATTGGCACTAAGTGTGCGGGTTTAAATTGTACAGCACTAAGTGTGCGAGTTTAAAGTACATGGCACTAAGTGTGCGTGGTTGATTATTAAGCACTATGTGTGCGAACCCAATATATATTTTCTATAAATTATTTACATTAAGGGTGCGACCTTACCGAGTCGATTTTGGACAGCGGAAAAGGTAAGTGTGCGAACTTGAAATGCATGGCACTAAGTGTGTGAGTTTAAAGTACATGGCACTAAGTGTGCATAGTTGATTATTAAGCACTATGTGTGCGAACCCAATATATATTTTCTATAAATTATTTACATTAAGGGTGCGACCTTACCGAGTCGATTTTGGACAGCGGAAAAGGTAAGTGTGCGAACTTGAAATGCATGGCACTAAGTGTGTGAGTTTAAAGTGCATGGCACTAAGTGTGCGAACCCAATATATATTTTCTATAAATTATTTACATGAAGGGTGCGACTTTACCGAGTCAATTTTGGACAGCGGAAAAGGTAAGTACCTTGAGTTCATGGCTAATAGGCGCTATGTTTATATTTGGAGTTGAGCTTGGTAAGTTTTGAACCTATGTGACGATTATAGTTGAAGTCACGTACATAAGGTTCATTGTGGAATAGGTGAAAGTTCGTTTAATTGTATGATTATAACGAAAATAAAATGATGTATGAAAGGCCAATGTAGGACTTGGTATGAGATTGAACCATAGGGTTTAAGGAACTATGGTATAGTTTGGTATGGATGGAGTACTTAACCTCATTTCATTGTTTCCTGTTGTGATAATTTTATTAATGGATGGTTATGGAATGCTTATGGCTTACTGAGTTATATACTCATTTGGTGTTTGCTTGTCACCTATTCTAGGTTTCTTGGACTCGTCTCTTTTTGCGTGATTGTGCCGTCGTCGAAGTCATCACACTGGCTAGCAAGTTTTGGTACTTTCTTCTTAGTCGGCTTAGGAGAACATTCCGGCATGTATAGGCTATTATGTTGTGTTTGAACTTTGGTATGTAAACTTTTAGCCATGCGAAAATGGCATAAATGTTCGGTTGGGTTTGGTTTCATAACGTTAGGTCGTAAATCTTGATAATTCGACCTTTTTATGCCATATGTCATGGTTGATTATTTTGGTGTTAAAATTCATGATATGGCAATAGTGTAGTAGGGGGATGTTTGACAATGATTAGCCTTTGGCATGGCTAGTCATGATCATAATTTGTGATATGTATGACGAATTACTAGTTAGATCAAGGAGAAATCACGAAATGGGCATAGTTGCTTTCGTAACAGATGCTGGCAGCAGCAGTGACGTGAGATTGAAAAATCACTAAAAATAGTAGGAGTGGAATTAATTGCTGAATAAATTATGTATTCGAAGCTCGATGATTTTATTTTCATATAGAAGCAACGAAAAGATCATATGGACAGTATGTTAAGAGATATTCAGGTTCTCGTGAGACAGGGCCAGAACGGTTTCTGGATTCCCTGTTCCGACTTTGGAAATTCATTATTAATTAACCAGATACAATTAGGAGTCATACCATATATGGATAGATTCCCCTCTGAGTCTAGTTTCTATAGAAACAAACGGCATCAGTATTGAAGCTCTGTGCAGGGAGATATCCAGGTCGTAATGCGCAAAGGTCAGTGTAGTCGATCCCTGTAACATGGGAGACTTTGACTAATAAACTGTACTAATTGGCTGGACCAAAAATTCTATAAAAAAATATGTAGATGGGAATATGAGTCTCGCTTCAGGGAAAAATCACGAAACTGATTTTCGAGTTGTGAAACTCAAGATATGATTTTTAAAGCGACTAGTACGCAGATTGGTAGTGTCTGAGAAATATTTTTATAAAGGGTTTAAAGTCTGTTAACATCTCGTGTTTGACTCCGGTGTCGGTCTCGGGTTCGGGGTGTTACAGTAATAATACAACTATATTGTTAAATGTATATATTCAATTGTTATTGATTTTGATATAGCATGAATTTCAAGATTTTGAACTGAGTATGCATATTTATGATTGAGAAAGTAGGAAGATCTAGTGAGAAACCCAGGAAACAAATCGGATGTTCATGCCATAACATTGGGTTATGTGAGAACCAGTGTAAGACCATGTCTAGGACATGGCATCGGCATTGAGACGAGGGCTAGTGTAAGACGTGTCTAGGACATGCATCAGCCACATTACGATAACTAGTGTAAGACCATGTCTGAGACATGGCATCGGCGTAGAGATGAGTGCCAGTGTAAGACGTGCCTGGGACATGCATCGGCCTCAATGATGGTAGCCAGTCTCAGACATGTCTGGGACATGCATCTGCTAAGCTTTGTGCTAATGTAAGACATGTCTGGGACATATATCAGCACTTATACATGAGAGCTAGTGTAAGACAATGTCTGGGACATGGCACCGGCCTCGACGAATATAGCCAGTGTCAGACCATGTCTGGGACATAGCATCGGCAATTTAACCCATGTTTGAGGATTATAGGATACTCAGTAGTATTCCAAAAGGTTCAACTTTAAGATTTAAGAAACAGATTTAATAAGGAAAGTATGATAATGTTTTGAGTGTTACAGGTACCTATTTTGGTATACATGTGTAATGATCTTAATTAGAAAATATGACTTGAGTGGACGGTAATGCGTAAGTCAAGTTATGCTTACCTTTGAGCTACGAGCATGATGATAAATGGTGAAACTATTGTTGTATATTTATTTATATGCAACTTACTAAGCTTTATGCTTACTTTCTTTCCTTTCTCTTTTCTCTTAGTACTGCCAAATTTCTCAAGGATCCCTTGAAGTCAGAGATATCGATCACACTATCAGCCGTAATACTCGATATAGTTGGATTTTTATTTTTGATTATGGCATGTATAGGGCTAGACTAGGAAGTTATATTATTGAGAAATTGTTTATGTATATTGACTTACGATAAAAGCCATTCATTTTGTATTAAGCCTAGATAATGGCTATTATTTATTTTGGTAAATGTATATGATGATCCTTCTATGAATGAATTGATGTCTTTTGGGATGGAATTAGTATATTGAAATGATCTTATGTAGGTTGTGCAAAATGGCTTGGAAGATAGCCTAGTTTGTCTACACGGGCAAGACACACGGGCATGTGTCTAGGCCGTGTGTGACCACGGCTTACCCTCATGACTGTGTGTTATGGTCGTGCATTCCCTGCACTTAAACTTTTAAGTCAGTACTATCCACGGGTAGGACACAAGGGCATGTGCTATAGCCGTGTCTATAAGTCAGTATTGTCCAAGGGTATGCCACACGAGCATGTGTCATGGCCGTGCCCTAAAGTCAGTGTTGCACACGGGCTAAGGGCATGAGTGTGTCTCAAGTCACACTGACATGTGGAACCCTAAGGCATGAACTTTTCCAAGTTTTTTTTAAATTCTCAGTTTAAACTTAAATCATCTCGAATATATGTTTTGGGTCTCGTAAGTCCTACTAAGGGACAGATTGAGTATGAAATGAAAATTTTTAAATTGATCAAAATTTTATGGCCCAGTTTTAAATGCGTATACTTGAGTTAAGTCTGGTGACACCTCGAACCCTGTCCTGGCATCGGATATGGGCGAGGGGTGTTACACTGCTCGTGTATTTAATACCATGCATACTGACTTGAAAAGTTTACATGCAGGGGACACACGGCCAGACCACACGCTCACAGGGCAGACCGTGTGTCACACACGGCCTAGACACACGCCCGTGTATCTACCTGTATGGACAATATAAGGCTATTTACCGAGCCTCTTTGCCACCCTTACTTATACAACCTACACATTAGTAGCCAAAACCAATACAAGGCTATCTCATGCAACCAAATCAGCCACAATAAACAACATTTCACGTGTGCATTTTACTCATCTATGAAAATAACATCTTTGTATGTAAATCAAAATGAATGTTAGCCATCATTCAATGTTTAATACAAAATGAGTGATTTATCCTAAACCAACACATTTGGCCAAATTAATAGTAACCCAAAACACAAGCCTAATTCCCGATACATTCCATATTCAAAAATATAAATCAAACTATACCAAATGCTTCAATTGATAGTGTGATCTATATCTCTGACTTCCGTTGATCCTTGAGCTAGATAGGCGGCACTATAAGAAAATGGAAAAGGAGAGGGAGTAAGCATAAAGCTTAGTAAGTTGCACATAAATGACTATACAACATAACTTTACCATTCACCAACGAGCTCATAACATACAATTGGGCATAAGCAAAAAAAAAACTTACTCATCAATATCCAGAACACATCGTATATCATAAAATGGGCTCATATTCTATATATACCAAACAGGTACCTGTACCAGTCACAACACAGATATACTTTCCTCGTTAACTTGAAATCATAAATTTCACCGTTAAACCATTTGGAACACCATCAGATATTCATTAAGCTTCAAACATGGGGTAAGGTGCCGATACCATGTCCCAGACATGGTCTTACACAAGCTCTAGCATATCTGTGCCGATGCCGTGTCCCAGACATGGACTGACACTGACACATCTGGTAGCCGATGCATGTCCCAGACATGTCTTACACTAGCACTCGTCTCAATGTCAATGCCATGTCCAAGACATAGTCTTGCACTGGCTCTCATAATGTGGCCGATGCATGTCCCAGACATGTCTTACACTAGCTCACAATAACTCATATGTTATGGCATGAATATCCGATTTATTTCCTAGGTTTAAACGAGAGCTCTACTATCTCTATTACCATCATGCTTTCTCAATTCCAAAATCAAGCAATTCATGCTATATTAAATTCAAGCACAATTCAACACATACATTAACATTGTAGTTGTATTATTTACATACAACTTACCGTGGCGACTAGTCGATTTAGTCGATTTGCTTGGCTTTTCCCCGGTCTAGATTTGGATTCGGTATTTCTTGATCTATAGTAGCAATATGCACTTATTTAGTCACTTTATCAATCTAGGCACTCTACAATTCATAATTGGGAAAAATGACCAATTTGCCCTAGACTTTTACAAAATGACCATTTTACCCCTAAGCCCAAAAATTGCAACTCCAAATTCCCACTATTTCACACACTTATCATCTATTTTACAACTTATGCAAAATAATCCTTTTAGGTGTTTTCATGCTAACACCTTTCACAAAAGTTGTTTATAAGACACCCAAGACTCATTTTCTTCCATAAAAACTCAGAAAACATTACAAATCCTTTCATGGAAAAACCCTAAACTCTTAATCATTTTGCAAAATAGTAACCTCATTTGAAAGCTTAAGTTTTAAGGGTCTCAAAAATGCAAAAATCATCAACAAAGGGTATGGAAATCACTTACTTGTGAGTCAACTAAGTAGCTGAAATTTCAATCTCCCAAAGCCCTATTTTTACTGGTAAAATCGGTGAAGAAGGAGAGGTGAAAGAGATGATATCATCTTTTGATTATTTTATTTCTACTTTAGTCAAAAAGTCAAAAATCAATTACCTAACCTTGAAAATTTTCAATTCATTGTCCCCTATGGCTAGACACCCTATTTCTAAGGGTCTAATTTCCCTTTAAAGGCCCCCAATATTTATTCTCTAGCTATTTGACACATTTAGCTATCAATTCAGGACTTTTACACTTTATGTGATTTAGTCCTTTTTTGCAATTGGGCTCACAAATGTCAAAATTACTACATCAAATTCTTCATGCACTATTAAAAACATGTTATAGCAACAAAATAATAATGGAATAATTTATTCGACTCTGGATTTTTGGTCCCGAGACCACTATTCTGACCAGCCCCAAATTCGGACTGTTACATGTCATGCTGTGTATTTTGTTCGTTTCAAAACTTCCATGTGATTATGCTATTTGTTTTTTTGTATGGGCTGAGTTACACACTGAACTTTATAACCCCACCCAAATTTTCTGACTTCTCAAGTAATCAACAAACTTAGGATCTGGCGGCAATGCACGAGAGCTCGGATTGATTTTTTGGTTAATAAAACTAGACGATTAATGTATGAATATAATATCTTGACTTTTGGGACCTTAAATCTGTTTTTGGACTTTACTTTATGGTTTGGTTTACTTTTGACGGAGTTTGGGCATTTTTATCGTTAAATTACAAAAACAAATTATTTTTATTTCAAATTAAAATCTTGGTTTCAAAATCAAACTTCGTAATTTCCATTGCAAAGTTTAAGTAATTAATTAGGAGATTTCTATAAAATAAATAATTTTAACGAGCATTTTCCTAAAAACTAGTAAAAGATTTGCCAAAAGTTAATATTGACAAGGTACATATTTTCTGAATTCAAAATCTGGGTTTAAAACGAGTTTATGTGATTTCTCAAGATTCGACCATAACGTCTATGCCAGGTGTGGGGTGTTACATAAAATATTTCAAATATCATTATTTTTTCATCTACATTATAGTTATGACATTTCAAATATTTTTATATGTGAAATATTTCAGTTAAATATTTCAAATATCATTATGTTTATATGTGAAATATTTCAAATACACATACAAAAAAATATAATACTAAAATTTACTACAGTCATGATATGGATTGAAAAATAAATATTACACATAAAAATTATACTTACTAAAAATAATTACATTTGAAATAATTATTTGATTTTATAAATAAAAGAGTTATTAATTAAAATTAAAAAAACTTGAAAACAATATATTTATTAATTAAAAAAAGCTTGAAACAACATGAAATAAAAAAATACAAATGTGCTTAGAAGATAAATCGGACTTAGGACTTAAAAGATAAAATCACTATTATTTAACCATGATACGATACGCCTCGGGGTGAGTCGAGTCGTATGTGAGTTTGCCCGATCGTCTACGAAGAAGTATCATTCGGTTTGTTCAAAGGATGTTTTAAGTGAATAATGGCGGAAGCTATGTAAAAAGCGTTCAAAGATGGGTTTATAGATATGAAGTTTATGTAGGTTCAGTTATAGATGTCGAAACCATTTTTAAATCGAGTTTTGGAAAATGGGAATCGACTTTAAAAATGAAAACGGGAGTCGCCACCAATCTTTTTTGGTGTGATTGGATCACCTTTAAAACATTTTGTCTTAAAATCATTAGTTTTGGTCTATGAAATCAGAAAACGGGTTCAGGAGCCGGTTATGTACGAGGAAGGGTTAGCACCCTCGTAACCCCCAAAAATTGGTACCTAATTGATTATTAAGTGTCTTTAATGTCGGAGATTCAAAAATTTTAAGATGCAATCCTTTTTAGAATATTTTGATTTTTTTTTGTAAATTAGAGTTCACTCGTATCAAAGTATTGACACTAAATTAGCTTTTTAGAAATCCCTATCTTGAAACAACAAAACGCTACATCCAATAAGTTAGGACATATTGCTTTGCAATTCCAAGATAGTTGCTCACGTTTTGCAAACATTTAAAAACTAAGAAGGGTACTTGATTATTCGAACTTAACGAGAAAAGTTGCAACCCAATAAGTTAGGGCACCACTTTCTCGAAATTTCCAAACACCAAGCATTGCCTTTATATTTTTTGAGAACTTTGGGGCCTTAAAATGATGCGTGGGAAACTGTATTGTATTATAAATCATACATAGTAACATATTATTATAGTAGGTAAATAATACATGCATTTAAACAAAATGATGGCAATAATATAAAGGTCTTGCATTAGATACATACATATAAAAATCATATATACATGGTAAATATTAACAATATGCATACAAAGATATATACATATAGCATGTATTGAGAATGAATAAACAAAACATACAAACATACAAAGTAATAATTAAATAATGCATGATATACAAAAAAAGTAATAATTAAATAATGTATGATATACAAAAAAAAGTAATACAATATCAATGTACATGTTCATGAAATGTAATATCGAATAATAAATATACAACACATGATATATGCAATATATATAAAAAATGAAATGAGTTATTGTTAACAAAATATACATATAACACAAATAATGACATAATTTCTATAATAATCTTAAAATAGTATTTGCTATACAATATATAAAACATGATAACAAAATATTTATAAAAGAATGATAAAATATATTGGGTTTTTTTAAAAAAAAATATATATATAAAAATAAAATAAAAGTATGTAAAAGAATTTATAAAATAACAAAAAAAATATCATTTTAAAATAAAATAATACTTAATAAATAAATAATTAATAATTTAATATGTGTATAATATGAGGTAAAAATATAATTCAATTTACAAATTTTAAAATTTTAAATAATATAATGAATAATAAATAATATAATAGATAATATATGATATACATAACATATATAAAAAAATAATAAGTAATATAGAATAAAAATAAAATATAATAAATGTTATATAATAAAAATATAATTTAGATACATAGGAAATAAGAATTATAATAGATATAATATAAAATAACGAAAGTATATATGTAAGGACAATATATATAAATAATTACTAAATATATAATACAAGTAAAATATAATAATAATATATAAAAATAATGATGGAAAATAATAATAATAATTTGTGAAAAATAATATACGATAAATAATAATATATATATGATAAATAATCTTATAGTGTATAATATAAAAGTAAGGTTTAAAAAAACAATATCTACGATATAAAAATATATATATAATAATAAATATATAGGGTTAGATTTGAAGTTCAATAAAATTACAGGGTAAATTTAAAAGAAATAACACTGAATTAAGGCCCTAATTAAAACGCGCGTAAAACAAGAGGGACTCATTGGGCAAATTGCCCTATTCCCAAAACGGCATCGTTTCCCCTAATATGGTTTTAAAACACTGTGAGGGTTAAATTGAAATGGAATTGAAACATTAAGGCTAAATTAAAAATAAATATTAATGAAATTATAAATAATAAAAAACAGGAGGACCAAATGAGCAATTAGCCCAATGCTAAAAAACACGCGGATCCTCCCCGGGTAACCAAGTCAACACGCGGATCCTAGAGCTTCAAAACATCGTCGTTTTAAGCTTATCAGACTAAGCTAAAACGGTGTCGTTTTATTAGGGCTATATAAACCAAAACTAAAGCCTAAAAATCATTTGAAATATCGTTTTAAGGAAAAAAAAATTCTCTGAAGAGGACTAGGGACCGGTGATCAGAGTTCTGTGGAGTCTCCGTCCACCGGTTCCTACGCACCTACGCGCCGTCTCGCACGGTGGTCGGAAGGTTAAAAACCCTCTCCTTTTCAAGCGTAATACAGGTAACTTTCTTTCCTTTCTAAGACCTCAATAATTTCTACTTAGAACAATTTATATATGCATGCTAAAATAAGAACAAGGTACACGATTAAATCACCTTTAGAAACTGTTTGTATTTCTCTGAATCGAATATATGTAATTATATTTCTATTCTGTCAAAAATCTGGTTCCATTTTATATTGGTTTGATTCGGCTTTTATAGCCACTGTTTATTACAAAAATCTAGGAAAGAAATCTTTTTATATCTTTCCATATTTGCTTTGCTTGCTGCTGTGATTCTTTCCTTCTTTGCAAGTGCTCGCGGAAAATTCGGCGATGGAAGGATCGCTGGCGTTGATAGAGGCCTAAAGTCTGGTGGTGGTGTCGGTGAGGCGCTGATTACGGAAGCAGAGCCTTGAGTGATGGCCTCGATTGGGGAGCTGGACAGACGCTCCCCGGACCTTCCAGAAGCAGTTGCGGCGCGAGGGGAAAGAGCTAGGGTTGGAAACCCTAGCTGGAAATTTTAGGTTTTGGGCCGTTGTATTGGGTCAAAAGTGTAATGGGCATAGGATAGGCTTACGGGGTATTTGGGCTACCAGCCTGCTAGGTCTAGGTTAAATGGGCTACTGGGTGTAACGGGTCTATTTGGGTTTGGGTTTAGGCTAGTTGGGTTTTAACTTTTGGGCTGTAAAAGGACTTGGACAATTAAATTGTTTATTTATTTATCCCTTTTTATTTGGTTTTCAGCCCGGTCAAATTTGGGCTCTTACAGCTACCCCTCTTTGCTCATTGCTGTGTAACAGGAATCGAGCAAAGATTTAGAAAGACCAAATTTGACCGGTCCTATCTTCAATCTTCTTGACTGTCATGTCGATATCTTTGATCTGCTATCCGCCGAACATAGGGATGCCAAATCTGCTTCTTCGATTTATTCTCTGACAATACAGAGATGCCAAATTATCTTAGATTTGCTTCGTCGTAAACACGTGGAAGCCAAATCAGCTATGTCTTCGATTTGTTCTTTGCAAACACAAGGAATGCCAAATCATCTTGGATCTGCTTCAGCCTAAACATCTGAAGGTGAGATCTGCTATGTGTCTGCCTTCCATCAAAGTGGAAATGCCAGACTTCGATTTGTTCTCTGACAATACAGAGATACCAAATCATCTTAGATTTGCTTCATCGTAAACACGTGAAAGCCAAATCAGCTATGTCTTCGATTTGCTCCTCGTAAGCACAAGGATGTGAAATCATCTTGGATTTATTTGAGAACATCTGAGAGTCAAATCTGCTATGTCCTCGATTTGTTCTTTGTAAATACAAGAATACCAAATTATCTTGGATCTTGCTTCAGTCTAATCGTCTGAAGGTCAGATTTGCATGTATCTACTCTCCATTGAATGTGGAGATGCCAGACTTCGATTTGTTCTCTGACAATATAGAGACGAAAAATCATCTTAGATTTGCTTCATCGTAAACACGTGAAAGCCAAATCAGCTATATCTTCGATCTGCTCCCCGCCGAATACAGAGAGATAAGATCTGTCATCTTGATTTGCTTCAGCGTAAACATCTGAAGGTAAGATCTGCTATGTGTCTGCCTTCCATCAAAGTGGAAATGCCAGAGTTCGATTTGTTCTCTGACAATACAGAGACGAAAAATCATCTTAGATTTGCTTCATTGTAAACACGTGAAAGCCAAATCAGCTATATCTTCGATCTGCTCCCCGCCGAATACAGAGAGATAAGATCTGTCATCTTGGATCTGCCCCGATGAAAGTCAGATCTGCTATGCTGTGGCCTATTACCCTATTGTTTTGGGTTTTAAAGCACGCTATCTCCGATAACCTGTAAAATGATTATGTTTTAGGATGCTATGCTCAAAGTGAGTCGAATGTTCCTAATTAAACATGTTATGATGCAAAATGTCATAAATATGACCCCTATCCTAGACGTCATCATTCATTCCTTCATTTGCCTTTTCTTTTCTCAAAGTTTCATTCATGCTCAGCCTGTAAGCCGTCCTCCAATGCTACGATTGGCTTTGTCTATTTTCCTTTTGGACTGGAAGAAAGGAATTCCTCGAGTTCTTTCATCCCTTATGTCGAGACCATTTTCAAATCGAGTTTTGGAAAATGGGAATCAATTTTAAAAACCGAAAACGGGAGTCGCCACCAATCTTTTTAGGTGTGATTGGATCACCTTTAAAACATTTTGTTTTAAAATCATTAGTTTTGGTCCACAAAATAAAAGAATGGGTTCGGGAGTCGGTTACGTACGATGAAGGATTAGCACCCTCGTAACGCCCAAAAATTGGTACCTAATTAATTATCAAATGTCTTTAATGTCGGAAATTTAAAAAAAAATTTAAGATATAATCCTCTTTAAAATACTTTGATTTTGAAAATTTGGGTTCACTCGTATTAAAACATTGACGCTAAGTTAACCTTTGGAAATCCCTATCTCGAAATGACAAATTGCCACATCCAATAAGTTAGGACACAACGCTTTGAAATTCCAAGACAGTTGCTCGTATTTTGAAAATCTTAAAAACTTAGAAGGGTACTTGACTATTCGAACTCAACGAGAAATGTTGCAACCCAATAAGTTAGGGCACTACTTTTCTCGAAGCTTTCAAATACTAAGCATTGCCTTTTTTATTTTTATAAAACTTTTAAATATTGTTTTAAATGACCTTTTAGAGTGACAATTCTATATTACGAAACATAGATATTCAAATAGCATATATTATAAAGTATTATAACACTTTATATAAATGCAATCACTATATAGAGGGTAAAATAGAATAATAAAAATAATCATGCTAAGCAAATAGGAATATACCAAAAGGAAAACATAATAAATGCACTAATTATATACAATATATCATAAATAAAACATTAAATAATATAAAAAACATGGTAAATATTAATGTGTAAAATATGTATGAGTAAAAATAGATGACATGCATAGCAAATGGATAAATAGTATCTTCATAAAATATAAAATCCAATAATTTAATGTACACATGAATGGATTAATAAATAAAATGATGCATATAATACAATATATCAATGTACATATATAAAATTATGCACTTGAAAGTAAATTATAAAAGTCTAAGATATTACATAACATATGAAATACATAACATAACAATAATACATTAATGCTAAAGTAAAAACAAATATTGTATAATAATAAAAAAACATAAGTTTTAAAAATATATGTATAATATAAACAATTGATAAATAGAACGAGCATATAAAAACAATGTGATATTTAATAATAAATTTAAAATATAATATATAATAAAAAATATATTTATAAGAATAATAATTATATATAAAATATATTGGTTTAGAAAAATAATGTATAAAATATCAAATATGTAAAATAATTTATATTTATAATGAAATGATTATATAATATATATACATGCATAGAAAATATATATTTGAAAATAAACTATATAAAAGGTTAAATATTATGATATATAAAATACATAATCAAATGTATAAAAGATAGGAAAAAATATACATATTTGAAAAATGAAGAAATTAAAATAAAAAGAGTTGAAAAACTAAGATAGACGAAGAATAAAATAAGAACAAACCACAGAGAGTAAGAACGCAAGAGGGAGAGAAATTTGAGTGAATGCTCTTCAAGAATTCTTATTGCTTCCCAAAACTCAAGTCTCCTTACAATGAAGGGAGAGGCCTCTATTTATAGTTGAGCCTCCCCAAATCTAACGGTACAGATCAATTACATCAACGGTTAAGATTAAAGGATATCTACAAACTAAATCTCCAAGATTACAAAATCATATCTTCTAAGATTGTATATCATATCTAAGATTGCAATCATATCTAAGATTGTATCATATCTAAGATTGCAATCATATCTAAGATTGTATCATATCTAAGATTGCATATCATTGAAGATTATATTTCCATATGAGTCAAGCTTGTAGATGGACCTTAAATCTTTTCAAGTAATGGGCCATTCCGATCGGGCCAAATTATATTTGTAATTCTAGACAGAACTTGGACTTCGTTTTTTTTGGGTTTTTTAAATACTGAAATGGGCCGGGCAAAATTGAGTGTCTACAGCTGCCCCTCTTTGCTCATTGCTATGTAATAGGAATTGAGCAAAGACCATAAAGGACCAAATTTGCCCGGCCTAGCCCAATCTTTGCGATCTTTTCCTCGAATGGTCTTCTACCTTCTCCCTACGACCTCAAGAATGCTATTTTGATATCTTTGATCTATTTTCTGCCGAACACAGAGACACTGAGTCTGCTTCTTCGATTTGTAAGGATGTCGAATCATCTTGAGTCTGTTTGAGAACATTTGAGAATCATATCTGCAAGGTCCTCAACTTGTTCCTTGTAAGCACAAGGATGCCTAAACCATCTTGAGTCTGTTTGAGAACATTTGAGAGTCATGTCTGCAAGGTCCTCGATTTGTTCCTTGTAAGCACAAGGATGACAAACCATCTTGAGTCTGTTTGAGAACATTTGAGAGTCATATCTGCAATGTCCTCGATTTGTTCCTTGTAAGCACAAGGATACCAAACCATCTTGAGTCTGTTTGAGAACATTTTGAGAGTCATATCTGAAATGTCCTCGATTTGTTCCTTGTAAGCACAAGGATGCCAAACCATCTTGAGTCTGTTTGAGAACATTTGAGAGTCATATCTTCAATGTCCTCGATTTGTTCCTTGTAAGCACAAGGATGCCAAACCATCTTGGATCTGCTTCAGTATAAACATCTGAAGGTTAGATCTGCTATATTTGAGAACGTCTGAGAGTCAAATTTCCTATGTCCTCGATTTATCTCTTGTAAACACAAGAATACCAAATCATCTTGGATCTGCTTCAGTATAAACATCTGAAGGTTAGATCTGTTATATTTGAGAACGTCTGAGAGTCAAATCTGCTATGTCCTCGATTTGTTCCTTGTAAACACAAGAATACCAAATCATCTTGGATCTGCTTCAGTATAAACATCTGAAGGTTAGATCTGCTATATTTGAGAACGTCTGAGAGTCAAATCTGCTATGTCCTCGATTTGTTTCTTGTAAACACAAGAATGCCAAATCATCTTGGATCTGCTTTAGTATAAACATCTGAAGGTTAGATCTGCTATCTTTGAGAACGTCTGAGAGTCAAATCTGCTATGTCCTCGATTTGTTCCTTGTAAACACAAGAATGCCAAATCATCTTGGATCTGCTTCAGTATAAATATCTGAAGGTTAGATCTGCTATCTTCGATCTGTTCCCTATAAACACAGGGATGCCAAATCTGCTATCTTCAACTTGTTCCCTATAAACACAGGGATGCCATGCTGAAATCTTCAATCTGCTTCGCAGAGAGCACAGGAATGTCAGATCTACTATCTTTGATCTGTTCCCTATAAACATAGGGATGCCAAATCTTGTTTCTTTGATCTACATTGTCCCATAAAAGACATAACCTGTAAAATGCGTATGAGTTCATGCCTATGATCGAAGTGAGTCAAATTCTCCTAATTAGACATGTTATAATGCAAAATGTTATGAATATGACCCTTATTTCGGGCGTCATCACTCATTCCCTCATCGAAGTTTTAACTTTATACTTCTTGATGTATCAATCATACTCTGTTTGTATGCTTTTAATCAACTTAGTCCTATTGTGCCATTCTCCAAATGTTGTGACCCGCTGGAGATGTTTATGAAATGATCATTTCTTAAGATCAATTTAAAATGTCCAACCACCTTTTGGACTGAAGAAGAAATTTCCCTGAGTACATCCGACCCTCAAATATGGAAATTCTTTAAACAATTGTCTTGTTTCAGTTTCTTGTATTATCTAGAAATTTCCAGAGTAATATGCAAAACTTCATTTGTAAAGATATTTAGTTCATCAATCATTATTTCTATGCAACACACTTTATGTATAATGCGACGAATAAATTGATCTTGAGGATAATGATTTATCAAAAAGACAAAGGAGGTTAATCTAGGAATCTATCTTTGAGAAGAAAGAGAATCCAAAGATAGTAAACAGGACAAAAAATTAGATGCCCCAGATATCGCCGCTTGAGCGTCTATACACCAGCTCCATGAAGACTTTCTTGAGTTCAACATGTGTTTAAAAGATCCAAAGTAATTCGTTGATGCCTCGATATGTAACATACTTCACTTCTCGTCGAATCCGGTATAACAAGGTCACTGCATGACTTTCCAAATTTGAGCTGCCTTTTCGGGTTTTCAACTCAAAACCCCTTTGGTCTCAAGGCGCCCTTTGCTGGTTTTCACATTGGCCTCTCCATTTTTTTCTTTTTTCTCTTTATTTTTTTCTCTTTTTCTTTTCTTTTTTTTCTCTTTTTTTTTGAAATAGAAGTCCCAAAGTGCCCTTTGCGGGTTTTCACCTTGGCTTCCCTTCTCCTTCAGACAAAGTACTCTTTGACTAAGTCTGAATTCACTGGATCAGATAAATTCTTCCTATCCATTTCTTGTCAAAACCAATGCACCTCTAGAGAAATCCCTCTTCGTAACATATGGCCCTTCCCAATTCGGCGTCCTTTGCAAGGTTTCCTTTATGAGATTCTTTTGGACGAACCTTCTTTGTCATAAGTCTGTGTCATCCATTCTTGGTACATTTGCTTAGGATGAATACTTTCAAGTTAAGTTTACTAGAGGTATTCAATTCTTGACTCCATCAAAGCTTGGAGGAAAAATCTTGATTCATAAACCCATAAAAAAGGGATTACCCCAGCAGCCGTCCTGGCTGTTGTTTGTCAAACCCTACAAAAAGATGGTTCAATGATTCTCAGCAGACAAGAATGAAATTGCTGACTTTATCCTTCAACCTAGAAAGCTGAGGTACAGAGATTACTCCTGGAGCATACATCCCACCATGACTTGATGATGTTTCTAAAGCATCCCTAATCTTCATAAATTGCCCCCAACTGTGAAGCTGCTAAATGAGCGTAGCAAATAGGAGGCACAACAAATATGGTTGTAGTGCTCATTTGATACATGTAGGATAGAGAATGAACAAACTCTCGCAGATCATCAGCCGAAAACCCAGCCTGGTCTAAGAGAACATGATAGTGGGTCTGCCTCGTGATTCCAATCATTCCAGCATGGGTACCAAGGTAAAAATCGTTGTTCTTTAGATGGCATACTTTGTTGTCAATGACAGTACCATGTAGCACATTGTCAGGAGATCCCTGCTGAAAAAAAAACTTGGTATGATGGTTTTTTGTACAATAATAACCACAATATTTAGGGTTCCACTTCTCGCCAAGGAACTTGCAAGCCTCAATAACTTGATCAAAACTTGATTGAATTGAGACTCGCTAACCCTCTCCCTGAAAATAATGATTTGATCAGGTTTTCTCTTCTCTGAACTTGTATAGAAGTATAAGAGAGCTTCCTTCATGATACCGTCATCAACTTTGTCAGAAACTGGTTTTGAAGAAAGAATCTATCATTTTAAGCTTCAGAGACTGTGTACGGCCTGATGCCCCATAGCTGAAAATCAATGGCCACCGCCTGGAGCTAACCATCGCAGCTATTGACGGCACATCAGACTGCTCAGGAAAGCTAAACAATGCACCCATTCCAAGGATGATGGTTGGAACCTTTGAAACAACTGGAATTGAAGGTGTTTGCCCCAGCGTAAGCATAGAGAGTAGGCGATAGTTTCTTATGACAATTTTTACCAGTCTCGGTCATCTTTTGTAATTTGTTTTTTTCTTCTTTTTCTTTTCATTTGGCAACCTTTGTTGTACTGTGGTATGGCGCATTATCTTTGAAAAGACTGCAAACTTTTGGCATTGTGCAGTTATATATAATCTTTTTGCTTTTTTTTTTGAAATAGATGACTTTTGACTTTGTAATATTGGCATATGAAGCTATCTCCCCCTCTTAATGGAGTAGTTGACGTCTACAAAGATGAGTCATTGTAAGCTTGAAACTTTTGATGAGCTCGGGCCCATAACATACATGCCTCATAAGTCTTTACTCCTTTAAATTTGGCATTCATTATACAACTGATGCAATCCCTTTCCATGGTGGACCAACAGTGCCCCAAAACCTTATGTTTATCCTGGCAATTGCAAATCCTCCTGCATGCGTCTTTGGACCATATTTTTGAATTCCCATAATAGTCTCAACAAGGTCTTGTTTTGTCTCCTCAGCTAATTCCAATTTCGCAATCTTTCCTTCCTCTAAGGCTATATTTCCTACCACCACTTCATGGGGTAAAATCCATTTTCAACAAATTCAGAAACAAGTCACAATTTCTGTCACCTTCAAAGTACTGAGATTCCTCTAAACACATATCGCACTCAAAAGGAACTCTGAATCTATAGTATCATTGCCCGTGTCATTGATATCTAGGGATCTATGATAGACACACAAAAGAATATAAAAGGAATAAATGAATTCAAAAATGACTATTTACATGAAATGAAAATTTATAAAGAATGTCAAAGGTCAAAAGAATCAGAATGAAAGAATATTTACTCGGGTAAATAATAAAAGTATGTTTTATTGAAAATAAAAATGTCTGAACATGAGCCCACTTCTCAAAAGAAATCTCATTACTCTTAGGCTTTAGAGCAACAAGAGTGTTCTGAATATTACTCCGTAAAATTCCTAAAGATTACAGGAAGTTCTTCTGCAGTCCAATTGTTTAAAGAACTTCCCGGTTCGTAAGGGCGAATGCCCTCAAGGTTTCTTTGTTCAGTCCCTTCCTCATGTATGACATTGATGGGATTATTTTCATTTCCAAACACCCCTTCTCCGGGTAAGCTATCCCTCTTGACACAAAAGTCAGGGATATGTAAGGGAACGTCTCTTTTTCACTTAGCCGTGACCCTCTTCTCTCTCTCTCTCTCTCTCTTTCTTTCTTTTTTTAATAACTTTAACTAATTATGGTCTTTTTATAATTTAAATGCATATAATACAATGTGATGTAATACAAATGCATGAATGCAAAAAGGTATCGATCTCGACTTAATTTCATTTAGAAAACTTTATTTAGAAAAAGAATATCTTTACATATGAATGGATTACAAATACGCCTTCGTCCCATGGCCCAAAGTTTTAACTCAACAAAGCTAACTCTTGACAATGATCTGACTGTGCTCAATGTATCAGCTTGTACCTTCATGGTCCGTAAATGATCTACTACCATCCCGAATTTGAGCTATGGCTTTACCCATAAGATAATCCCTACATCTATGGACACCTCTTCCAATGTCTGTGAAGTTGTTCTGATTATCTTGAAAGAAAGATTGGCAAACAAGTGGGCATTCCTGCTTAACATGCTACCTTAAAATGATATCCAACACCTTTAGGGTTTCTTGAGAACTTTCAGATTCCTGTCCACGCAAAGCATTTTGAAATGCTTAGATGGGTATCTTCTCAGTATAGTTAATCTCTACTTTAAAGGTCTTTTAAATGATATGGACTTCTTTAATATCATTTTTTTGCGTCTATTTTGACAGATCATCAGCGCTTGCATTTCCATTATCTCTGATAAGTGCAACATAGTGAACTCATGCTTGTTGTTTGGTTCTATAATAAATAAGCCTTTTACCATTATAGGCACAATTCTTTCCATCCAACTCACCTTTATAGGTCCATGCATTCTGTCAATCACTTTTCTTCCAACACTCTTACCATCGACCATCTTCCTATGAAAGAGAAATGTTGTAATGGTGGAAATGTCTATCCATACTCTTCTTGTTCACCTTAAAGTATATTACCTTTTGCCCTACAGCACTCCTTGCCATAGAGTGTTGAACAATCTTCTTCGTATCCAATTCTGCTTTGATTGGAAACAACATTAAGACGCACTAGTGGCGGAAGAGGCAGGAATTCCAAGACTGCCCCTTTTCCCTCCTGCTCTTTCCATTTTAGCTCACTCCCTCTCCCTATGACATTCATCAACTTCCTCACAAAAGTTGGAATACAGTTAGCCCTTGAGTAAACTTTATCAACTTGAATCATAGGACAACGCCACAAAATTGAATATTCCTCCGCCACGGGTACCATATAGGCTTTTCCAAACATAAAGAACTGTATACAAGATCCAAATACTGAGTGATGGCCCGAAACAAATTCTCATCTATTCCCAAGTCAAGCAAGTACTGCAAGTCCCCATGGTTGTTGTAGAACAACTGCTTGGCTTCGCTACCCCATTGATCCCATATTTCCTTTAACTCATGCTGATTATCCTGTGTGATAAGAATGTAATCTGACAGCTCTGACACATATCCCATGGCTAGACTATTTTCCTTTACTAACTGAGTTTGCTGTGACCATATATGGACGTTAGCATTGTTTTCCACTCTATCAAGAAGTCCGTTCTCCATAATAAAACTCTCTAACTTAGAAACTGACCGAAAATCGATACCTTTTAAATGCGAAATGATATGCAACAAAAGAAAGGAGATAGTTAGTATCACATGATAACAATAAACTCAAAAATAACCTGCAAGGGTAATAATTACGGTATAATTCTATCTAGGTTGAGCTCTTACGGTCCTTCTATATGTGGTTCAGTTCTAAAGTTGAGGTACCTGAACCAGCAGATTCCTCGATCCTCACCCATTATAGGCTCATTTGAATCGAGTTCAGTTCAGGGGGACACATTTTCCTATGGCTACACGGAGATGAAAATCTCATAAAACCATAGGTACGGATGTATCCTGAAAGTGATCCACTATCCTGCACGGAGGCGAAAACCTCACGAAGGCGTAGCTTCTCACTCCCACTTAAGGGTGTGACCACAACGGTCATGCAAATGCAATGCGTATTAGAATATAGCAACACATGCAATAACACAAACACATGTAATGCAAAGAAGATTAAATTTTAAAATTTTTAATTTCTAACATTGAGACAAGAGATAATCAATTATACGGCTTGACTCTCTTATTAGTTCCCCAGTGGAGTCGCCAAGCTGTCGAGACCATTTTCAAATCGAGTTTTGGAAAATGGGAATCGATTTTAAAAAACGAAAACGGGAGTCGCCACCAATCTTTTTAGGTGTGATTGGATCACCTTTAAAACATTTTGTTTTAAAATCATTAGTTTTGGTCCACGAAATAAAAGAATGGGTTCGGGAGTCGGTTACGTACGAGGAAGGATTAGCACCCTCGTAACGCCCAAAAATTGGTACCTAATTGATTATCAAATGTTTTTAATGTCGGAAATTTAAAAAAAATTTAAGATATAATCCTCTTTAAAATACTTTGATTTTGAAAATTTGGGTTCACTCGTATCAAAACATTGACACTAAGTTAACCTTTTGGAAATCCCTATCTCGAAATGACAAATCGCCACATCCAATAAGTTAGGACACAACGCTTTGAAATTCCAAGACAGTTGCTCGTCTTTTGAAAATCTTAAAAACTTAGAAGGGTACTTGACTATTCGAACTCAACGAGAAAAGTTGCAACCCAATAAGTTAGGGCACTACTTTTCTCGAAGCTTTCAAATACTAAGCATTGCCTTTTTTATTTTTATAAAACTTTTAAATATAGTTTTAAATGACCTTTTAGAGTGACAATTCTATATTACGAAACATAGATATTCAAATAGCGTATATTATAAAGTATTATAACACTTTATATAAATGCAATCACTATATAGAGGGTAAAATAGAATAATAAAAATAATCAGGCTAAGCAAATAGGAATATACCAAAAGGAAAACATAATAAATGCACTAGTTATATACAATATATCATAAATAAAACATTAAATAATATAAAAAAACATGGTAAATATTAATGTGTAAAATATGTATGAGTAAAAATAGATGACATGCATAGCAAATGGATAAATAGAATCTTCATAAAATATAAAATCCAATAATTTAATATACACATGAATGGATTAATAAATAAAATGATGCATATAATACAATATATCAATGTACATATATAGAAATATGCATTTGAAAGTAAATTATAAAAGTCTAAGATATTACATAACATATGAAATACATAACAATAATACATTAATGCTAAAGTAAAAACAAATATTGTATAATAATAAAAAACATAAGTTTTAAAAATATATGTATAATATAAACAATTGATAAATAGAACGAGCATATAAAAAAAATGTGATATTTAATAATAATTTTAAAATATAATATATAATAAAAAATATATTTATAAGAATAATAATTATATATAAAATATATTGGTTTAGAAAAATAATGTATAAAATATCAAATATGTAAAATAATTTATATTTATAATGAAATGATTATATAATATATATACATGCATAGAAAATATATATTTGAAAATAAACTATATAAAAAGGTTAAATATTATGATGTATAAAATACATAATAAAATGTATAAAATATAAGAAAAAATATACATATTTGAAAAATGAAGAAATTAAAATAAAAAAAGTTGAAAAACTAAGATAGACGAAGAATAAAATAAGAACAAACCACAGAGAATAAGAACGCAAGAGGGAGAGAAATTTGAGTGAATGCTCTTCAAGAATTCTTATTGCTTCCCAAAACTCAAGTCTCTTTACAATGAAGGGAGAGGTCTCTATTTATAGTTGAGCCTCCCCAAATCCAACGGTACAGATCAATTACATCAACGGTTAAGATTAAAGGATATCTACAAATTAAATCTCCAAGATTACAAAATCATATCTTCTAAGATTGTATATCATATCTAAGATTGCAATCATATCTAAGATTGTATCATATCTAAGATTGCAATCATATCTAAGATTGCATATCATTGAAGATTATATTTCCATATGAGTCAAGCTTGTAGATGGACTTTAAATCTTTTCAAGTAATGGGCCATTCCAATCGGGCCAAATTATATTTGTAATTCTGGACTGAACTTGGACTTCGTTTTTTTTTTTGGGGTTTTTTAAATACTGAAATGGGCCGGGCAAAATTGAGTGTCTACACTTTACTTACGTGAATTTCTTGAACAATTGTCCTGTTTTAGTTTCTTGTGTTATCTAGAAATTTCAGAGTAATGCGCAAAACTTCATTTGTGAACATACTTAGTTCATCTATTATTATTTCAATGCAACATACTTAAAGAATAGTGAAACACGAATAAATTTTTAAGAATAATTAGATTTGAATGGATTATCAAAAAGATACAAAAGGAATTAATCTGCTAGCCTATCTTCTAGAAGAAATAGAATCTAAAGATAGCAAACAAGCCAGAAGTTAGATCCTCTAGATATCGCCGCTTGAGAGCCTATACACCAGCTCCATGAAGTCTTTCTTGAATTCAACATGTGTTTAAAAAAAAATCCCAAGTACTCTGTTGATGCCCCAGTTTGCAGCATTCTTCGCTCTTTGTAGCAAGATCATTGTGTACTCTTCAAAATTTGAGCTTCCCTTTCGGGTTTTCAACTCAAAACCCCTTTGGTCACAAGGTGCCCTTTGTGGGTTTTCACCTTGGCCTCTCCATTTTTTTTAAGGCGCCCTTTGCAGGTTTTCACCTTATATTCTCTTCTTCTTTAGACAAAGTATTTTTAACTAAGTCCGAATTCACTGGATTGGGTAAACTTTTCCCATCCATTTCTGCTAAGATCAATGCACCACTAGAGAAAGCTTTCTTTATGACATACGGCCTTTCCCAATTCGGCATCCATTTTCCTCTAAAGTCCTTTTGAATAGGAAGGATCTTTTTCAATACAAGGTCTCCCTCCTGGAATTCTCTTGGTCGGACTTTCTTGTGATAAGCTCGCATCATTCGCTTCTGATACATCTGACCATGTCAAATGGCTTTTAGCCTCTTTTCCTCAATCAAGTTCAACTGGTTATACCGGGATTGAACCCACTCAGCTTCATCTAACTTTACCTCCGTCAAAATTCGAAGAGAAGGTATTTCTACTTCAATAGGTAATACTGCTTCCATCCTATAAACTAGCGAGAATGGAGTTGCCCTAGTAGAGGTTTTGACAGATGTTCGATAGGCTAGGAGTGCAAATGGCAACTTCTCATGCCAATCTCTATAGGTCTCAGTCATCTTCCCCACTATTCTCTTAATAGTCTTGTTGGCAGCTTCTACTGCCCCATTCATTTTTGGACTATAGGGAGAAGAATTGTGATGCTTGATCTTAAACTGGTCGCAAACCTCCGCTATCATTTTGTTATTTAAGTTTAATGCATTGTCAGATATGATCTTCTCAGGCATTCCATATCGACAAATGATCTCCTTTTTTAAGAATCGACTCACTGCTGACTTAGTAACATTCGCATAAGAGGCGGCCTCTACCCACTTTGTAAAGTAGTCAATTACCACGAAGATAAATCGATGTCCATTCGAAGCTTTTGGTGATATTGGTCCAATAACATCCATGCCCCACATTGAAAAGGGCCATGGAGAAGTCATAACATGCAAAGGTGAAGGTGGAACATGAATTTTGTCCCCATAAATCTGACATTTATGGCATTTCTTGGTGTAGTTAATACAGTCTCCTTCCATGGTAGCCTAATAATAGCCAAACCTCATGATTTGCCTCGCCATCGTGAACACATTTGCATGTGTCCCGCACACACCTTCATGAACTTCTTCTAAAATTAGCTTAGCTTCCACAGCATCGACACATCTCAAAAGTACTTGGTCTTTCCGTCTCTTGTACAGGATATCTCCATCTAAAACATAGTCGCAAGCTAACCTCCTCAAAGTTCATTTATCATTTTCACTGGCCTGTTCAGGGTATTTACGATCTCTCACGTATCGCAATATATCTTAATACCAGGGGTTATTGTCAATTCCTTCCTTCTCAATGTTACAACAATGAGCTGAAGCCCCGTAAACACTCATTTGAATTGGTTTGATTTCTTCTTCTTTATTCGCCTTGATCATTGAGGCCAAGGTTGCTAAAGCATATGCCATATGATTTTCGTCTCGTGGGAGATAATTGAAGGTGGTGCTATCAAATTCCTCAAGTAACCCCAAAACTACCTTTCGATAAATAATCAATTTAGGGTCCCTTATCTCCTATTCACCTCTAAGCTGATAAACAACCAACGCCGAATATCTATATACTTCTAGGGTTTTTATACCTCGCTCTATAGCTGCTTGAAGTCCCATGATGCATGCTTCATACTCAGCCATATTATTCGTGCAATAAAAATCCAACTTGCACGTAAAAGGGTAATGATCACTATTCGGAGATACCAAGACTGTCCCAATTCCATTTCTGACTGCATTAGAAGCCCCATCAAAATTGAGCTTCCAAGAAGAATTTTCAGTTATTGCTATACACATCAACTCTTCATTTGGAAAATCGAAGTTCAATGGCTCATAATCCTCTAGAGCCCTACTGGCCAAGAAGTCTGCTACCGCACTTCGTTTTATAGCCTTCTGACTTATGTAGACTATATCAAACTCTGAAAGCAAAATTTGCCATCTCACCATTCTCCCATTTAGAGCCGTTGACTCCATCATGTATTTCAACGGATCAAGTTTTGAGATGAGCCAAGTGGTATGGTATAGCATGTACTGTCTTAATCTTCGAGTTTTCCAAATCAGCGCACAAAACAACTTTTCAATTGGTGAATATCTCATCTCATAGTCAGTGAATTTCTTACTAAGATAATAAATTGCCTTCTCCTTTTTCCCTGACTCGTCATGCTGACCAAGCACACATCCCATAGAATTACTAAACACTGACAAGTACAGTATTAACGGTTTATCTGGGCTTGGTGGAGATAATACCGGAGCATTCAAAAAATACTGCTTGACCTTTTCAAAAGCATTCTGGCATTTCTCATCCTAAGTTCCTTGATTGTGCTTTCTGAGGAGGCGAAAGATAAGATCACATTTCTCGGTCAGTTGTGAAATGAACCGAGCAATGTAATTTAACCTCCCTAGGAACCCTCGAACTTCCTTCTGAGCACGTGGCGGAGGTAACTCTCGTATGGCTCTGACCTTGTCTGAGTCGACTTCAATTCCTTTTTCACTGACTACGAAGCCTAATAACTTTCCCGATCTGACTCCAAAAGTACAATTTGCTGGATTGAGCTTCAGCTGAAATTTTCTCAACCTCAAGAACAATCTTCTCAAGACCTCAATGTGCTTTTTTTTTGTGCGATTTAGCAATCATATCATCAACATACACGTCAATATCCTTATGCATCATGTCATGGAATAAGTTTACCATGGCCCATTGGTATGTTGCCCCTACGTCCTTTAATCCAAACGGCATTACTTTGTAGCAAAAACTACCCCATAAGGTTATGAAGGTGGTTTTACCCATGTCCTCTGGATGCATCTTTATCTGATTATATCCTGAGAAACCATCTATGAAGGAGAACAACGAATATCCTGCTGTGTTGTCCACCAAAGTGTCAATGTGTGGTAAAGGAAAATTATCCTTTGGGCTTGCTTTGTTCAAGTCTCTGTATTCAACACACATTCGTACCTTCCCATCCTTTTTAGGAACAGGCACAATGTTAGCTACCCATTCAGAGTACTTCACTTCTTGCAAGAATCCTGCATCGAACTGCTTCTTGACCTCATCCTTTATTTTCAAAACGATATCTGGCCTCATTCTTCGCAACTTCTATTGGACTGGCTTACAATCCTGTCTTATCGGAAGACAGGGTCGGTACTCAATTCGAGCATATCTCGATACGACCAAGCGAAGATATCTTTGAACTCTCGAAGCAACTTAACCAGACCATGCCTTGTGTCCTCGCTAATTAGGGTTCCGATTTTCAACTCCTTCCCTTCCTCTAGGGCTATATTCTCTATTGCCTCTTTCTCATGTGGCATGATTTGTTTCTCCTCTTGCTTTACCATTCTTAACAGATCGAGAGATACGTCACTATCTTCAAAATCCTGAGGTTCCTCTAAACACATGTCTTGTTCGCCAGAGAAATTAGGAGTTCCAATATCAGCGCTCATATCATTGATATCTAGAGACCTGTGGGGGTATGAAAGTATATACAAAGAATGAATGAATCTAAGAATGATTGTTTATGTACTATGAATAAAAGAATAAGAATTGCTAGAATTTAAAGAAATATTGGTCGATAAAAAAAATAAAACAATACTCATTTAAATTGATAAAAGTTATGTTTTATTTAAATAATTATAGATGAACATAAGCCTATTTCACACATGTAATCTTATTACTCCTAATCCCTAGAGTAACAAACATGTTTCGAGAATTACTCTGAAAAATTCCTAAAGACTACAGGAAGGTCTTCCGCAGTCCAATTGTTCAGAGAGCTCCCCGATTCGTGAGGGCGAATGCCCTCGAGGTTTTCTTGCTCCGATCCCTCATTGTGTACAGCATTAACTTGATGACTTTCCTCTATCAGCAATCCTCCTGACTTAAAGGATTTGGATATATGTGGGAATATCATCGATTCCCACTCCACTTCTCTTCCATTCAAAAGCACATTTCTTCTCGTTTGGCGCTTCTCCATTTCTTGCCTCCTGTGCTTATGGTCTGGCTTGAAACCCAAACCAAAACGATCCTTCTTCTCACTCAGTTTTGGGATTTGAACCTCTCCTTACAACTGTCTTCCTAGCCCTTTTCCTGGCAATGCTCCCTTCCCTCTCATCATTTGTAGGGCCATCTTCGTGGCTCTAGACATTTTGGGTGCCGGCATCTCACTTCCTTCTGAAATGAAGGTGGCATTAATGATTTCTAAAGAGCAGAAAGAACACTCGATAGCCTCTTCATTGCCCTCGACATAAGGGACCTTACTGGTGACTGCCGCTATGATGTCCTCCTCCGCATTGATGGTTATTAAGCGTCCATCTGTCACTAACTTCAATTTTTGGCACAATGAGGAAGGCACCACTCTTACCGAGTGTATCCATAGTCTCCCCAATAAACAATTATAGGAAGGCTTGATATCCATCACCAGGAAATCAACTTCATATGTATTTGGTCCAATCTCTAGAGGGATGTCAATTCGTCCCATCACTTTCCTTTCAGTTCCATCAAAGGCTCTCACCACATTGTGACATGTCTTCATATGTGAACTGTCAATAGGTAATCTGTTTAATGTGGATAATAGAAGGATGTTCAAAGCAGACCCATTATCAACAAGTACACTTGGAAGCGTGTATCCCTTGCACCGAGTAGTGATATGTAAGGCCTTGGTTGACCCTATGCCCCCGGGTGGAATTTCATCATCATTGAAGTAGATGAAATTGTCAGCACTAATGTTGTTTGCTAACCGGTCCAGCTTGCTAATGGATATGTCATGGGTGACATAGGTTTCGTTAAGCACCTTTAACAATGCATCCCGATGCACCTCTGAACTCAGGAGTAGGGCTAACACTGATATACGTGCCGGCTACTTGCGCAACTGCTCGACCATACTATACTCGCTATATTTCAGGAACTTTAGAAACTCCTTAGCTTCTTCCTCCTTTACCGGCTCATTGATGGGTACTTCAGTCTCCTTCTCCCTTTCAACCGCGACATCTTTCGTCTTTGTGGGCTCCATTCTGATATTCCCCCCGTCATAATGTTTCCCACTTCGTGTATGGAAACCTTCATTTTGCACACCTCTATATGCACTGGCTACACTCTCCCCCTCAGGTATTGTTATACTGCAATCATAACTCCATGGCACCCTCTTGTCATCCTTGTAAGGGAAAGGATTGGGTCTATGACTGACAACCCTGGACCCAGTTTGCGCCTCCACTTCATTATTACCCGGTAAGGAAATAATAATCCTCGGTCGATGGGTTTCTTGTCGTTTATTCTCCAGCGCACATATTTGTCTTTCACAAGAACTACCCTCAGAAACCTGTAGTTCTTTGTTAACCATAAGGCCTTGTACCATGGCCTTGAACTCTTCGCAATTTTGAATCATATGACCCACTTTTCCATGGAATTCACAATGATTTTCCATTCCTTCTCTTCCTCTTCTAGAGGTCAGCATAACTCTTTTCACCATCTCCTCCCATATTACTTTCATAGGTGTCTTCACCTCAGCAATATCTTCCTTGACTTTTCCTTTCTTTATTTCATTGATGGCATTCACTCCTTGATTTCCATGATCTGGTAACGAATTTTCAGTATTAGGGGTACTATCGAATTTCACGACCCCCATTTTGATGAGCCTCTCCACGACCTTCTTGAACCTAGTGCGGTTTTCAATTGAATGCCCCGATATTCTCGCGTGATATTTGCATTTAGCATTTGCATCATACCATTTGGGGTACGGTGGCTGCAGTGGTTTTAAGTGAAATGGAGCAATGGCATGTGCATCGTATAAGCTTTGATAAAGCTCACGATATGTCACAGGGATAGGAGTGAATTGCCTCCTCTCCGAATTCTGTCTTGTACCCGATTCCTGTCTTTGAGTACTTTGTTGCTCACCCGTAGCTACTTTAGGTTGTCCAACTGTGATTGCCCTAGAGTTGAAACTATTCATGTTATTCACCTCATTGTCTTTTCTCCTTGGGGCCGATCTTTTAGCCACTTCCCCCTCAATTTTACCGCCCCTCATGGCATTTTCAATCATCTCACCCGCCATAACTATATTTGCGAAACTTTTCATGGTACTTCCAATCATATGTGTGATGAATGGCGCCTTCAAAGTATTAATAAATAACATGGTGGTCTCCTTTTTCCAACAATGGTGGTTGTACTTGCATTGCCACCTCTCTCCAACGTTGTGCATATTGCCTAAAATTTTCATTAGGCTTTTTCTCCATGTTTTAAAGTGTGATCCTATCTGGCGTCATATCAGTCACGTGGTTCTACTGTTGCATGAAGGCCTATGCCAAATCTCTCCATGAACTGATTCTTGCACAGCTCAACTGATTGTACCATCTAGCCGCTGCTCCTAACAGGCTATCCTGAAAACAATGGATCAATAATTGATCATTGTTCACATATCCAGTCATTCTCCTACAGAACATTGTTATGTGTGCCTCTGGGCAAGAACTTCCGTTGTACTTTTCAAACTCTGGCATCTTAAATTTATGAGGAAGCACCAAATCTGGGACCAAACATAGGTCTTTTGCATCAATCCCATGATGATTGCCAGCGCCTTCCAAAACCCTAAACTTCTCCTCTAACCACCTGCAACAATCTTCCAATTATTTTACAGATTCAGTTGCCATTCTTTCCTTCTCCATCAAATCCAGATCAGGAGTGATAGGGTTGACCGAGCTATCACCCAAATTATTTCCCAACCCAGATGGGAAATTGACGGGAATTCCAGCATCAACTGGCCCATGCTGAGGCCTCACGGTAACAGATGGCCTTCTAAGAGGTGCTTCGATTTGTAGTGGCACATGAGGCAGTGTCAAAACCCAGAGGAGGACCCTCATTCTCTTCTTCAGTGATCGCCATGGGAGCTTTTCCTTTATCAGTGGCTCTCAACAGCTGAGCCATTTCAACCATCATGTTCCTCTGAGCCTCTAGCATTTGCTCACTCATTTCATTCTGCATTTTAGCCAACTGCTCTTGCATTTGGTCTTGCATATCTTTTTGTAATTGCTCGAACCTTTGATCTATGCTCTTAGTTTTAGTGCGAGTGTCGTAAGGATGTGTGATTTCCAGATTTTCCTTTCTGCCTTTGGAAGTAAATTTTAACTAATCAGGGTCTTTCTATAACTTTGAATGCAAATGATATGATGAAATGCTATGAGATGTAAATGCATGAATGCAAAAAGGATATCGATTCTGGTTCAACTTCATTTAGAAAATTTTATTTAGAAAAAGAATATCTTTACATATAAGAGGATTACAAATACGCTTTCGCCCTAAGGCCCAAAGCTTTAACTCTATCTAATAAAAGGGCTAACTCTCATCCTACATTCGACGA
This sequence comes from Gossypium hirsutum, assembly GCF_007990345.1. Lineage (NCBI taxonomy): Eukaryota > Viridiplantae > Streptophyta > Magnoliopsida > Malvales > Malvaceae > Gossypium > Gossypium hirsutum. The sequence goes on from NC_053434.1 coordinate 48,172,641, forward strand.
TGATGAATACATCAGACTCAATACATCAATTCGAATTGCTAAGTCTTGTACATATTCGGCGACCTCTCGAATCTGGGCTATGGCCTCACCAATGACATGATCCCTTTCTCTGACCTGTCCCCTAGCCTGATGAAGCTCTCCCTTCAAATAGTCCCCTTGCGCCTCGAGCTGCTCAACCCGGAGTTCACCGTCATACAATGCCATTTTCAAATCCTGAACCTTGCTTTTTAGCTCTTTTAACTCGACCGTAGAGTTATGGTTTTGGTGCCAATGTAGGGATCTTCCAAGCTCAGTTACCCTAGTATTCAACCCTTTATTTTTTTCCTCTAATGCCAAATTCTGTACCTGTATCTCTTGGAACTTCCTCTCCCAATACTCGGCCCTAGCCTTTTCCTCTTGGACCTCCTTCTGGAACTGATCTGAAGATCCTCCTACTCTCGTCGCCCTCCTTAAGGATACTTGTGCCCTTTTGTAATGTTCCTTTAGATCATCTCGATCTTCCTCAATCTTCCTCTTTTCTTTTCTCTCTTTCTCGAGCTCCATCTTTTGAACACCGACGTCTAAACTCAAGTACATCTTTTCCTCTTCGAGCTTTGCTATCCTCTTCTCAAACTCCAAGTTCTTTCTCTCGAACTCCTGCTTCATAATTTCTGACTCTGAGGGCCTTACTTACAAATATTCTTCCATCGGTCGAGCTCCTTCCACACTTGGCTTAGGGATATTATCGTTAACCTTTCTGCCTCTCCATTCAATGTATTCCGGTATGGTTGTAGGACTAATAGCTACTCCTTTCAACCGACAAGTCTTTTTCCAAGCACTATAAACTTCACTAACTTTCCTCTTGTAATAGGCTCCTCTATATACGAACTCACTTTGAGCCAATCCCTGAGTCGCCGGTACAAACTGTCTCAATCCATGCTGCCTCAGCACGAGCAAAGGGGCATAACCAATGGCACCCCAAATTCCCAATAGGGGTACCCAATCAAAACTGCCGCATCGATAAAGAACCTCACCAGGCATCATCCACGGAGCCCTCCACTCGACATCTTTCGACTGAAGGTTCTGAAGTAGCGCTATCCAATTCTCTTCTGGAACATCAACTCTCCTAGTTGAAGCTACTATATCTTTCAACGGTGAATAGTCTCGAAGAAAACCCGACAAACCACCCTATCTATCAACTAGAAATGACTGTAGAACCAAGCAAAAAGCAACTGAGCACACCCTATAAACCTGCCAGCACCAGCCCTCCTACATGCACCTAAAGACCTGAATGTTTCCGCCAAAATTGCAGAGACAGAAGCGACCTTTTTAGTGAGTCGATGAAAAATATCCGTGGTTGCCTCATCCACATATCCCAAAGCCCTAGGAAAAACCATCAATCCATACAAACTCAAGGCAAAAACATCTACCTTCTTCGTCTCATCAGGGTGTGTCAGAATCAAATCTTTCAAAGCGTCCAACGAAATGCACTTGCACTCACCCTTTTCCTTAATTCGGGTCGTGGCCCACTACTCGTTCATCCCCGTAATAATCATCAATTTCTTCCAAAAGGTAGGGACACAAGCAGCTCGAGAATAGATCCTATCGTTCTGAAATCTGGGACAACAAAGCAAGGCCGTGTACTCCTCCACAGTAGGTACCATGTCTACTTCCCCAAAAGTGAAGCAATTGTACACCGGGTTCCAAAACTGAGCAAGGGCTTAGAATAAGTGCTCGTCTATCTGAACATCAAGCAAGTAAGGTAAGTCTCCATAATTACCGTAGAATAACTGCTTGGTCTCTTTACCCCACTAATCCCAAATTTCCTTAAGCTCCTGGAGATTATTCTGAGTGACACAAATGCGAGTGTAATCTGACAATTCCGACACGTATCCCTCAGCTATATTATCTCCCTTTTCTAGTTGAGTTTGCTCAGACCATCTATGGATGTTAGCGTTGCCTTCCACTTTATCAAGAAGTCCGTTCTCCATAATAAACTTTCTAACTTAGAAACTGATCGTGAATCGATACCTTTGTAAATGCAAAATGACATGCAAACAAAAGAAAAGAAATAGTCAGTATCACATGATATCAATAAATTTCAACGATAACTTATACGGGTAACATCTAAAGTTTAAACCTAACTAAGTTGGGCTCATATGGTCTTTTGATATGAGGTTGGTTCTAAAGTTTGAGGTACCTGAACCAGCAGATTCCTCGATTTTCACCCATTATAGGCTCATTTGAATCGAGTTCGGTTCAGGGGAATACATTTCTCTATGGCTACATGGAGATGAAAATCTCACGAAACCATAAGTACGGATGTATTCCGAAAGTGATCCACTATCCTGGACGGAGACGAAAACCTCACCAAGGTATAGTTTCTCACTCCCACTTAAGGGTATGACCACAACGGTCATGCAAATGCAATGCATATCATAATATAACAACACATGCAATAATACAAATACATGTAATGCAAAGAGGATTAAATTTTAAAATTTTTAATTTTCGACATTAAGACAAGGGGTAATCAATTATACGGCTTGACTCTCTTATTGGTCCCCAGCAGAGTCGCCAAGCTGTCGAAACCATTTTTAAATCGAGTTTTGGAAAATGGGAATCGACTTTAAAAACAAAAACGGGAGTCGCCACCAATCTTTTTTGGTGTGATTGGATCACCTTTAAAACATTTTGTTTTAAAATCATTAGTTTTGGTCTACGAAATCAGAAAACGGGTTCGGGAGCAGGTTACGTACGAGGAAGGGTTAGCACCCTCATAACGCCCAAAAATTGGTACCTAATTGATTATCAAGTGTCTTTAATGTCGGAGATTCAAAAATTTTAAGATGCAATCCTTTTTAGAATATTTTGATTTTTTTTTGTAAATTAGAGTTCACTCGTATCAAAATATTGACACTAAATTAGCTTTTTAGAAATCCCTATCTCGAAACAACAAAACGCTACATCCAATAAGTTAGGACATATTGCTTCGCAATTCTAAGACAGTTGCTCACGTTTTGCAAACATTTAAAAACTAAGAAGGGTACTTGATTATTCGAACTTAACGAGAAAAGTTGCAACCCAATAAGTTAGGGCACCACTTTCTCGAAATTTCCAAACACCAAGCATTGCCTTTATATTTTTTGAGAACTTTGGGGCCTTAAAATGATGCGTGGGAAACTGTATTGTATTATAAATCATACATAGTAACATATTATTATAGTAGGTAAATAATACATGCATTTAAACAAAATGATGGCAATAATATAAAGGTCTTGCATTAGATACATACATATAAAAATCATATATACATGGTAAATATTAACAATATGCATACAAAGATATATACATATAGCATGTATTGAGAATGAATAAACAAAACATACAAACATACAAAGTAATAATTAAATAATGCATGATATACAAAAAAAAGTAATAATTAAATAATGTATGATATACAAAAAAGAGTAATACAATATCAATGTACATGTTCATGAAATGTAATATCGAATAATAAATATAAAACAACATACAACACATGATATATGCAATATATATAAAAAATGAAATGAGTTATTGTTAACAAAATATACATATAACACAAATAATGACATAATTTCTATAATAATCTTAAAATAGTATTTGCTATACAATATATAAAACATGATAACAAAATATTTATAAAAGAATGATAAAATATATTGGGTTTTTTTAAAAAATATATAAAAAAATAAAATAAAAGTATGTAAAAGAATTTATAAAATAACAAAAAAATATCATTTTAAAATAAAATAATACTTAATAAATAAATAATTAATAATTTAATATGTGTATAATATGAGTTAAAAATATAATTCAATTTACAAATTTTAAAATTTTAAATAATATAATGAATAATAAATAATATAATAGATAATATATGATATACATAACATATATAAAAATAATAATAAGTAATATAGAATAAAAATAAAATATAATAAATGTTATATAATAAAAATATAATTTGGATACATAGGAAATAAGAATTATAATAGATATAATATAAAATAACGAAAGTATATATGTAAGGACAATATATATAAATAATTACTAAATATATAATACAAGTAAAATATAATAATAATATATAAAAATAATGATGGAAAATAATAATAATATAAAAGTGAAAAATAATATACGATAAATAATAATAATATATATATGATAAAATAATCTTATAGTGTATAATATAAAAGTAATGTTTAAAAAAACAATATCTACGATATAAAATATATATATAATAATAAATATATAGGGTTAGATTTGAAGTTCAATAAAATTACAGGGCAAATTTAAAAGAAATAACACTGAATTAAGGCCTTAATTAAAACGCGCGTAAAACAAAAGGGACTCATTGGGCAAATTGCCCTATTCTCAAAACGGCATCGTTTCCCCTAATATGGTTTTAAAACACTGTGAGGGTTAAATTGAAATGGAATTGAAACATTAAGGCTAAATTACAAATAAATATTAATGAAATTATAAATAATAAAAAACAGGAGGACCAAATGAGCATTTAACCCAATGCTCAAAAACACGCAGATCCTCCCCGGGTAACCGGGTCAACACGCAGATCCTAGAGCTTCAAAACGTCGTCGTTTTAAGCTTATCAGACTAAGCTAAAATGGTGTCGTTTTATTAGGGCTATATAAACCAAAACTAAAGCCTAAAAATCATTTGAAATATCGTTTTAAGGAAAAAAACAAAAATTCTCTGAAGAGGACTAGGGACCGGTCATTAGAGTTCTGTGGAGTCTCCGTCCACCGGTTCCCACGCACCTACGCGCTGTCTCGCACGGTGGTCGGAGGGTTAAAAACCCTCCCCTTTTCAAGCGTAATACAGGTAACTTTCTTTCCTTTCTAAAACCTCAATAATTACTGCTTAGAACGATTTATATATGCATGCTAAAATAAGAACAAGGTACATGATTAAATCACCTTTAGAAACTGTTTGTATTTCTCTGAATCGAATATATGTAAGTATATTTCTATTCTGTCAAAAATTTGGTCCCCTTTTACATTGGTTTGATTCAGCTTTTATAGCCACTGTTTATTACAAAAATCTAGGAAAGAAATCTTTTTATATCTTTCCATATTTGCTTTGCTTGCTGTTGTGGTTCTTTCCTTCTTTGCAGGTGCTCGCAAAAAATTCGGCGATGGAAGGATCGCTGGCGTTGATAGAGGCCTAAAGTCTGGTGGTGGTGTCGGTGAGGCGCTGATTACGGCAGAGCCTTGAGTGATGGCCTCGATTGGGGAGCTGGATAGACGCTCCCTGAACCTTCCAGAAGCAATTGTGGCGCGAGGGGAAAGAGCTAGGGTTGGAAACCCTAGCTGGAAATTTTAGGTTTTGGGCCGTTGTATTGGGTCAAAGGTGTAATGGGCATAGGATAGGCTTACAGGGTATTTGGGCTACCAGTCTGCTAGGTCTAGGTTAAATGGGCTACTGGGTGTAACGGGTCTATTTGGGTTTGGGTTTAGGCTAGTTGGGTTTTAACTTTTAGGCTGTAAAAGGACTTGGACTGTTAAATTGTTTATTTATTTATCCCTTTTTATTTGGTTTTCAGCCCGGTCAAATTTGGGCTCTTACAATAGAAAAATGATAAAAGATGGAGATAAATATAGTAATTGGATAACAAACAACGGATGTGAAGTGAATTAATGGTTCGATTATGATGAAACGAAAGGATGGAATGAAATGGAATGAAAATGATCTCAAAAACAAACACGAACCAATATTAGAAAATATTGACCCAAATGCTTATAAGTTTTCAAGGTGGTCGGATGGAGAATAGGAGAACCTCGACCCGCTACTTAGCAAAGTAGGAACCTTGGTATAAAGGTGAGCCACCACACTATTTGATAGTGATAAGTTTAGGATAAGAAGAAGGCAGGTTGACGCCACTAGTGACCTAGATAAGCCAACGAGTTCTTCAACAAAATATGAGAGAAAGAAATCTCAAAATTTTCATATAAGTTCAATAATGTTTTAAACTAAGCAAAAAGATCCTTTACAAAGGTTGATTTCACCTATTTATAGTGCTAAAATAGGCTAGCTAAATGGTCACAAACATTCAAGTTAATGTGCCAATTAAAAGCTAAAATTTAATTCAAGTCTTTTCGCATTCTTGAGCAAAATAACTCCATCCTTGAATTCACTTTAATTCAGCTGAATGAATGACTTTAAGTGCTTGAAAAATGACTCTTGAGTTAGCCCTTGGTCAACCGAATGGACACCATCTTCTTAATCAGCTTCTTAATGATGTTTGAATGCTTGAAATAACCTTTGAAATGGCAAAAACAGCTGGTAGTGGAAAGATTGCTGCCAAAATTAATTTGGATGATGAAATGCTCCTTAAACCTCCTTTAAATGATGTATAAAACATCCCTTGTAACAGCCACTTCATTTGTAACCAAAAATGACTTAAAAAGTCACTTTATTTAATGTGTAACAGCCCTTGTAATGTAACGGTTATGACTTGAAAAGATTCCTACAATAAATACATTAAAATGAGCTTATTAAACACATGTAAACACTTATTAAACATAACACACATTAATACTTAACTTAGGTAAATGAACTATGTATCAATTATTCCAGCAACTAGTTAATTAAAGAAGCATCATTAAATAAACTTAGCTCATGCATCAATAAATAATCCTAGGAACTAGATTAATTAGAAGCAACACTTATTAAGTAAACTAAGATGAGTTGAATAAATGTCCAACAACTCATTTATTAAACTAAGATTGTGACAGCCCAAAATTGACCCTAGTCGGGAAGTGGTTTCGGGACCGTTAAACCGAGTCACCGAAATGTTTGAATGTGATATTTATTGTCTAGAATATGTAATTATGAATGTGTGAAAAATTCAAGCTTCGATTTAGTCGATTGCATGTGAATTAAGTCAATAGGACTTATGTGAGAAAATTTTAAAATGTGATAGGTCAATACGTAAGGACCTATTAGTGCATGTGAAAAAAAAGGGGGGGACTTGCATGTCAAATTCCCCCCCCCCCTAATAAGTAGTGGCCGGCCATGCTATGGGTGGAAACATGTTGGGAACATGTTGGCCTAGTGAGGTATGTAGGAAAAAATATAATAAGAAGTATGGGGAATAAAGAAATGGAAAAAGGAAAGGATGTGTGTAATTGTTTCTTCCCCTCCCCATTGCCGTGAAAGTAAGAAGGAAAAACAAAAAAAAAGTGTCCATCTTTCTTCATTTCCCCTTGGCCGAATGTTCTAAGGAAGAAAGAAAAACAAGTTGTGTTTTTTTGGTTCTTCTTGGCCGAATTGAAAGGAAGAAGAAAGGAGTGAAGCAATCGGTCATCTTAGGTCACTATTAAGCTCAAGAGCAAAGGGGACTAAATCCGATAAAGGGAAGGAAAAAGTGGTCGAATAGCCATCGGAATCGTTCGACAACACCCGAGGTAAGTTCTTGAGTAAGAGAGCTTAAATTATGATGTGATTAGATCATGTTTTAAGCAAATTAAAATCATGCTCTTTGTGTGGCTATTGAGCCGAATTTGCAAGAATGATAAATGTCTTGTGTTTGAGTTTTGCTAACGAAAATGAAACACGAATGTGCTATGATTTATTGTTAAATGTGCATGGTTATTTGAATGATGTCTGGGCTAAGTCCCGAAGGCTTTGTGCTAAGTGACAATATCCGGACTAAGATCCGAAGGCATTTGTGCGAGATACTAATTCCGGGCTAAGCCCGAAGGCATTTGTGCGAGATACTAATTCCGGGCTAAGCCCGAAGGCATTTGTGCGAGTTATTAAATCCGGGTTATGTCCCGAAGGCATTTGTGCGAGTTACTATAACCGGGCTATGTCCCGAAGGCATTTGAACGAGGAGCTATATCCGGTTAAATTCCGAAGGTACGTGATTTGGGAATGAATGATCTTGCTGTAAAAAATTTCAGCTAATACTCTAGAAACATCCCAACATTTAGGTATGTTTCGTATGTGCTTGAATTTAGTTGAGCCCTTACAAATAAGTATTCGCTCAGTTGATAAACGAGCTACCGGCCTTTGGCTGAGTTGATCTTTTGTGTATGTACATAAGGGTTGGTATGTGAAGCAAGTATGATATCGAAAATTTGTGCATATGAAATTATCCGTTTAGCTATATGAATGCTATACTTTTGTTGTGCTGGAATTCCTTGCTCAAAACTTACTAAGCATAAATTGCTTACTCCGTTTCATTGCTCCTCTGTTTTATAGATTGGTTCTCTAGCTATCGGACTCGGGATCTTGAAGTCGAAGTCGCCCACACTATCAAAGCCCCCTTTTGGTACAATTTTGGTTGAACTTCGAAATGGCATGTATAGGACTACCCGTTTGTTGTGGGTCGTGGACCCTTTGGACTTGTATAATTTTGGATAGCCATGCGAAAATGGCTTATATGTGTTTGAGTATAATGTTATAATCATTCGGTGTGGATATGCTTGACAAGGATTAGCCATGGGAATGGTTAACCACTATCATAAATTGTGCTATTTATGCAAAAAGGGCTAGTTGAATCATGGAAACCATGAAATAGGTAAAGTCTACCTTAAAGGCAGATGCTGACAGCAGCAGTTATGTAGATTTGGAAAATCACTAAAATAGTAGGAAGGTAATTAAATAGTGAATAAATTATGTAAACAAACCTTGATGAATCTACTTTCATAGGAAAGTAACGAAACAACCATACGGACAGTATGGTAAGAGATATTCAGGTTCTCGTGAGACAGGGCCAGAACGGTTTCTGGATTTCTTGTTTCAACTTTGGAAATTCATTATAAATTAACCAGAGATAATTAGGAGTCATACCTTATATGTATAGATTCCTCTCTGAGTCTAGTTTCTATAGAAACAAACGGAATCAGTATTGGAGCCCTGTACAAGGAGATATCCAAGTCGTAATGCGCAAAGGTCAGGGTAGTCGATCCCTGTAACATGGGAGACTTTGACTAATAAACTGTACTAATTGGCCTGACCAAAAATTCTAGAAAACAATATGTAGATGGGCATATGAGTCTAGTTTCAGGGAAAAATCACGAAACTGATTTTCGAGTTGTGAAACTCAAGATATGATTTTAAAGCAACTAGTACGCAGATTGGCAGTGTCTGGGAAATTTTTTTATAAGGGGTTTAAAGTCTGTTAACACCTCGTGTTCGACTCCGGTGTCGGTCTCGGGTTCGGGGTGTTACATTTGATTGGTATCAGAGCTACGGTTTAGTCGATTCTAGGACTATCGTAATGCGTTGGGTCTAGCTATACATGCCATTTTATGTGATTATTGGATAGTGTGGTGATTTCTGACATTTGCAAATGTGTTAATTTATAGTAATGGATCCCGATCCCGACCGAGAGGTAGCTGATGATCTTGAGAGTGTGGCGCCTGCTCCCGCACAAGGGACAGCGCCGGCGGACTCTCAACCTAATGCTAGTAACCCGAATGATGAAGCTAGACAAGCTTTCTATAGCGTGATGAATGATTGGTTCAACCAATACATTCGAACTAATACGGCTGTTCCACAACCTCCATTCCCGACTAATACCACCCCCGCACCTACAATACCTCCGGTAACTGACCAAATAAGGTCAAATAAGCCCCCAGTTGACAGAATCCGAAAACATGGGGCTACTGAATTTAAGGCTACGGATAGCGACGATGCCGAGCAAGCTGAATTTTGGTTGGACAACACTATCCGGGTACTCGATGAGCTATCTTGTACACCCGATGAATGCCTAAAGTGTACTATCTCCTTGCTACGCGATTCTGCCTACTATTGGTGGAGTACTCTGACTTCTGTTGTGCCCCGAGAGCAAGTAACTTGGGAGTTTTTCCAAACTGAGTTTCGGAAAAAGTATATCAGTCAGAGATTTGTTGATCAAAAACGGAAGGAATTTCTTGAGCTTAAGCAAGGTTCTATGTCAGTTACTGATTACGAGCGAAAATTTGTTAGACTTAGTAGATACGCTCGGGAATGTGTTTCGTCCGAGGCTATTATGTGTAAACACTTCGAGGATGGGCTGAATGAAGATATAAGAAATGCTCGTTGGCGTTCTTGCAATACGAGAGTTCGTAGTACTTGTCGAGCGAGCTTGTAAAGCCGAAGAGCTTAGAAAAGAAAAACAAAAAGTTGATGAGGGAACTGGAGAGTTTCGTAAAAGATCCTCGGGAAAGTCTCTTCAACAGGCATCGAAGAAATTTCGAGATGATGTGGGCCAGTTTAGAGGCACTTCGGGCCTTTTTAGATGAGACCGTGATCGACCCCCTGTGGGTACACGAGGCACTTCGGTCACCAGTGTTGGGAATGAACGTCGAGACAGAACGAAATGTCTATATTGCGGTAAATGACATTCGGGGAGTTGTAGATTCCCTGACCGCTCCTGTTACAAGTGCGGATCAGTTGACCACTTCATTAAAGATTGCCCGAGGCTGTTTGAACAGAATGAAAATCAGAGTGGGAAACCGGGTGCTACCACTGCTCGAGGTAGACCATCTGGAAATAAGGGCAATGCTAGTGGTGGTCAGAGAGGATCTAGAGATGCTACGACCAGATCCGAGGCTCGTGCGCCTGCTAGAGCTTATGCTATACGTGCCCGCGAGGATGCTTCTTCGCCTGATGTTATTACCGGTCGTTACGTGCTTGTCGACAAAGTGTGTAAGGAATGTCCCCTAGTAATTCGAGGTTCCTGTTTTCCGGCGGACTTGATGCTTTTGCCATTTGATGAATTTGATGTTATTCTTGGTTTGGATTGGTTGACCGCGCATGATGCGGTTGTGAATTGCAAAAGCAAGACTATTGATTTGAGGTGCGCAATTAACGAAGTAATCCGAGTTGAGTCTACGGACTTGGAGGGGATGCCAGCTGTAATATCAGCAATGTTGGCCCAGAAATATGTAAGAAAAGGGTGCGAAGCATACCTTGCGTATGTACTTGATGACAAAGAATTAGAAAAGAAACCCGAATCTGTGCCGGTGGTTTGTGAATACCCGGATGTTTTTCCTGAAGAATTACCAAGTTTACCACCTGTTCGGGAGGTAGAGTTTGGTATTGAGCTTGTACCTGGGACTACGCCGATTTCGATAGCTCCGTATCGTATGGCACCAACCGAGTTAAAAGCGTTGAAAGCTCAGTTGCAAGAATTGACGGATAGAGGTTTTGCTCGACCAAGTTTCTCACCTTGGGGTGCACCAGTATTGTTCGTGAAAAAGAAGGACGGAACCATGAGGTTGTGCATTAACTATCGTCAACTGAATAAAGTGACGATAAAGAACAAATATCCGTTGCCGCGCATCGATGATTTGTTCGACCAACTGAAGGGAGCCACAGAGTTCTCAAAAATAGATTTGAGATCGGGCTATTATCAGTTGCGAATTCGAGAATCGGACATACCCAAAACTGCCTTCAGGACGAGATATGGTCACTACGAGTTCTTAGTGATGCCGTTTGGGCTCACTAATGCCCTGCGGTATTTATGGACTTGATGAATCGGATCTTCAGACCATATTTGGATCGGTTCGTAGTTGTGTTCATTGATGACATCTTGGTCTATTCAAGAGATGAGACCGAACATGCTGAGCACCTGAGACTGGTGTTGCAAATTTTGCGGGATAAGCAGTTATATGCTAAGTTCAGTAAGTGTGAGTTCTGGTTAAGAGAGGTTAGCTTCTTGGGTCATGTGGTATCCGCATCGGGTATTCGAGTTGACCCGAACAAAATTTCAGCCATACTTAACTGGAAGCCTCCAAGAAATATTACCGAAGTTCGGAGCTTCCTGGGACTCGCCGGTTATTACCGACGATTTGTCAAAGGTTTCTCGATGATAGCCACACCAATAACGAAGCTACTTCAAAAGGATGTTAAGTTCGAATGGACGGGGAAATGTCAGAAAAGTTTTGATCAACTAAAAACTTATTTGACTGAAGCTCTAATTTTAGTGCAACCCGAATCAGGCAAAGAGTTTGTCATTTATAGTGACGCATCCCTACTTGGGTTGGGTTGCGCATTGATGCAAGAAAGTCGAGTGGTGGCCTATGCGTCGAGACAATTAAAGCCACATGAGAAAAATTATCCGACCCATGATCTTGAACTAGCTGCCATCGTATTTGCTTTAAAAATATGGCGACATTATTTGTTTGGTGAGAAGTGCCATGTATTTTCGGATCACAAAAGTCTCAAATATTTGATGACTCAGCGAGACTTGAATCTGCGACAAAGACGTTGGCTTGAGTTGTTGAAAGATTACGAGCTTGTCATTGATTACCACCCGGGAAAGGCTAATGTGGTTGCGGACGCCTTAAGCCAGAAGTCATTGTTTGCTTTACGAGCGATGAATGTGCATTTGTCTGTTCTACCCGACAATGTGTTAGTAGCTGAATTAAAAGCCAAACCATTATTTACTCATCAAATTCGTGAAGCTCAGAAAGTCAATGATGAATTGGTTGCAAAACGGGCTGAGTGTGTTCCGAACAAGGAATCAGAGTTTCAAATTGATGATGATGATTGTTTGAGGTTCAGAAGTCGTTTGTGTGTTCCAAGGAATTCGGAACTCATTTCGATGATTCTGAACGAAGCCTATTGTAGCCGAAAGTCAATTCACCCGGGGGTACGAAAATGTACAACGATTTGAAACGTCGATTTTGGTGGCATGGTATGAAACGAGACATCTCCGGCTTTGTTTCGAGATGTTTAATATGTCAACAAGTGAAAGCGGAACATCAAGTGCCTTCAGGATTACTTCAGCCGATCATGATACCCGAGTGGAAATGGGATCGAGTCACAATGGACTTTGTGTCCGGACTGCCATTGTCAACAAGTAAGAAGGATGCGATTTGGGTTGTTGTTGATAGACTGACTAAGTCGGCTCACCTTATCCCCGTGCATACGGATTTTCATTGGATAAACTAGCCGAATTGTATGTTTCTCAGATTGTGAGATTACATGGGGTACCTATTTCTACCGTGTCGGATAGAGATCCGAGATTCACCTCGCGATTTTAGAGGAAATTGCAAGAAGCTGTGGGTACCAAACTGCATTTTAGCACTGCTTTTCATCCCCAAACCGATGGTCAATCTGAGCGGATAATTCAGATACTTGAGGATATGTTGAGACGTTGCATCCTCGAGTTCAGTAGTTCATGGGAACGGTATTTACCTTTGATTGAATTCGCTTACAACAATAGTTTTCAATCAAGTATTAAGATGGCACCTTACGAGGCTTTGTACGGTCGTAAATGCCGTACACCATTGTTTTGGACCGAGCTCGGTGAAAGTAAAATTTTCGGAGTTGATTTGATTAAGGATGCCGAACAGAAAGTAAAGGTAATCCGTGAAAGTCTGAAAGCAGCCACAGATCGTCAAAAATCGTATGCGGATTTGAAACGAAAGGACATTGAATATAAAGTGGGAGATAAAGTGTTTCTTAAAGTTTCGCCTTGGAAGAAGGTACTCAGATTTGGCCGTAAGGGCAAGTTGAGCCCGAGATTCATTGGGCCGTACGAAATCTCCGAACGAGTTGGTCCGGTTGCGTATAGATTGATTTTGCCCCCTGATCTTGAAAAGATTCACGACGTCTTTCATGTTTCGATGCTTCGACGCTATCGATCTGATCCATCGCACATAATTAGCCCATCAGAGGTTGAAATTCAAGCCGATATGAGTTAAGAAGAAGAACCGATGCGTATCCTAGCTCGTGAAGTAAAGGAGTTGCGGAACAAAAGGGTTCTGTTAGTGAAGGTGTTATGGCTCAAACACGGGATCGAGGAAACTACTTGGGAAACCGAGAGCTCGATGAAAGAACGATACCCAAACCTATTTACCGGTAAGATTTTCGGGGACGAAAATTTCTTAAGTGGGGGAGAGTTGTGACAACCCAAAATTGACCCTAGTCGGGAAGTGGTTTCGGGACCGTTAAACCGAGTCACTGAAATGTTTGAGTGTGATATTTATTGTCTAGAATATGTAATTATGAATGTGTGAAAAATTCAAGCTTCGATTTAGTCGATTGCATGTGAATTAAGTCAATAGGACTTATGTGAGAAAATTTTAAAATGTGATAGGTCAATGCGTAAGGACCTATTAGTGCATGTGAAAAAAAAGGGGGGGACTTGCATGTCAAATTCCCCCCCCCCCCCTAATAAGTAGTGGCTGGCCATGCTATGGGTGGAAACATGTTGGGAACATGTTGGCCTAGTGAGGTATGTAGGAAAAAATATAATAAGAAGTATGGGGAATAAAGAAATGGAAAAAGGAAAGGATGTGTGTAATTGTTTCTTCCCCTCCCCATTGCCGTGAAAGTAAGAAGGAAAAACAAAAAAAAAAGTGTCCATCTTTCTTCATTTCCCCTTGGCCGAATGTTCTAAGGAAGAAAGAAAAACAAGTTGTGTTTTTTTGGTTCTTCTTGGCCGAATTGAAAGGAAGAAGAAGGGAGTGAAGCAATCGGTCATCTTAGGTCACTATTAAGCTCAAGAGCAAAGGGGGACTAAATCCGATAAAGGGAAGGAAAAAAGTGGTCGAATAGCCATCGGAATCGTTTGACAACACCCGAGGTAAGTTCTTGAGTAAGCGAGCTTAAATTATGATGTGATTAGATCATGTTTTAAGCAAATTAAAATCATGCTCTTTGTGTGGCTATTGAGCCGAATTTGCAAGAATGATAAATGTCTTGTGTTTGAGTTTTGCTAACGAAAATGAAACACGAATGTGCTATGATTTATTGTTAAATGTGCATGGTTATTTGAATGATGTCCGGGCTAAGTCCCGAAGGCTTTGTGCTAAGTGACAATATCCGGACTAAGATCCGAAGGCATTTGTGCGAGATACTAATTCCGGGCTAAGCCCGAAGGCATTTGTGCGAGATACTAATTCCGCGCTAAGCCCGAAGGCATTTGTGCGAGATACTAATTCCGGGCTAAGCCCGAAGGCATTTGTGCGAGTTATTAAATCCGGGTTATGTCCCGAAGGCATTTGTGCGAGTTACTATAACCGGGCTATGTCCCGAAGGCATTTGAACGAGGAGCTATATCCGGTTAAATTCCGAAGGTACGTGATTTGGGAATGAATGATCTTGCTGTAAAAAATTTCAGCTAATACTCTAGAAACATCCCAACATTTAGGTATGTTTCGTATGTGCTTGAATTTAGTTGAGCCCTTACAAATAAGTATTCGCTCAGTTGATAAACGAGCTACCGGCCTTTGGCTGAGTTGATCTTTTGTGTATGTACATAAGGGTTGGTATGTGAAGCAAGTATGATATCGAAAATTTGTGCATATGAAATTATCCGTTTAGCTATATGAATGCTATACTTTTGTTGTGCTGGAATTCCTTGCTCAAAACTTACTAAGCATAAATTGCTTACTCCGTTTCATTGCTCCTCTGTTTTA
This sequence comes from Gossypium hirsutum, assembly GCF_007990345.1. Taxonomy (NCBI): domain Eukaryota; kingdom Viridiplantae; phylum Streptophyta; class Magnoliopsida; order Malvales; family Malvaceae; genus Gossypium; species Gossypium hirsutum. The sequence continues at coordinate 48,188,048 of NC_053434.1, forward strand.
TAGATTGGTTCTCCAGCTATCGGACTCGGGATCTTGAAGTCGAAGTCGCCCACACTATCAAAGCCCCCTTTTGGTACAATTTTGGTTGAACTTCGAAATGGCATGTATAGGACTACCCGTTTGTTGTGGGTCGTGGACCCTTTGGACTTGTATAATTTTGGATAGCCATGCGAAAATGGCTTATATGTGTTTGAGTATAATGTTATAATCATTCGGTGTGGATATGCTTGACAAGGATTAGCCATGGGAATGGTTAACCACTATCATAAATTGTGCTATTTATGCAAAAAGGGCTAGTTGAATCATGGAAACCATGAAATAGGTAAAGTCTACCTTAAAGGCAGATGCTGACAGCAGCAGTGATGTAGATTTGGAAAATCACTAAAAATAGTAGGAAGGTAATTAAATAGTGAATAAATTATGTAAACAAACCTTGATGAATCTACTTTCATAGGAAAGTAACGAAACAACCATACGGACATTATGGTAAGAGATATTCAGGTTCTCGTGAGACAGGGCAGAACGGTTTCTGGATTTCCTGTTTCGACTTTGGAAATTCATTATAAATTAACCAGAGATAATTAGGAGTCATACCTTATATGTATATATTCCTCTCTGAGTCTGGTTTTTATAGAAACAAACGGCATCAGTATTGGAGCCCTGTACAAGGAGATATCCAAGTCGTAATGCGCAAAGGTCAGGGTAGTCGATCCCTGTAACATGGGAGACTTTGACTAATAAACTGTACTAATTGGCCCGACCAAAAATTCTAGAAAAAAATATGTAGATGGGCATATAAGTCTAGTTTCAGGGAAAAATCACGAAACTGATTTTTGAGTTGTGAAACTCAAGATATGATTTTTAAAGCGACTAGTATGCAGATTGGCAGTGTCTGGGAAATTTTTTTTATAAGGGGTTTAAAGTCTGTTAACACCTCGTGTTCGACTCCGGTGTCGGTCTCGGGTTCGGGGTGTTACAAAGATGCTTAAATGCATGGTTTGAAATACAAACTAAATGAACAAATGAGTACTTAATTCAAGACTTAATTTAATGATGCAGACTTATACTAACATGGGAGTTACATAATGCATGACTTTATTAAATGCAAAACACATAATGCATGTCATAATTAAAATATGTAGATCAATAATGCATGACATTAACTAAAGATGCATCTAATTAAACAAGACATAATTAAAGACTAAAGTATTGGGCTGGATCGATCTCAAATGAGCTCAATCTGAACTGGACAGAGCTCGTGGAGTTGGAAACGAATTGGGATCAGCTTGCCAGCAATGGAAGGCTTGACTAAGGAGACTTGACTAACAGGGTTCGCTGGGCGTGCTCGCATCAAACCACATAACCAAAGGAGCTAATTTAATACAAAATTAATTAAAAATAATAAATAAAGCTTGAAACAATATGAAATCAAAAATATTAATGTGAGTAAGAGAAGAATCGAACCTAAGAATCAAAGGAAAAACCACAAATATTTAATCATCTAACCAAAGGATACGTTTTTATTTTCTTTTTTTTAAAATTGGCTTATTTCCCTAAATATCACAAAAACTGGCCTAAATCCCTCTCTTTTATTTTTTGGCATTTTCAGCAAATTTAGCCCTTTCCTTTATATGTATTTTACCTTTTCATAACTCTAATATGATGATATTTCATGTTTTATTCATCTAGATCATACATATTAAATTTGATATAAATTAAAATTTTGTAACTATTCGTTATATATATAAAAAAAACTTTCAATCATTTGTATATTAATATAGACAATATTTTAGATCAATATAATAGAGATATCGGATCGATCCAAAAAATTACATACATGACAAATACAAAAATCTTAATAAATACAACTGGTAAATTATTAAAATATTAACCATATAAAAGTTACAAAAATATAAAACTAATTTTAAAGTTTACACCAATATAAATAAATATTTCCCATATATACTACAATTTAAAATATAATACAAAATATAATCTCAAAAATAATAAATATAACAACATCAAATATATCGTCCAAAAAAATAACAACATCAAATATTTAATTGATTCAAGTATTATATTTGTTTACTAAAAAAATATTATATTGTGCCTTTAATAATTTATATGTACATAATTAGTATAACGGGGTGAATTTTCCAAAAATACCGATAATTGTTTGTTAAACAATTAATTGCAAATTTAAAGTTTTACAAATTGGTGATAAGAACACAATATTTCGAGTGATGGATGACTAAACTAAATTAAATTATCTAGATGCAAGATGATCCCTAATGCAATTCTAATCTAAGTATGATAATTATTTAAAATGTATAAGATGAATTTAACAGCAGCAACACAAACTTTAACAATCAATAACATGAATAGGCTAGAATAATTACATCATTCAACTTAATTCATTTTTCTCATGTTTAACAGTGTTCAGAAAATATCTCATGGCAACTCAATCTTTCATAAGTTTGAAACCTAATTAAGTTCTTTTTGAATCTTTTACTTAGTAAAGCATGCATTTTATTGATCATATTAAACTAAGGGTTTCTTAGAATTCATGTGAAGTAACAGGGATGGGTTAGGTTTGAAACAATTTAATTACATAAACCTAAAAACTATACAAGATAATAGAACTCGTTAAAGTTATTATGAACCTTTAATTTAGTTGGGTTAGGATCTAAATTAAGCATGCACTTTTCAACTATTGTGTCCATTAGCCATCGTTTGGTTAGGATTGCTTAGCTAATTCCAATGCATCCAATCATGTAATAATGAAATACATGCTTGAGTTCAATTGAAAACATGAATTATTGAGGCACAAACACTATAAAAATAATTTAAACAAACTTCATTAAATTGATGCAATCATCCTAACTAAATTGATTTAAGCTACCATTGTTGATGACAAGATAACAAAGCACATTGCAAACATAATTAAAATCAAAGTAACAAGTAAAAGAAGAATAAACTTTGTTCGAATTAGTAGCCTTGTGAACTCTAATTGAAGAAGTTTCCTCCCGTCCTCGTGTTGCTCCTTTGCTAATGGCTCCTTAAGGTGGCCAGCCAAGAGATGATCTTATTAAGGTTTTGCTAGCTAAGAAAGAAAGGAAATATGGCTTGCTATTTGAGGGATTGAAAAGAGGGAATGAGACAATAAAAGAGATATGTTAAATGAGGGATGAATGAGGGATGATTGAAATGTGAGATGGGAGTGGGTATTTATACTTGAGGTTGGTGGAAGAGTTTACTAAATACGGTATCAAAGATCCCTTAGATTTCTCCCACCTTTGGCCAGCCATAATATGTGGAAAGGAGTGTGAGTTGGTTGCTTGATTTAAGCATAAAATCATTTTCAATGATTTTTCAAGTGTAGGTGTTTTTGAGTCAAATCAGAACAATGGTTTTGGGATCACAAATATGAATTCAAAATATTTATTTTATTATTTTAATAAGTTCTATAGCATGATAGATTAATTATGTGAAAGTTTCGTAAAGAAATTTTACCGTTTAAATGCTTAATTCGGTAAAAAGGACTAAATCACGTAACGCGAAAAAGTTGAGTTCTATTGTGTAAAAGTATTAAATAGCTATGGTTTATTAATATTTAAGTCCTTATTATGTAATTAGTCCATTTATAATGTAAGTAGACATTCTTGGACATTGTTTAAGTGATTTATAAGTTATAATTATAAGGTTAATATAGTAATTTATGTATCAAGTTAATAATAATAAAACAAAACCAAAATCATATTATTTTCATTCATTATCTTGTCAAAAATGGAGAAGAAAGAATAGAAAACTTAGGTTTTATTCGACCAAGCTTTATTTGTCAATTAAGGTACGATTTTAGCTCGGGTTTTAATGATTTTTTACGTTTTTGAGCTCATTGCAGCTTAATCTAGCTAGCCCGTACCTTCGTTTTTGAAACTATTATAGATTTTGAATGATGCCATTGTTGAATGCTTGATTTCTTTGATGTTTAATGATAGATTATGGAAGCTTGATGATGGTTTTACAAGTTTTATAAAGTGATTTTTGACAAAAATGCAAAATAGGGATTAAATTGTGAAATTGTAAAATGTGGTTGTTAAAAGTGTGAAATAATGAAAGATATGGGCTGCTAGGAGTCCCTATAAAATTCGGCTATCATAAATTATGGCTTAATTGTGCAATTTTGCATTTTTATGTGTTAAGGACTAAATTGCAAATTAGTCAAAAGCGTAGGGTAAAATTATAAATTAGCCAAAATGAATGTTTTAGGCTAAATTGAATTGAATGAAGTTTGAATGAGTTAATTTGATATTATATAGATCAAGATAAGCAAATATCGGAACTAGATCGGGGAAAACGAAAAGTGGACGAATAGCCGATAATTTTATCCAAGGTTACGAGGTAAGTTCGTATAATTAGAATCGAACTTTTCTATACTTGTAATTATTGAAATGAATATGTATAATTGAAATACTTGAAGTATGAATGCTTTATTGATATAATGTGTATGCTACCGAGTCCTATTTGAACCATATGAATTCAATGGATACGTGTGACATGATACTGGGATTACCATTTTGGTCGAGCTCCTACATTTGTTGCGGACCCACCACAGCTCGTATGAGCTTACCGATATATCAGCTTGAAAGAGCTTACTATTTTTAGCTCATTGGAGCTTACCATTTAAGCTCGTAAGAGCTTACTGATCAACTCGATAAAGCTTACCGTTTCAGCTCGATAAAGCTTACCGTTTCAGCTCGATAGAGCTTACTGTTCATCAACTCAAGAGGAGCTTACCGATCATGGCTTGAAAGAGCATATATGATAATGAATTGACGGATTACTAACCTTGTTCACTCGAGTATCCTTTGAAGTTCTAATAGGTTCAACGGGTCTAATTACTGTTTATACGGATAAATTACAGCGTATAAATGTTACTAATGCTATATATATGATATGTGAATTTTGGATTGATGCAAAGTATTGTATTAATGGATGGTTTTATGTATTTGCCAAATGACTAACATGTGATGGATACTTGTGATTAGGTGTTGGTTAATTGAATTGTTGGCTTTTTAATGTTGCTTTGAATATGTATAAATGGTAAGTTTAATTCTGCATTATACGAGCTGCCTAAGCTATAAAGCTTACTCTGTTTCTTTTTCTATGTTCTATAGAGGCTCGTTAGCTTACACGTTTCGGACAAGTCGTGTAACACCCCTTACCCAAGTCCGAGGTCGAGACTGGGCACGAGGTATTACTTGACTTAAACACATGCATACAATCATTTCCGAGTCATAAAAACTAGATCAAATTTAAAACTTTTCACTCTTAATCTAGAAATTCTTAATATAGGCCTACAAGGCCCAAATCACACTTTGGAAACGATCCGGGATTAATCCAAACACCTTTGAAAACTTTGAAAAATGTCACTTGAAATAGGGGCACATGCCCGTGTGGCCATTTTGACCTGGCCATGCTGAAGGCCGTGTTCACACGGCCAAAGCACAAAGGGACACGCCCATGTCCCTAACCCGTGTGAATTTAATTTCAAATTCGAACCTATAGGGGTTTTCACACGACCAGGCACACGCCTATGTCTATAGCCCGTGTCCCTCACACGGCCATGACACACCCGTGTCACAGCCCTTGTGTAAAAACCTTGACATTCTGTTTCTGACGTCAGCAACAAATTAGGGCACAAGGCCAAGGCACACACCCGTGGCCAAAGGCCGTGTTCACCACATGGCTGAGACACACGATTGTGTCTTTGCCCATGTGTTTACTACCATGCATACTGACTTGCAAATTCAAGGTGCAGGGGACACACGGCCGGACAACACGCCTATGGGGCTGACCGTGTGTCGCACACGGCCTAGACACATGCCCATATGTCTACTCATGTGGATAAAAATAGGGCTATCTACCAAGGCTTTTTGCCACCCTTACTTGCACTAACTTATACCACATCAATATTACCAATTCCATGCATTAACATAAGGCCAATTCAACCACAACATGATAATTAAAAACAACCCTCATTACACCATATCAATCCAAGCATGCACTTATTCATTCATGAAATTTGCCCATCCATGAAACATCGTCAATTGCATATCATAGATAAATAATAGCCATAATTTGTGACCTTATACAAAATGAAAGGTTTCATCCCAAGCCAACACATTCGGCCAAATAACAAAAACACAAAACTCAAAAGACAACATCCTATACATTCCATATTCAAAATAAAAGAACTAACTATACCAAGCTTCAAATGATAGTGTGAACGAGGCCTCTGACGGTATCTGATCCACGGGCTAACTTGGCGGCACTACAATGAAATGGAAAAGAAAAGAGGTAAGCATAAAGCTTAGTAAGTTGTATGTAAATAATGAAATAACTACAAGTTACCATAAGGGATCATACTCCCAATATAATTCAATTTTGCACTCAAAAGTGAGGATTCATAAATATTATTTGTTCATATTCATCTCTCACCAAACCTACAACGTTGATTGAATGCACATTTCATACTTCATGTAACATACACAAATGGTCATAAGCATAACTTACTCACTTTCCTTCATTACTAAACATACAACGTAAATGAAGCTCGTATTTCGTAATTCTCATTTAGGTACCTGTACCACTCACCACATTGTCATAAGTTCTCTCATTTTGATACAAACCATAAATCTCCCGTTGAACCATTTGGAATACTACGGGATATTCAATAGCCCCAAACATAGGATAAGATGCCGACGCCATGTCCCAGACACAATCTTACACTGGCTAGCACATCAAAGTCGATGCCATGTCCTAGACAGGTCTTACACTGACTTTCATATATCGAGACCGATGCCATGTTCCAAACAGGTCTTACACTAGCAATCATCTATCGATGCTGATGCCATGTCCTAGACAGGTCTTACAATGACACACAACAAGCTGACGCCATGTCCCAAATAGGTCTTACACTAGCTTGTATAACTTGAGGCTGATGCATGTCCCAGACATGTCTTACACAAGCTCTCGTCTTAATGTCGATGCATGTCCCAAACATGTCTTACACTAGCACACATATCACCCAATGTCATGGCATGAATATCCAAATCTATTCCTAATGTTCAAACGGGAGTCTTTATTACATTAATTGTCATAATTCACAATCCCAACACAACTCAACAATTCATGCCAAAATAATTGTGTAATACATGATAACATTTAATTTGCATTATTTACTACAACTTACCTCAGTATACAAAAGTAGGTGACTAGGTCGAGTTATTCAACTAGCTTGGTCTTCCCCCGGTCTAAGTCTGGATTGCGTCTTTCTTGATCTAAAACAAAAAATTTCACTAATTTAATCATCATATTAATTAATACACTCCAAAATTCATACTTTGGCAAATTGACCATTTTGCCTTAGACCTTACAAAAATTACGATTTTGCTCTTAGGCTCATAAATCGATTTCAATCAAATTCATATCAACCAAGCCTAGCCGAACCTATTTCCTGCTTATGGCAACGTATAATTTCACACCTTTCACACAATTACCACTTATTTTACAAACCTTACAAAATGGCCCTATTAGAGGTTTTCATGAAAAATCCTTTCACAAAAGTTGTTTACTTAACAACCAAGGTTCATTTTCTTCCATAAAAACTCAACAAACATCATAAATTATTTCATGGCAAATCCCTAGACTATCAACCATTTTACAAAATAGTCCCCTCAATGGAAAGCTCATGCTATAAAGGTCCTAAAAATACAAAAATCATCAACAATGAATATAAAAATCACTTACTTTCAAAGGTGATAAGTTGCTGAAATTTCAAGCTTCCAAAAACCCCATTTTTGCTGAAAATTTCGGTGGAGGAGAAGGGAAAAATGAAAAAGATGATGGCTAGTCAATAAGGTAATATTTTATTATACATTAAGTCACATGCCCATTTGACCATTTGATTTTCTTGTCCTCTATGGCCGGCCATCAGCTTCTAAAGGGTCTAGTTACTCTTAAAACCCCTCCAATTATGGTTCTCCAGTAATTTTACACCTTTAACTAATAAAATAAAACTTTTACCTTTTATGCAATTTGGTCCTTTTTTGCAATTAAGCTCACAAACGCTAAAATTAACTCACCAAATTTTCCATGGACTCATATAATCATACTATGACACCAAAATAATAATAAAAATAATTTCTCAGCCTCGAATTTGTGGTCTTAAAATTATTGTTCCAACTAAGCCTAAAATTGGGCTGTTACAAGTTGGAGTTGCACATCACACTATCCAAATTCCAATTGGTACTTTTGACTTTGTGGATATTTTTAAATATGGCATGTATAGGCTAGTTGATAACTAAGTTACTTGATATTATGGTTTTGGTATATTTTGTATATGTGTTAAGCCATGTGATTTGGCTTATTTTGGTACTATGTTTTGGTTGATTTAAGTATTTAATTATGGTATGATTTGGCAAGGTAATGATGGAATGAAATTATGCAAGTGAAGACTTGATATGTTGTTGTTAAATGAATGGATTATGCACGATGTTAAATAGGTATTTGGGCATGTAATTGTTAGGTTTTGATATGGCAAATAATGTGTATTGAAATGGTTATCTTGGTTGTCTATTGAGTTGTAAAAATGTGATTATCTATGCTTATGAATGCTTGTGATTTTAGGGTGGCAAAATGGCTTTACAAATAGCCTATTTTTGTCCACACGGGTAGAGACACGGACGTGCGTCTCAGCCGTGTGTAACACACGGTCATGCTGCATAGCCGTGTGTCCTCTAGGGTACCCTTTCGAATTAAGCCAGTATACCCTACAGGTTTGGCACGGCCTAGACACACGAGCGTGTCTACTAGTGTGTGTAACACACGAGCTAGCACATGGGCGTGTGGTCAGCCGTGTGACCCAAGTCAGTAACCTTTCTAGTTTTCCCATGGCCATGACATACGGGCATGTCCTCGGTCGTGTGACACAAGTCAGTATGTATGCCCTGTTTTCACACGGTCTAAGACACGGGTGTGTCTACTAATCGTGTGAGGCACAAGGCCTATTCACACGGGCGTGTGACACTTGAAAAGTTGAAAATTTTCTAAGTTCCTAAAATTTTAATACCAATTTAGTCCCGAATGCATGTTTTAAGCTTCGTATGCTTGTTTTAAGCTTCGTATGCTTGTTTTAAGTAATATTGAATGTGATTGAATGATAGTTACTGAAATGAGATGATAATTGATAAATGATTGTTCTGAATTGAGTTACAAGTCTGGTAATGCCTCTTAACCAATTCCGGCGACAGTTCGGGTTAGGGATGTTACAATAGAGACCTCCAAATAGTTATCCCAAAAGCTTATTTTTGGCTGCCCAAATATCTTTTTCGAATTGGGCTTCTCTTCTCCTTGTTTGAACAGTTTTGTAACCCATTTAATAGTCAGACTTGTACACTATATAGCACCATTTTTCATTGAGTCAAAGCAACATCTTCATGACCCAATTTGCATGGTTTTGTTATCCAAGCAAAAATTATAATAAGCTCTTTATTAAATCAACATCATGGTCCCACAGCATAATTAAATATATCACATTAATAAATAATATAACAGAATTTAATTTATGCACAAAATTAATATAATAAAGCACAAATTTGTATATTCTATAAATTTATGTCCATTGTCAAAATATAAGTAAAATTCACTTAATTAATTAAAAAATACTCAAGATTAGTATCATTTTTAAGTAAAAAGGTGATAAAAACTACTACAAAACCCATATAATCTAGAGTTTACAATAACCTCGATTGTGAAAGAAATATATTTTCGCTTCGCAGCACTATTTCTAAAGCAAGCGAAAAAATATGTTGGACAGATGAAGGGTGGCCACGTTTGGTGCGAGGGCTTTATGAAAGAAATTAGAGAGGCCACAACTATCATTTCTGATTATGAAGTTTAATAGACCCGACCAAGGTATTGTCAGGGGAGCGTACTGTGTACACTTAAGACGATGGACCTGCGACTATAGGAGATTTGACGCACTTTGTTTTCCATACAATCATGCAATTGCAGCATGTTCTTCAGTACATTTGGATCACATGAGATTTTTGGACGAAATGGACGAACTACAACATATGTAGAACATATGGAAATATGAATTCCCACTGGTCCCAGTTGAAAGTATGTGGTCGCCTATATTGAGCGCTCCATTCAAGTTATTACCTAATAGTTCATTGCGTCGCAAACGAAAAGGTCGAACGAACTCTACTTGGATATGCAACAACATGGATATTCGGGAGAGGACAAACCAACCGAGGTTATGCAGTTATTGTAGGAACTCAAGGCATACAAAGTCATCATATCCAGACTTGGAGAATACTATGAGGACAAGACCTCATTAACTGATTTATTAATTTTTAACCACTATTTGTTGATTTTTTCATTCATTCTCAAATTTTTTTATAGTTTGTAAATATTAGTTTATTATCTTATAGAGAACATTACAATATACAACTTTATTCCATTTCTCTTGTGTAAACTAGATCCTTGTACAAATTTGTAATATCCGTATAAAATGACCGAATAAAACTTGGCTTAACAATATAAAATGACAATGAAAACCAATTTCAATTCAAAAACAATATTTATTTAAAAACATTTCATATCCAATATTAATACAATGTTATTGACTATAACTTAACTAAACAATTAAGATTTATATGACAAGTACAAAAAAAAATCATTTGTGTCGTTGAGCAGAATGTGTGCCCCAACGAGGTGGTCGTCAGTTATAAGACGAATTTCTTCTTCGTTCAAGTTGTGGTCCCAGTTGCTACTCTCTTCGTCTTCATCATTTCCTCCACCTTCGGGTACATGTTGTGGTTCCGGCCCCTTCTCTTCTTTGCTTCCATCCGTGGTTGATTGTGATGTGCTCCTTGGTTACCATCATGTCTTGTCTATTCTATGAACAAGTGGTTGCAAATATGCCGCCTTGGTAGAACAATGATCTCGGGGGTGTTTGTGACACTATCAGCGTAGGTGTATAAGTATATTGTGTCTCATACACTGATGGCAGAAAATACAAACTTTTCGTCAGTACCACAAACATAGTTGGCATATATGTCATCGTCAGAATCGTTGTCGTCTAATACATGGATGGAATCTATATGTAATACGATAGGGACGGATGTGGCGGTCCAAAAATTATATTTGGAGATAGTTTAGAAACAGAAGAATGTGATGCAATATGTGGTGCTTCTATAAAAATGACGAGGTTAGTGAAAGCACTAGAATAAGTAGAGTAATGTTGACCAAGGGGTGGTGCGGCCATCGGTGCCTTTTCTTTTGTTGGTGTAGATGATGGACTCACCTCGGCAACTACACCAAACCTTGGATTCCTAGGCACTCGTCGTAGCCTCCTCGTATGACGTTGCCTACCCCTTACATCCTCTGATAGTAGATAGGGCTTGCCATGGTGTCTAAAGCATGGCATGTACTTTGGATCTCAAGCTAATTCTCGAGCGATAATGGGTTCACAATTAGGTATAAATCCGTACCTATGTGTCCAAATCTCTATATATCGCACGTGGAATGTAACTCAATTTTCATCAGTTCTCTCTCGTAAGTCGATATTGTGCAAATATTCAATGTCTTAAGGTGTCAATGGAATCATTTCCTAAACTAGAATTGTTGCATAATTCTATCAAATTCGTACATCTCCACTGTAGTGTGCACTACCAATGGCACTTTTACGTGCTAGATGTTGGAATTCACTAAGAATTCGGACGAGATGCATGTTTGAATTCTTGAATCAGAGTATGACGTCCATTCAAACTATAGTACAATAATAATTTTAGTTATATATTTACTATTAATTTTAAAATCAACTATGTTAATATTATATAATTGAAAATTTAAAAATATACACCTCCGCTTTTGATTATTAATCTAACTAGATCCGTATATCTTGAAGCTCCTTCGGTAGTCCCACATAACTCGATTCATGGTTCCACCTATTGAAATAATATGTTAATACAATAATTTAAATTTTAAATAATTTTCTTATGGTAAATATATTATCTAATAAATTTTACCTTGTTACAAGTGAGAATGTGTAAGGGTAGTCCACTCAAGGATTTAAAAATGATAGTTAGTACCATGCCCATGATTGCAGTAGGAACATGCAACCACCAATTTTAATTTTCTCTGGTTACATCGTCCAACACATCCCCCGATATAACGTCACCAACATGGCTGACCCCCAATTGAGTAGGCTCACTTCTCTAAAGTCCACAAGTTTTAATAGCCACCTTAAATGGACAAGATTTCATAATTTATCGGGCATTAAGAGACCTTCGATGATCCTAAGGATGTACGTCTGAGCGTATTGTTCTGTTTCAACTTCACTCAATTTCGCATCAAGCTCAATAAAATTTCTCTTCAATCAATTCATCTCTATTTGGGCTCTAAAAATTATGTATGGAACCCTCCCTATAAGTTGTTTACATATATCTCTCCAATTGGCAGTGGCAACTGACCCAGTCACTACCGGCCCATCCATTGGTAAACCGAGCTGTAACTGTACACTTTCGAATGTGATAGTACACTTGCCACATGAAATATGGAATGTGTGTGTCTCAGGTCCCCATCTTTCCACCAACGTACTTACAAGTGTGGGGTTCAATTTACACCCCCTACCAATACGGGCCACATACAAAAATCCTACATCTCTCAAGTATGGTTCAATTAAAAAAGATGAATGAGTGGATAGGTTGCGAATATACATCTCCGAAATCCGATCTTCCGGCTAATTATAAGAAAACATACAAAATATTAAATTTCAATATAACTATAAAATAATTAAATTAAACTAGATTTTAAAAAAAAGTCTTACCATTTGCAATTGAACGACCAGAATGTGTTTGCATCCAAACGAATTAAAGAATTTGTCATTACTAATTTCAATAAATACGAAAATTAATTAAAAAACCTTAATAAAATTTTAATAAAAAATGAGACTGAATTGAGAGAATTGAGTGAGAGTTAAGAGAGAATTGAGAGAGTTGATAGTGAATTAAAAAAGTGGGAAATTTAGGGTTTAGATAGGGAAAAAATAGCTATTGCGAGACGCTTTTGTAATTCGACCGTTGGAGGTAGTTGTTAGGGAAAACATGTCCAGCTGGACACTTTTCCTTCTCTCTCTCCAAAATCGGCCTAATCCAATAAATTTCAAAAAAAAGGCATAATCTGGAAATTTTTCAAAATTTTCAGTATTTTTGGGTAATTCACCTATTATAACGAGGGTAAAGATAAATCTATAAACATCAGTTATATTTACATAACCTATTTATAATATATACATAATATTGGAAAAAATTTTGAACTGATGAGAATATCATATATTTTCAATCATATTATTAAATTAACTTTAAAAATAATATAAAATTATAGTTAAAAAGTTGTCCTACTTTTTAATTTAAATTAACTTTAAAAATAATATAAAATTATAGTTAAAAAGTTGTCCTACTTTTAAAATTAAATTATTACTTTAATAAAATTCTAAGCATAAAATATATGCAGATTTTGTGATAATTATAATTAATTACAATTATTAGTTAAAAATTGAGGTAAAAAAAGTTGTGTTAATTTTTTTAAAAAAAATTGCACTAATTTTATCAATGTAAAATAGAGTTGTAACATCCTAAACCCGGCCTGAAAGTTTAAGCCGAACTTGGAAGAGTTTTTGGAAGCTCTATTGGTGTGTAACGGAGTTTAGGAAGACTATTCTGATAAATCTGAATTCTGACCTATTTGAGAAAAAAAAACATTGTATCTGCATAAACATACATGCTCTACTCTATTCTGTTCTACTCAATTTTGTTCTATTCTGTTCAGTTCAGTTCTGCTCTGCTCTGTACCATTCGGTCCTGTTCTACTCTATTTGATTCTATACTATATGATTTATTTTGTTCTATTCTATTTTATTTTTGCTTTGTTCTGTTGTACTACCTTTGATTAAATCCCTGTGATACTCTAGATTTGTCCGTACTGGTTATACAACTGCCCCTAAGTTTTTTGCGTACTATAATTTATGTAGTATGCTCTGCTTATTTGTATTGAGTCTGGTTATACACGGTGATTGGTAACTCACCCTTTGTCTTACCTTCATCTGTTCAGGAAAACCTTGGATTTGGGATCAGACGACGTACAGGAGCTCGAATTGTCTTACACTGTAATAAATGTGATTTGATCTTTTGGGTTTGTAAATTGTTTTTGGATTTACCTTGCTTTCCTTTTGATAATCTCATCTGTAGCAATTAATTTCTAACACGAAACTATAAATCACCTAAACTGACAAAAAAAATTCTAGTTTTCAAAGTTAAAATTTCGAAAAGAAATAGGTTTTCAATGCGCTGGTGTAACTCTTCCGAGTTTGGCTTAAACTTCCAGGCCGGGTTTGGGGTGTTATATTTAGTGGTATCAGAGCCAAGTTTACAAAACTCGAGATGTGTTTTTCAGGTTTAAAACTCTTCTTGAAAAATATTTTAAGGAAATGAAGCTTCTAACTGACTTCGAGATATGAGATTTAAAAAAGTGTGTGTTCAGATTTTGATTATTTTTGAGTTTGTAAATAGAGCATCCAAGATTCTGACGTCGATCTATAAGTATCTCTACCTTAGCTATGTTAAATGAGCTAACATATGTTGTAGTGTTTGATTACTCTGTTCTAGTTAAAACTGCGAAAACCTCGGCTAAAACTTTAAACTTAGGATTGTTGATAACCTAAATTAACTCATAAAATATCTAAAATTGTAGATTGGCATACTAAGTATAGGTAGTTTCAATCGTTGAGCGACTCGAGTCGAGTTCTCTACTCGGGGCACTAAGCCAATCTAAGAATATACGAATATGTAAAAATGCTCAAATCTAGGGGTAATAGTTAGGAAATGTAGGCACTACGGTGCTCGAGTTGTGTTTAGTGATTAGCAAAGGGTTGATGAGACCCAACTTGAATCGGTGGATCAAGAGTCTTCGTTTGAGCGATTTTGGACTATAAGAGGAGTATGAGTACTATTGATTGGAGTTCACGATCTAAGAATTCTTAGCGATTATGAGATGTGTTACTGTGAGAGTTGCATGAATGAATATAAAGTCATTAGAAATATTGATTGTTTGGTATTAAGTTTGAGTTGCGCAATGACAGCGTAGTGGTCCATATGAATAGTACCTATATCTATTCTATGGCTTAGGAACTGATGGGATTGTGGGAATTTCAGTGATGAAATTCTTTTAAGGGGGAGAGAGTTGTAACATCCAAAAAATTGGCTTAGAAGAAATTACGTTTTGGAACCAAAAGAGGTCATCCCTTGATTTGAGTTTAGACTTTGGAAATTCTTGACAAGTAAATTGGTTTGGTTCAGTGGTCAAGTGTTCTAGGTATGTGTGTAAGCTTCCAGGTTCTAATACTGTTTCTGGAAACTTTTTCATTTTGCTTAAACCCTTACCTTTGAATGTTGGTTTATAAGTTAAACTCAATCAATTGATGTCAAGAATGAGCCTGCTGATTCACTGGTTAAGCTTCTATATTTTGTTTAGTCTTGTGTTCAAATCCTAGTCTGTACATTAAGGAATGTTTAATTTTTGCATTTCAGCGGGTGGCAATTAGTCGGTTGGTTATTTAAAACCTTCTAGAAACCTCCGGTGAAGATTCTAAATCTTTTTGCTCTTTTCTTTTCTTTCAATATTTCTTCTGTCATTCATTCCCAATGCTTAGTCCTTCATT
Source organism: Gossypium hirsutum (assembly GCF_007990345.1). Lineage (NCBI taxonomy): Eukaryota > Viridiplantae > Streptophyta > Magnoliopsida > Malvales > Malvaceae > Gossypium > Gossypium hirsutum. The sequence continues at coordinate 48,203,835 of NC_053434.1, forward strand.
TTCGCTTCTTCATTTCAAAGTGATCGTTCCTTTTGTTATGTTATGTTGTGCTGATTCTGTACGAGATCTGACTTATTTTTCTAGTTCAATTCGTTGGCAATAAGTTTAATTTAAAGTTTTGGTGTCGAAAGTTCTTCAACATAACTGTGATTTTGGAATGTTAGCTTTAGTAATTTGACTGTGAATTAATTGTTTTGTTGGGCAATTCTTGTCGTGTAGGGACGAAAATTCATCCTTGTTGCTCCTACATCGAGTCCGTATCAGGTGGGTGCCGAAACCCCTCTTTTTCTATGTTTTTAGTCGTCGAAATATAGGACTATCAATGCCACACGACCAAGGACATAGACGTGTGCCCAGGTCGTGTGAGCCACACAGGTAAGGACATGGGCGTGTGCCCAGGTCGTGTGAGCCACACGGGTAAAGACATGGGCATGTGCCCAGGTTGTGTAAGCCACACGGGTAAGGACATGGGCGTGTGCCTGGGTCATATAAGCCACACGGGTAAAAACATGGGCATGTGTTCAGGCTGTGTAACTCACTGTTTATGATTTAGAACCACACAAGTAGATAACATAGGCGTGTGCCCAGGCCGTATGAGCCACACGAGCAAGGACATAGGCGTGTGCCCAAGCTCTGTGAGCCACACGAGCAAGGACATGAACGTGTGTCCAGACCATGTGGCATATGAATAGGTTTCAAATCTTATATTTGGGGCCGTAAGTGTTGCCCAACACGAGCACTGACCTCCACAATGTACTTATGATCTAAATTTGATCGTAAGAGGACTATTTAATACTCTAAGACTGATATATAGATGATATATGCGATATCTAAACAGGTTAGACTGATGATGAATAACTTGTGATCGGTACGTATATCTATTATGTTTAAACCTAAGTGGGTAGGATATGTCAGATAATGTGCTATTCTATATGTGTGAACTATCAGGTACGACCTGTATTCTATTAAGTTTGTTGGCACGCCTCTGCGTTGCTCTGTTGATGAAGAATATGTGATATCTGAACATATTAGACTGGTTATTACTGATTCTATTTTATAACCGTGCACGTGACTTTATGACAAACTTGATATGATCTATTATGGTTCGAAAAGTCTATTTTACAAAACATGGATTCCCATGGTTACTGATTTTGTTATTGAAAGATAGCATGTCTTACATGCTCATTACTCTGATTCTGCATATGCATGCCATGACATAATGCATGGGACTTGGGTTGATGTTAAATGAGGAAGATTTTGTACTGACAATTAATGATCTACGTAATTAGTGGTTTGACCACATATAATTGATAGGCAGTTTAACTGTATATTGATAAGCCATCATTTTCGGGCAACCCAGGGTGGTGGGTCATCGTTGCCAAGCAACCTGGGATGACTTTATTGGTATGTTTTGGTTGGATGAGTTCTGGGGAACACTATTTGTTGTGTAACGGAGTTTAGGAAGACTGTTCTGATAAATCTGCATTCTGAACTATTTGAAAAAAAACATTGCATCTGCACAAACATACATGCTCTGCTCTATTTCGTTCTACTCTGCTCCGTTCTGTTTAGTTCTACTCTACTTTGTACCATTCAATTTTGTTCTGCTCTATTCGATTCTATATTGTATAATTTATTTTGTTCTATTCTATTCTATTTTTTATTTGTTTTGTTGTACTACCTTTGATTAAATCCCTATGATACTCTAGATTTGTCCATACTGGTTATACAACTGCTCTTAAGTTCTTTACGTTACTGCAATTTATGTAGTATGCTCTGCTTATTTGTATTGAGTCTGGTTATACGCGGTGATTGGTAACTCACCCTTTGTCAAAGCTTCATCTATTCAAGAAAACATCGGATTTGGGATCGGATGGCGTACAGGAGCTCGGATTGTCTTGCACGGTAATAACTGTGATTTGATCTTTTGGGTTTGTAAATTGTCTTTAGATTTGCCTTGCTTTCCTTTTGATAATCTCGTATGTATCAGTTAATTTCTAACACGAAACTATAGAATCACCTAAACCGACGAAAACAAATTTTTGGTTTTCAAAGTTAAAATTTTGAAAAGAAATCGGTCTTCAATGCGTTGGTGTAACTCGTCCAAGTTCGGCTTAAAATTTCAAGCCGGGTTTGGGGTGTTACAAGAGTTATTTCTTGAATAAAACTCCAAGCATCTTAACTATCACTTAATATTAGAGTTATATATCAATTAAAATTTATGTTTAGCTTTATAAATAACTTATTGTAGTTAGGTATATTCAATCAAGTACCATTTAAGAAAAACTATTGATAAAAAAAATAAAAATTGTTGGCATTAATAAGTTAGAATTATATAAAAAGTAATAGAACATTAAAGTAATGGTTCTTCGAATAGGCAATATCGAATCATCTTTGAACAACAATGGCGCTGGCGAGTGAATGAAGAGTATTTTAATTGATGATAACGTAATATAATATTATGATTTTTAAATTTTTTTGTAAGTTGTTTATAATGTGTGAAGCAATCTTAAAATCATTTTTTTATCTATCTGTTATTTGTTTGGTATAGGTGAAAAAATTTTGTGGGTCTATTTTAAAAAGAAAGTCAAATTTCATCAATTATTTTTTAATCACTATTATTAAGTGTGTTTATTCATTTATTGTAAATATTTTTCATGTTTATCATGAATTATTATAATTATTGCATATTACCCTACGTAACTGTAGCGACGTAAAAAAAATTAGTTTCGCTTGGTCGCTAATTGTGGCGATTTATTAAACATTTGAAAACCAACTTTTGATTTTATTAACAAAGGGAGTCGCCACCGATCCTTTTTTATAGGTGTGATCGGACACCTTATAAATTTATTTTTGAAATGAAAAGAAAGCTGAATTAAAATCCAGAGAAAAAATAGGGTTCGGGAGTCAGTTACGCGCGAGGAAGGTATTAGCACCCTCACGACGCCCAAAATTGGTATCTCATAAACACGTGTTGTCTTGATTTTCAAAAATACGAGTCCAATGTAAAATTTAGTCGTGATCCGATTGAAAAGACGAGAAATTTTAGTTATTCCCCTTTTTTTTTAGGAGGGTATATCGCTTTAACACGAGTCAATTGACGTTCACCCAACATAGCGATGAACTCGATGACTTAATGTTAAATCGGTACATTGCCTTGATTATTGAAATTAATTAGCAAATCAATAATATGATTTTCGAAATACCATGAAACGAAGTTGATATGAAATAAGAATCAATAAGTGGAAGAAATATAAACATATTTGAAACAAATAACAAATATTACAATAATGTTGAAGGAAAACACTAATAATGCATGCAAGATCGAATGTAATTATCATACCAAATACGATAAATAATGAATATATATACATAAAACATTAAGAACATGTACGTCAAAACACATCTATATATGAGCAGTGATACCGTTAGAAATATATTATATATATTATTCGAGCTATACATGAAGTGGCAAAAAATGTACATCTATTAATGTTAAAGTATATACATAGTATCAAAACACGACATAATATGTATATGACGTGGCATTTAACAGAATTATATATATAGAAGAATATATATACAAATAATATGGTATTAAAGGTATATACATAGTATATAGAAGAAAATATGTATGTGGAAATGTATAAGAAATGTTATATATAACTAGTAATATTAAAAATATACACATAACATATATAGAACATATACAATACATACATACCTTAGAAATGATAATAATAATAAAACTATTTTATACACTACACAAATACATACACATATATATATAATAGTATTAGAAATATATAATATAATATTAGAAATATATATAATAGTATAAAAGAAAAATATAACTAATAATATTAAAATATATATAATAATATATGTGAAATATAATATTAAAAACTTATATACATAACGTATGTGCAAAATACACATAATATTAAAACATTTACATAGTATATACATATTAGAAACAAATAACAACTATTAATAATAATATTAGAAATATAATGAAGTATATAAAAAAGACAAATATAATATAATAGTAATGTTAAAATAAAGTAATTAAGATAGTACTATATATAAATGTATGGATATATACATGTAAAATATACATATATTAATATTAATAATGATGTTAGAACTAGAAATAATAATCATTAGTAATAATAATACCTTAAAAATAATTAGTATATTAATAAAAATAAAAATAATAATATTAATAATATGTAAAAAAAATGAAAATAAACGAAGAAAAGGACTAAATCGGACTAAGAACAAAATTTCGGGGCGAATTTAAAAAGAAATAGTGAAATAAATGACCAAAATGAACATGCGTGAAAGCAATGGGGACTAAGGGCGCAATATTCTCCATTACCAAAACGCAGCGCAGCACGGAGGGACTAAATTGTAGGGCGAGAAAATCTTTAGGGCCAAATTAAAATAGCAAAAAAAAACCTGATTGTGAAATAGCAAAAATGCGGAAGGGCCGATCGCGCAATTAGCCCTTCCGTTTCAAAAACACGCGGACCCTGGCCGGATGGGTCGGGTCGACCCGACCCGAAGCCCTAAACGGCGTCGTTTAGTTTAAACAGAGGGGGTCCAAAACGGTGCGTTTTGGACCCCTATATAAGTCAAAAAAAAATTTTAAAAGTTCATTTGAAACGGGGAAAGAAAAAAAGAAAAGAAGAGGGAGAGAAGAGGAAGAGAGGGGGGGAAGGAAGGGATTCCGGTCACGGGCCGGTCACCGAACGGCCACCGCGGGCTCGCCGGCGCCGGCCACCGCGAAAGGTATGAAATTTTTTTATTTTTTATTTTTAGTTCTTTTTTCCTAAAGTATATGCATGCGATGGATTTAAAGATTAAAAAGCAAAAATCACCTTGAACCCTGTTTTGGTATTCTGTTTTTTTTGGATTTTGTCGATTCGGGGTTTTCCCTTCGCTGCGATATCACTGTGACTGTATCTATAATTTTAGTGTTTTTGTTCTTAGAGTAATGGAAATGTGAAAACTTGCTTCTATATATCAGGATCTGGGGTCCTTTTACAAAAATTCAATCGGCTTATATAGCCATTCTTTTTACAAGTTGTTCTCTATACTTTTAGCTTTCTGTCTCGTCCATTCAATGTGTTGCAGGGACTTTAGGCGGTGCTGAGATATTGTAGGGGTTCGGTCGGCCTTGGCAGAGGCAAGTGGCGGGTTAGGGTGGCTGAAAGTAAAAAGCTGAAGACCCTAGGTGGGGCGCACCTAGGGTTTGGTTGCTGACTTGAGAGGGATGAGCTAGGGTTTGATGATAGGTGGCATTTGGGTCTGTTTGTTGGGCTAGAATTTGGGCTGTTAGTTGGGTGGGTAGGTTTAGTTTTTTTGTTTGAAGATGGGTTAAATGGGTAATTGGGTTGTAAGTGGGTCTTAGGGGGATTAGTGGGTTTAATTGCACTTGGGCCCGGGTAATTTAGGCTTCTACAGCTACCCCTCTTTGCTCATTATCGTGCAACGGGGATAGAGCAAAGACTTTCATGGAAGACCAAACTTGCCCGGTCTTGCCAGGTCTTGATTTGCTTTGGAACTCTTCTTGTTGAGGTAGTCTCTTTCCAGTCCACCGTATCTTGCAGCTTAGGTTCAATCCACTGCATATTCTAATATGCGCCATGTAACTTCAGCCTACTCTTCTATCGCTTTAGTGAGACGAGGTTTGTGATCTTCTCTTCTGTAACTTTAGAAAGGCAAAATCTGCTATCCTCGATCAGCTCTACTGCACCTTCAGGGAGTCAAGACTTGCAACTTTGGCTTGCTCTACTACAACTTTAGGGAGGCCAAATCTGGTGTCTTCAATCTTTATTCCTTACTCAGCATGTGGTCTTGAGCTCAACTCATTTCTCGCAATATGGATTGACTTATAAACTCTCGCAATATGAGTTGATTTTCTGAAAAACATAAACTGAAAATAGAAATTGAAAATACCTCAGCGTGTCCTGAGGCTCAACTCATCTCTCGCAATATGAGTTGATTTTTGACAAACGGAAATTGAAATTACCTCATCGTGTCCTGAGCCTCAACTCACCTCTTGCAATATGAGTTGATTTTTTGAAAAACATAAATTAAAACGAAAATTGAGAATACCTCAGCAGGCGAGTCGAGGCTCCACTCATCTCTTGCAATATGACTTGATTCTGGAACATAAATTGAAATTACCTCAACGTGTCTTGAGGCTCAACTCACCTCTCGCAATATGAGTTGATTTTCTTGAGAAGCATGAACTGAAAAGCAGAAATTAAAGATACCTCATCGTGCCCCAAGGCTCAACTCACCTGTCGCAATATGAGTTGAAATTAAAACACAAAAATTGAAAATACCTCAGCGTGCCCCGAGGCTCAACTCACCTCTAGCAAAATGAGTTGATTTTGAAAAACAAAAAATTAAAAGGCTTAACTCACCTCTCGCAATATGAGTCAATTTAAAACATAAACTAAAAATACCTCAGCGTGCCCCGAGGCTCAACTCACTTCTCGCAATATGAGTTGATTTTGAAAACAAAAATTAAAAATACCTCAACGTGTCTTAAGGCTTAACTCATCTCTCGCAATATGAGTTGATTTTCCTTGAAAAGCATGAATTAAAAACATCAAAATACCAAAACCTGTCCTTGGTAGAACTCGGGTGTCTTTTCCTTTGATTCAGTGCGATTCTCATTCAAGATTTCTTGCTCGGCTGGAGTACCTGTATATGCCATGTATGATGTTATCATGATATGCACATGTTTGTCTTAAATGCTTTTATGCCTACATGATTATGCAGTGCTCCTTAAGCACGCTTGTCGTATGCCCATTTAGCCACGATTGTTGAGGATCTGTGTTCATTACTTTGATTCTCGACTTTCTTTTCAGGCCTTATACCTGTCTTCAAGCTTCACGAGTAATCGACGTTTCTCAGATATCACTCTTCTGCCCCCGATTGAACTTTGTTCTTACTTTGAGACTCTTGTGCTTATCAAATTTTCATCCAGGTAATGCTTAACATTTCTTTTGTTTAGAGTATGTCATTTCACCATTTATCATGCAAATAAACACATAACGAGATGCATGAAAAAGGTCAGATAGGGACAAAAATGATATTTCACATTCATCTATTTCAAATGTGGCAAACAAAGCAAGTTAACCAATGAGAGTAAAAAAAGTCAAAAAGAAAGAAAGGATCGTATTCAACGGATACAAATGCTCTAGATATTCAACACATGAACTCTTCCTCGTTCCTCAATCAAAAATCTTTTCGAGCACGGCTTCTTGCGTAGACTATTTCGAGCTTTCAGAAATGCTTCAAATACTGTAGCCTCACTGCTTGACCTATCGTTCGACCGCCAGGTTTGTTTCATTAGGACGCCCTCTCGGGTTTTCATCCTAATCTTTTTGTACTAATCAAGACGCCCTTTTCGGGTTTTTGCCTTGATCCCCTCTTTTTTTTTTTTAAGATACCCTTTTCGGGTTTTCATCTTAAGCATAATATTTCTTCACAGCATCTGAGTTCACTGGATTCGACAACTCTTTCCCATCCATCTCGGTAAGGATCAAAGCTCCTCCTGAGAATGCCTTCTTTACGACATATGGTCCTTCCCAATTTGGTACCCATTTTCCTCGCAGGTCTTTTTGTATTGGGAGAATTTTCCTCAGCACGAGTTCTCCTTCATGGAATTTTCTTGGTCGTACCTTCTTGTCATGGGCTGTGATCATTCTTTTCTGGTACATTTGTCCATGACAAATTGCCCTGAAACGCTTTTCTTCGATGAGGTTCAGCTGATCATATCGAGCTTGTACCCATTCTGCTTCTTCTAACTTTGATTCCGTTAAGACTCGCAGAGAAGGGATCTCAACCTCAATAGGTAGCACAGCTTCCATTCCATAGACTAGAGAGAAATGAGTTGCTCCCGTAGATGTTCGCACAGATGTGCGATATGCAAACAGAGCAAATGGAATCTTCTCGTGCCAATCTTTATATGTCTCAGTCATTTTCCCAATGATCCTCTTAATATTTTTATTGGCTGCTTCAACAGCCCCGTTCATCTTTGGACGATAGGGCGACGAGTTATGATGCTTTATTTGGAACTGCTCGCACACTTCTTTCATCATCTTATTGTTCAGATTCGTGGCATTATCTGAAACGATTCTTTCAGGCAAACCATACCGGCAAATGATTTCTTTTTTCAAAAACCTGCAAACTGTAGTCCTCGTCACATTGGCAAACGAAGCGGCTTCTATCCATTTTGTGAAGTAATCGATGACCACAAAAATGAATCGATGTCCATTTGATGCTTTTGGAGAAATTGGCCCTATAACATCCATGCCCCACATAGAAAAAGGCCACGGAGAAGTCATGACATGAAGGGGCGAAGGGGCTACATGAATTTTATCGCCGTAGATTTGACATTTGTGGCATTTTCTGGCAAAATTGATGCAGTCACTTTCCATTGTCAGCCAATAATAACCGAGTCTCATGATCTTTCTGGCCATATTGAAACCATTGGCATGTGTTCCGCAGATTCCCTCATGGACCTCTTCAAGTATTTTTCTAGCTTCAACATCATTCACACATCTCAAGAGCATCTGATCTTTTCCTATTTTGTACAAGATATCCCCATCAAGAACAAATCCCGCTGCCATTCTTCTAATTGTTCTTTTGTCGTTCTCATTTACTTGTTCGGGGTAGCTTTGATTTTTGATATATTCTAAGATATCATGGAACCATGGACGTCCGTCTGCCTCCTTCTCAATACTACAACAGTGTGCAGGGACCTCATATATGTTCATTTTGAGGGGCATTATTTCTGCTTCTTTACTTGCTTTGAACATTGAAGCCAAAGTGGCCAGGGCATCAGCCAATTGGTTTTCTTCTCGTGGGAAATAATGGAAAGTTATTTCCTTGAATTCCTTGATCAATTCAGCCACTAAATCACTGTACTTAATCAATTTTGGGTCCCTCACTTCCCAATCTCCACGAATTTGATAAACCACTAGGGCTGAGTCCCCATACACCTCTAAGATTTCAATGTTTCGTTCAATAGCTGCGCGAAGTCCCATGATACAAGCCTGATATTCTGCTATATTATTGGTACAGAAGAAGTTCAGTCTTGCAGTAAACGGATAATGATTCCCTTCTGGTGATATTAGGATTGCTCCGATTCCATGCCCCAAAGCATTCGACGCACCATCAAAACACATCTTCCATGACTTTTCTTTTGATAACTCAAATTCCATTTCTGTGATGCACATTAAGTCTTCATCTGGGAAATCAAATCTTAACGGTTCATATTCTTCTGTCGTTCGAGTTGCTAGAAAGTCGGCTATTGCGCTCCCTTTTATCGACTTTTGACTTACATAGGCAATGTCATATTCTGAAAGGAGAATCTGCCATCGTGCCATTCTCCCTGATAATGCCGGCGATTCCATCATGTATTTTATCGGGTCCAACTTTGAAATCAACCATGTCGTATGGTACAACATGTATTGTCTGAGTCTCCGAGCTACCCAAACCAGAGCGCAACAAAATTTTTCAATGGACGAATACTTTGCCTCATATTCAGTGAACTTTTTGCTGAGGTAGTAGATCGCCTTTTCTTTCTTTCCTAACTCGTCGTGTTGCCCCAGTACGCAACCCATTGAATTTTCGAACACAGTCAAATACAAAATCAATGGTCTTCCCAGAGTTGGCGGTACTAGCACTGGAGGACTTGACAAATATTGCCTTATTTTATCAAAGGCCACCTGGCATTCCTCATTCCATTCTCCAGGATTATGTTTTCAAAGAAGTTGAAAGATTGGGTCGCATTGGTTGGTAAGTTGAGCGATAAATCGGGCGATGTAGTTTAATCTCCCTAAAAATCCTCTAACTTCCTTTTTTGTGCGTGGGGGCGGTAACTCTTGAATGGCATTTATTTTATCTGGATCAACCTCGATACCTCTTTCACTGACAATGAAGCCTAGAAACTTTCCTGAGGTAGCCCCAAACGTACATTTGGCTGGATTGACTTTTAACTGGAACTTTCTCAGCCTGTCGAACAACTTCTTCAAGTTCACTATATGCTCTTCTTCCCCTCGGGATTTAGCGATCATATCGTCAATGTAGACCTCTATTTCTTTATGCATCATGTCATGGAATAATGTCACCATAGCCCTCTGATATGTTGCCCTAGCATTCTTCAACCCGAATGCCATCACCTTGTAGCAGAACGTTCCCCACATTGTTATGAAGGTAGTTTTCTCCATATCCTCAATGGCCATCTTGATCCGATTATACCCCGAGAATCCATCCATGAAAGAAAACAATGAATGTTTTGCTGTGTTGTCCACCAACGTATCAATATGTGGCAAGGGAAAATTATCTTTTAGGCTTGCTCGGTTCAGGTCACAGTAATCCACGCACATTCGTACTTTGCCATCTTTCTTTGGTACTGGGACTATGTTAGCCACCCATTCTGGATATTTGGAGGCTTGTAGAAAGCCAGCATCAAATTGCTTCTTGACTTCCTCTTTTATTTTCAACAGTATTTCGGGTCTCATTTGTCTTAATTTTTGCTGGATGGGCTTGCATTTTGGCTTTAATGGGAGCTTACGGACCACTAAATCTTCATCTAGCCTTGGCATGTCCTGGTATGACCATGCGAAAACATCTTTGTATTCGTGGAGTAAAGTGATCAAATTATGCCTGGTACTCTCTAAAATAGAAGTCCCGATCTTCACTTCTTGTTTCCTCTCTTCAGTGCCCAAATTTATTGTTTCCACAGATTCTTCGTGAGGCAAAATCTGTTTATCCTCTTGTTCCACCATTCTTAACAATTCAGGAGACGGGACGTAATCTTCAGCATTTTCTTCGGCTTCAAATTCTCCTAAGCAAACAGCCTTCTCAAAATCAATTTCAAGATTCGTGACGGGCTTATTCATGTCGTCGATATCTGAGCACCTGAAAGTTGAATGGAAAAGGAAGCTATAGAGGGACATCCAAGTATTGGAAACAACAAACAAAATGTTATGTCATGGCAATGAGGCAAATGTAAGGATAGGCTATGAAATGAGAAAATGATTATGAAATTAGTGATAATGCGAAAAATCGTGACAAAATGCATCTTCATTGATATTCATTTAAATGATAAAGAGCGAATGCAAGCTCTTACAAAAGAATTCTATTATATCTAAAGACACAATAGAAGGTTAATGTTTACCATTACTCTGAAGACTTATAAACTACAAGAAGCTCCTCGGTAGTCCAATTGTTCAACATGAAACCAGGAGGGCAAGGGCGTATCCTCGAGACATATTTACTTGCACCAGCCCCTTTGTCAATGACATTTATACTGACATTCTGGAAACCCCTTTCAATTAACCCCAGCATGTTTCATGAATCATCTTACCCAGGGTATATCATTCCCGCAGATATAAATGTTTTTGACAAAGGAAGGTATTCTATGGGCTCCCATTCTGGTTCTCGACCCAAAGTTCTTGCGATCCTTCTTTCCTGATCTTTCTTCCACTGTCTTCTTCTTTGACGCATGTCTGGCTGGAACTCCAAACCGTATCGGGCTTTGTGGTGCACTGGCTTTAAAGCCCTGACTATTCCTTGCAGATATCTCCCTAAACCTCTTCTCGCTCGAGCTCCCCTTCCTACGGTCAATTTGACACCCATTCTAGTATTTCTCGACAGTTTTGGCACCGGAATTCTGTTTCCCTCAACAACAAAAGTGGCATTGACGAATTCAAGGGATCGGAAGGAACATTCCAATGCGTCTTTGTTCACTTCCAAGTACGGTGCATCGGCAGAGACAGATGCGACAATGTCTTCTTCTCCCTCGACAGTGACCAAACAACCGTCCATGATAAATTTCACCTTTTGATGGAGGGATGATGGGACTGCTCCAGCCGAATGGATCCAGGGTCTTCCCAAAAGGCAGTTATAAGAGGGTGTAATGTCCATGACTTGGAACTCGACATCATAAATGTAAGGGCCCACTTCCAAAGGGATTTCGATCTTTCCCATGACTTCGCGCCTCGTCCCGTCGAATGCCCTTACCGTGGAATGACAGAGCCTTAAGTAGGACAAATCCATCGGTATTCTGGAAAGCATGGCCAAGGGCATAACATTTAACGCTGACCCATTATCGATGAGCACGTTCGGTATTATGTAGCCCTTGCAGCGAGTCGTGATATGCAGCGCTTTCACCGAGCCTCTACCATTTGGCGGTATCTCATCATCACTAAAAGAGATGAAATTGTCCGCATTCAGATTGTTTACCCACCTATCAAGCTTCTCAACGGATATGTTGTTAGCTACGTAAGCTTGATTTAACACTTTCAGCAAAGCGTTCCGATGTGGCTCTGAATTTAAGAGTAGGGATAAAACTGAGATTCTTGCTGGCTGCTTGCTTAATTGTTCCACCACACTATACTCACTGTGCTTGATAAATTTCAAGAATTCCTGAGCGTCTTCCTCGTTCACAGGCTTTTTAGTTTCTTGCACGGGTGGAATTTCTTGCTCGACTTCGACTTCGTGTATCACTGCTTTCCCTTTTTGCTTCGAGTCACTACTTTTCTTTACCGGTTCAATTTCTTTAGAATAGCACCGTCCACTTCGGGTAAAATGACCTACCTCTCCCACATCTTCAGTTATGTCTTTGGAATTTCCAACTTCCGATGTGAAAATATTAACATCGTATCTCCACAGTACTGTTTTATTGTTCTTATAAGGGAAAGGAGATGGTACTTCGATTATCATTTTTGGCTTCACCGGCTCTTTCTTCGCGTCATAAAAATTATTAACGGTCGGTCGGCGCTATATAGGAAACCTTACGATTGATTGTCAGAAGCGCATATTTCTCCTCTATCGGCCTCCTCGCTTTTATAAAAGATCCCAATCTCCTTATTATCCATCATACTTTGCAGTAATCTTCTGAACTCGTCGCAGGACTGAATGTCATGCCCTTCAACGCCATGGAACTCACAAAAACTGTGACCTTTTGCATCTTTTCCTTCGAATACTCCGTCAAGACGATAGAGCAACTTTTTTCAACTAGTACCTCCCAGATTTTCTGCAGAGGTGTTCTTATTTCAGAAACCCATCTTCTACTTTGCCGTTCATTTTCCTCTCCTACTGCGCTCACATTCCCTTCGGTGTGGTTTGGGAATGGATTCCCGGTCGTACTGCTAGTACCATCAAATCACAAAATGCCCGCATCGATGAGCCCTTGAACTCTCCTTTTGAAAGTAAGACAGTTCTCAGTAGAATGCCCCTGGTTCCCCGCATGGTATGCACAACTAGCGTTTGGATCGTACCATTTCGGGTATGGAGGTTTTAGGAGGGCCATGTAATGGGGAGATATCAATTGTTTCTCCAAGAGTTTTGGGTACAATTCCCCATACGACACAGGGATAGGAGTAAATTGTGGCCTCTCGGGGTTGAGCCTTGTTGGTCTTGGTTCATTTCTGGGTTGGCTTTGAGCGGGTATCGTGTTTTGTGGGAATGAGGTGATGGGTCTTTGGTTGTTCGTGGCGTAAACGGGATAGGAAGGAGGTGGTGCTTCGTAGTAAGGGTTTTGAGGGGGATAATAGAAATTTGGAGGTGGATAATTTCGAGGTCGGGGTTGGTTCAGATATGGATTAGAGGCATAACGACTTCCCATTCCCACCATGTGGGCTTCTGGTTCTTTCTTCTTCATAGGTGCTGCCCTTTTTGAACCTTCTGAGCCTTCCATTCTACCGCTCTTGACGGCATTCTCTATGAGCTCACCAGATATTACAATATCTGCAAACTCTTTCATGGCACTTCCCACTAATTTGTCATAAAACGGCGCCTTTAAGGTGTTGATAAAGAGAACGGTTATCTCCGTTTTTGTTAGTGGGGGTTCCACTTGGGCCGAGACATCTCTCCATCTCTGCGCATACTGTCTGAAGGTTTCTGATGGTTTTTTCTCCATCATTTGCAATGTCATCCGGTTTGGCACCATATCTGACACATGCTTGTACTGCTCGCAAAATGCTGACGCCAAGTCCTTCTAGGATCGAATCTTTTCTCTACTGAGTTGGTTGTACCACCGAAGAGCTGACCCTGTTAGACTATCTTGAAAGCAATGTATGAGTAGTTTATCCTCGTTCACATAACCGGTCATTTTTCGACAAAACATAATGAGATGTGCTTTTAGGCACCTTGTCCCATCATACTTCTCAAAATCAGGCACTTTGAACTTCGGAGGCAAAATTAGATCAAGTACCAAACTGAGTTCCTTGGCACCTAGTGCGGAGAAGACTTCAGTGTCTTCTATTGCTTTGAGTCTTTCCTCTAGACTCCTATATTTTGTGTCATGGTTATCCAATTTTAACTTGGCTACCTCTGCTGGGTCATCCAGATCTGGAACTAGTGGATCAGCAGGACTAGCCCCTGGGTTCGACGCGAATATTCCTTGCCCCAAATTAGTGGGTGGAGCAGGTGGCATAGGTCGATGTTCCAAGCCTGTGGGTTTCCCTTAAGTATACCCTCTTTGTGTTGTATATGCGGGTGGTGGAGTGAATCCCGGGGGATAGAGTGGATCCTGATCGTGGTGAATTCTTGGCTGAGGTTCCATAGCATCGGGTTTCTGCATGGGTCCTTTTCCTTTGACCAAAGTTGTCATCATCTCCATCATTTTGGCCATCTGATCTCTTTGCTCGAGTGATTCCTTTCGAGATCTCACCATTAGATCTCTCGTCTCTTGTTGCGATTTGGCCAGTTGCTCTTGTAATTCCTTTTGAATCCTTTCCATCCTTTCGATCCTTTCGTTGAATTCGGCCTCCATTACTCTAGCTTGCCTTCGCGTTTTATACGGATGATGTGATTCCAGTCTTGTGGTATTACAACTGCGAATTGTATATTTTATCTTTCAGCGATCGAATATGGGATATGCAATGTATGAATGAATACATGAATGAGTGCATGAATGTCAAAATGTTAGTTATGAATAAATATGCAAGAATTTGGTGTTGATTTCAAGATAGCCCCATATTTAGGCATTTCATTTATCAAAAGAGCCTATTACAAAAAGTTTCCATTTTTTCAACAATTACACGAATTTTCTAGCCACATTGCCTTGTTTCTTCACTTGCTCTAAGAACTCTGATATACTCGATCTTTGGTTCGGAGGGAATTGGCAACTGAGAACTTCAGCTTCATCTGATAATTGAACAACTTGCATAGCCGCCCTGCGAATTTCATTGATCAAGAAGTCGAGTTGCATTTCTTTTTCTTGGAGAGTTCCTTCATACGCGTGAATATCCCTATCGTACTGATCATTCTTTTCTTCTAGAGCCTTCAGGAGATTATCTAACTGTTGTTGATGAGATTGCAGCATATTTTCTAGATCTCGTGCTTTTCCTTTTAATTCTTGATGTTCAGACTGACTATTCGCAAATTCTGCAGTCATCATTTCATACTCAGCGTTCTTCCTTCTTAACTCTATCGCAGCGCATGTAGCTTTTTCCTCCTCTTTCTTTGCTTTTCCCTTCCAAAATTCCATTCCTCCTTTGATATTGCTAATTTCTTCCTTCCATTCTGCTGACGACTTACCCAACCCACTATTCTTTATAGTGTTTCTTAATTTCTTGTTTTCCAAATGAATGTCCCTTAAGTCGTTTCTCACGATCTCGGCTTCTCTTTGTACTTTTTCAGTTCTGGACCTTTCAACCTTAACTTCAATCTTCAGTTGATAGTTTTCTTCTTGAAGGGCACTAAGGTCCCGAGACATCTTGGCCTTTTCTCGTTCGAATTCTTGTCTTGTCATCTCTAGCTCAGACGGCGTTTCCTCCGAGAAAGGATTTTGAATAGTGTAGTTTGTTGACGAGATTTGCTGACTTTTTACCCGTTGCTTCCTCCATATGTCGTAATCTTGGGTAAGGGTATCAGCATACAAGGCTAATTCCATGAAATGAATTTCCTTCCAAGACTTTGCAGTGTCTCGGACTCTCTTCATATATCCTTCACCCGCGAAAGTGAACTCGAACTGTGCCAATCCTCCAGTTGCGGGTAGGAATTGTCGCGAAGAAAATTGCCTTTGGACCAATAACGGAGCATATCCAACTCCTTCCCATGACCCGAGTAAAGGTACCCAATCTTGGCTTCCACATTTGTACAGCAGAACTGAAGGACGGATCCAGGTGCTCTCCATGTTATATCCTCGGCGAGAAGATTCTGAAAGACTGATACCCAATGTTGCTCGGTGACTTCCTTCGGCCATTCTTTCTTGAGGTAAGCTTCTAGCGGGGCAAATGTTTTTGAAAACATATGGAACGGAGTGCGCTCTACTTTCCAAAAATGACTCAAAATCCAAACATTGAGCAACTGAGCACATCCACTAAATCGTCCCTTTCCAACCCTTCGACAAGTACTCAGGGACCTGAAGGTCTCGGCTAGGATAGTCGGGACAGGGTTGACTCCTTGTTTTAACCTTTCGAAGAAATCAACTACTGCAACTTCGAGATGTCCGAGAACTTTTGGGAAAATGACCAAACCATAAATGGCCAAAGCGAATAGATTTACCCTTTTCAGCATGTCGGGATGGTTCAGAACCAAATCTCGTAGGGAAGACAATGGAATGCAAATGGTTTCATTCTTCTTCTTTATCTGTTTTTCAGCCCATGCATCAGTCATGTCTGTCAGTCTCACTAACTTTTTCTTGAAGGTCATCGGCTTAGGCTCCTTCACATATATTTTGCCGAATTGTACATTGTCGATGCGGAGTAAAGCAACATACTTTTCTATGGTTGGAGTCATGTCTTCTTGATTGAAGGTGAAACACTGATAAGCTGGGTCCCAGAATCGAACCATGGCTTGAATCAACTGTTCGTCTACACGGATGGTGATCAGGTGAGCTATATCTCCATACCTCTCAGTGAAAACGTCCCTAGTGTCTGAATCCCACTGATTCCAAATTCGAACCAAATCCTCAAGGTTATTTTGGCGAACATTTACAGTTATATGTTCAGGCAAATTGGCAACACACCCTTCCACTAGACTATCCCCCTTTTCTCTCTGAGTTTTTAGAGACCAGTCCCGAACCACGGCATTCTTCTCAGTTATTTGTGTAATTGACTCCTCCATCAGAAACCTGTTTTTTTTAATCAACACCTTCCTAATATGATGCCTATGATGCATGATGAAAATAAAAATAAAAACAAACAAACTTGGTTAGTAAACACAACAAATATAATTTGAAAAACAAATTAAACTACCCAATCCAATTCTTTTGCATAAATAGTGTAAATGAAAGGCAAAAGGCATTTTCCCCGTGTACTTATTTTGGTGACTATAAGCGGACAGAGGTTCGGCATGGCTCTAATTGGATAGATCGTATGGTTCATTATATGCAGTCTCGGTTCTAGACAGGTACTCGAATTGCTCGTACTATCATCTGTTAAGATCAGCACGAAGCCTCGGTCATAACCCATCACAGGCTCACGAGTTCAATTCGAGGGATTACATTTACTTATGCCTATGCGGAGGGACAAGTTAACTCACGAAAGCATAAGTCATATGTAACCCGAAAGTATTCACTAGCCTGTACGGAGGGACGAGTTAACTCACGAAGGCGTAGCGTTTACTTTCACTTAAACGGACGGAGCCCGGGTAGAGAACTCATGTTATGCGAAAATGCAAGTGCACGGTGTGTGGGGAAAAACTCATAAACCTTTACGTTTTACTTAAAGAAACTAAACCAAAATTAAAACCATAAAAATTGAAAACTGAAAAACAACCAAATAACAAGTTAGAAGAAATATTTACAACACGATACAAATGCATGAATTTTGAAAACGAGATTTTCGGATCACGACCAAATATTTACTTTGAACAAAGAAATTTGAAAATTTTGACAAAACGTGTTTAATTCGACTCGGCTCGCAAGTTTTGTCCCCAGTGGAGTCGCCAGCTGTAGCGACGTAAAAAAAATTAGTTTCTTAAGTTCTTTACGTTACTGCAATTTATGTAGTATGCTCTGCTTATTTGTATTGAGTCTGGTTATACGCGGTGATTGGTAACTCACCCTTTGTCAAAGCTTCATCTATTCAAGAAAACATCGGATTTGGGATCGGATGGCGTACGGGAGCTCGGATTGTCTTGCACGGTAATAACTGTGATTTGATCTTTTGGGTTTGTAAATTGTCTTTAGATTTGCCTTGCTTTCCTTTTGATAATCTCGTCTGTATCAGTTAATTTCTAACACGAAACTATAGAATCACCTAAACCGACAAAAACAAATTTTTGGTTTTCAAAGTTAAAATTTTGAAAAGAAATCGGTCTTCAATGCGTTGGTGTAACTCGTCCAAGTTCGGCTTAAAATTTCAGGCCGGGTTTGGGGTGTTACAAGAGTTATTTCTTGAATAAAACTCCAAGCATCTTAACTATCACTTAATATTAGAGTTATATATCAATTAAAATTTATGTTTAGCTTTATAAATAACTTATTGTAGTTAGGTATATTCAATTAAGTACCATTTAAGAAAAACTATTGATAAAAAAAATAAAAATTGTTGGCATTAATAAGTTAGAACTATATAAAAAGTAATAGAACATTAAAGTAATGGTTCTTCGAATAGGCAATATCGAATCATCTTTGAACAACAATGGCGCTGGCGAGTGAATGAAGAGTATTTTAATTGATGATAACGTAATATAATATTATGATTTTTAAATTTTTTGTAAGTTGTTTATAATGTGTGAAGTAATCTTAAAATCATTTTTTTATCTATCTGTTATTTGTTTGGTATAGGTGAAAAAATTTTGTGGGTCTATTTTAAAAGAAAGTCAAATTTCATCAATTATTTTTAATCACTATTATTAAGTGTGTTTATTCATTTATTGTAAATATTTTTCATGTTTATCATGAATTATTATAATTATTGCATATTACCCTACGTAACTGTAGCGACGTAAAAAAATTAGTTTCGCTTGGTCGCTAATTGTGGCGATTTATTAAACATTTGAAAACCAACTTTCGATTTTATTAACAAAGGGAGTTGCCACCGATCCTTTTTTATAGGTGTGATCGGACACCTTATAAATTTATTTTTGAAATGAAAAGAAAGCTGAATTAAAATCCAGAGAAAAATAGGGTTCGGGAGTCAGTTACGCGCGAGGAAGGTATTAGCACCCTCGCGACGCCCAAAATTGGTATCTCATAAACACGTGTTGTCTTGATTTTCAAAAATACGAGTCCAATGTAAAATTTAGTCGTGATCCGATTGAAAAGACGAGAAATTTTAGTTATTCCCCTTTTTTTTTAGGAGGGTATATCGCTTTAACACGAGTCAATTGACGTTCACCCAACATAGCGATGAACTCGATGACTTAATGTTAAATCGGTACATTGCCTTGATTATTGAAATTAATTAGCAAAACAATAATATGATTTTCGAAATACCATGAAACGAAGTTGATATGAAATAAGAATCAATAAGTGGAAGAAATATAAACATATTTGAAACAAATAACAAATATTACAATAATGTTGAAGGAAAACACTAATAATGCATGCAAGATCGAATGTAATTATCATATCAAATACGATAAATAATGAATATATATACATAAAACATTAAGAACATGTACGTCAAAACACATCTATATATGAGCAGTGATACCGTTAGAAATATATTATATATATTATTCGAGCTATACATGAAGTGGCAAAAAATGTACATCTATTAATGTTAAAGTATATACATAGTATCAAAACACGACATAATATGTATATGACGTGGCATTTAACAGAATTATATATATAGAAGAATATATATACAAATAATATGGTATTAAAGATATATACATAGTATATAGAAGAAAATATGTATGTGGAAATGTATAAGAAATGTTATATATAACTAGTAATATTAAAAATATACACATAACATATATAGAACATATACAATACATACATACCTTAGAAATGATAATAATAATAATAAAACTATTTTATACACTACACAAATACATACACATATATATATATAATAGTATTAGAAATATATAATATAATATTAGAAATATATATAATAGTATAAAAGAAAAATATAACTAATAATATTAAAATATATATAATAATATATGTGAAATATAATATTAAAAACTTATATACATAACGTATGTGCAAAATACACATAATATTAAAACATTTACATAGTATATACATATTAGAAACAAATAACAACTATTAATAATAATATTAGAAATATAATGAAGTATATAAAAAGACAAATATAATATAATAGTAATGTTAAAATAAAGTAATTAAGATAGTACTATATATAAATGTATGGATATATACATGTAAAATATACATATCTTAATATTAATAATGATGTTAGAACTAGAAATAATAATCATTAGTAATAATAATACCTTAAAAATAATTAGTATATTAATAAAAATAAAAATAATAATATTAATAATATGTAAAAAAATGAAAATAAACGAAGAAAAGGACTAAATCGGACTAAGAACAAAATTTCGGGGCGAATTTAAAAAGAAATAGTGAAATAAAGGACCAAAATGAACATGCGTGAAAGCAATGGGGACTAAAAGCGCAATATTCTCCATTATCAAAACGCAGCGCAGCATGGAGGGACTAAATTGTAGGGCGAGAAAATATTTAGGGCCAAATTAAAAATAGCAAAAAAACCTGATTGTGAAATAGCAAAAATGCGGAAGGGCCGATCGCGCAATTAGCCCTTCTGTTTCAAAAACACGCGGACCCTTGCCGGACGGGTCGGGTCGACCCGACCCGAAGTTATAAACGGCGTCGTTTAGTTTAAACAGAGGGGGTCCAAAACGGTGCGTTTTGGACCCCTATATAAGTCAAAAAAAAATTTTGAAAGTTCATTTGAAACGGGGGAAGAAAAAAAAAGAAAAGAAGAGGAAGAGAGGGGGGGAAGGAAGGGATTCCGGCCACGGGCCGGTTACCGGACGGCAACCGGGGGCTCGCCGGAGCCGGCCACCGCGAAAGGTATGAGATTTTTTTATTTTTTATTTTTAGTTCTTTTTTCCTAAAGTATATGCATGCGATGGATTTAAAGATTAAAAAGCAAAAATCACCTTGAACCCTGTTTTGGTATTCTGTTTTTTTTGGATTTTGTCGATTCGGGGTTTTCCCTTCGCTGCGATATCACTGTGACTGTATCTATAATTTTAGTGTTTTTGTTCTTAGAGTAATGAAAATGTGAAAACTTGCTTCTATATATCAGGATCCGGGGTCCTTTTACAAAAATTCAATCGGCTTATATAGTCATTCTTTTTACAAGTTGTTCTCTATACTTTTAGCTTTCTGTCTCGTCCGTTCAATGTGTTGCAGGGACTTTAGGCGGTGCTGAGATATTGTGGGGGTTCGGTCGGCCTTGGCAGAGGCAAGTGGCGGGTTAGGGTGGCTGAAAGTCAAAAGCTGAAGACCCTAGGTGGGGCACACCTAGGAGTTTGGTTGCTGACTTGAGAGGGATGGGCTAGGGTTTGATGATAGGTGGCATTTGGGTCTGTTTGTTGGGCTAGAATTTGGGCTGTTAGTTGGGTGGGTAGGTTTATTTTTTTTGTTTGAAGATGGGTTAAATGGGTAATTGGGTTGTAAGTGGGTCTTAGGGGGATTAGTGGGTTTAATTGCACTTGGGCCCGGGTAATTTGGGCTTCTACAGTAACTCTTTTATTTTTTTTCAAATTAATATTATATTTTATTATAGATAACAATATTTTAGAAAGAATGAAGCATTAATGTAATAGTTTTTCGAAAATGAAATATTAAGTCATATTCGAACGATAATGACACCGGAGTTATATATATATAAGATCATTTTAATTGATAATGAAGTAATATAATATAATATAATGTTATTGTTTTATTTTTATTTTTTTGTAAGTTATTTATATTATGTGAAGTAAAGACTATTTTATACTTCATTATTAATACCTTATAAGATTTCAATAATTACTTTTAATCATTATTATTAATAGTGATTATTTCTCTAATGCAAATATTTTTTTATATTTAATTAATTTAATGTAAATATATTCAGTACTTATCATGAATAATTATTATAATTAATCCATGTTGTTGTACTTATTTTTCTTTTTAAATATTATATTATTATTTTACTTTCTAATATAATTCTAAATTTATATATTATTTTCATTAATTTTATGTATTAATTCAAAGATAATTTTTAGATGAAAAAACGTCTTTTGATCATTTTTATAATAAACTTAAATTGTTATTGACTTCTTATACCATTATTAAATTTTATACCGTTGTTAAAGAGATTAACATTTGCAATTCAAAAAAGTGAATTTTTTTTTATGATTTTGTTTCTTTTAATGATTTGAAAGAGACATGATTAATCAAATATATATATTTTTATTATTAACTACAATATATTGTTATTTTTTACTTGATATTAATTCTTTTTTCCATTGTATAATGTATAATATTTTATCTTTTACTTGATTTTTATTTTATTTTATTTTTTCACTAATTTAAATTACGATACCAACTTCTTTTATTTATAAATTATTTTTTATTTTGAATATTATTTATATTAAATATTAAATATTAAATACATTATATATATGATATATGATACATTTTTAATTTATAAAATGTAAATATATATATATTCACTTGCAAAGCAAATAGGTATAATTTTATTATTAACTATAATTTATTTTTATTTTTTACTTGGTATTTTATTTTATTGTTAACTTATGTGCATCAATTATTATATCACTAGTATGGTACACTCATGCTACGTCTTGGGTTAATTATTTATTTGTGTGAAATTATAAAGTAAAAATTTGAAGATTAAAATATATTCTAAGCAAAGTTTTAGAATTAGATTGTTGGTCGAACTTAGGGAGGACAAAACACGAACTGTCTGATGGATTCTGAATTGATCCTCTCCATTTGGAACGAATTTTTTCTTTTGAAATGTGGATGCGGGGTGGGGTAGGGTAGGGTGAATTTATTATTATTATTTTGGATAGTAAATATGGAGCAGTTATGGTAATTACTTGCCCACCCTGACCCGCTCTACTATATTAAATTATCATTTTTTATCTTTGCATATATAAACTATTAAAATATTATATAAAAATATATATTTTTTATGTTTAAATATTTTTTTTTGAAGAATTATGTTAAAATATTTACTTGACTTTAAAAATATTGAAAATTTTAAAGAGAAATGACAAAAATTAGATTGAAGCGGAATGAGGTGAGGTGGGGCAAGACAGGGCGGGATGGAGGTATCCAACACCAATAGAAGTGAGAGTGATTTTCAAAATTATGCACCCATAATAGAGCGAGGCGGGTGAAGGAGCAAAGTATGTTAACTGTAGAACAATGGTGGATTTAGCTATATTCGTCTCCGCCCTACTTCATTGTCATCCCTAGTTGAACTGGTCAGGCTATTGATTTATATGGTTGGATTTAAAAAAATTTTAAATTAAAAATTAAAAAATAGTTCAATAAATTTTTTAACCTGGTTCAACCAGTTCGTACCATTTCACAGATCAATCACTCTGATGCCTCTCTTCATATCAATACCTCAATAAATTCCTAGTCTGATTTGCCAGTTTGGTTCAAACAACCATGACTCTAAATCTCTATACTTCATACATTTAGCATTAGTCCTACTTTTACTTTTAAAATTTTAATTGGCTATTTTACCCAACTGACCTAAAAAATAAATATTTACAAAAATGACCTTTTTTGAAAAACTATGACAGAGATAACTTAAAATCTACGGTGCTGGGCGATGTCGACCATCTCGCCGCCGGCACCACCCTCCATCATTCCCTAATCATGCCTTAATGATTGCCCCGTCCAATAAAAATGATATTTTTTTCTGTCGGCACTGTAATGGTCGACACCCATATGTTTTTTTTTGAAATACCTTCAAAAAATATGGATATTCTATGATTTAAAAAAACAAAGAAAAAATAATATTTTAATAGGTGTCAGCGTTGAAGTGGCTGGCACCAGTTCAAAATAAAAAAATGGATTGAGGAGGAAGAGAGCTACACTCCGATTATGTCAATTGGCCTGAAGGACGTCGGTGATGGCTGACTGCATAATGGAGTGAAGGAAGTGGCTAAAACAAATGAAGAAGGAAGAAGAGATGGAAAAGGAATGAGAGAAGCAAAGAATGAAAAATAAAAATGAAACTAAAACCCATTTGTAACCATTATTGAGGAGAGAGAGGAGATAAGATGAAAGTTCAATAAAAGAGAAAATCTCTTATAGCTACCAATGAAAAAACATTGGAGCCTATTTACTTTATTATTATGAAAATAATTAAAAATTAAAAATTAAAAATAAAAATTAATAATATCATACCTATAAGCATCAAAACTTTTGAAAAGAATCATTTTTGACCTTATAGTAATAAGAAAGAACCAAAACAATAAAAATAAAATAAAATAAAACTCTTGCTTAATTTGATTATAGTCAAATTCAATATAACCTTTTAAAATACGAGGTATTAACTAAAAAAAATGAAAATTGAAATTAGATGAAGCTAAGATCTTGTTTAAATACTTTAAATGCTAAGGGGTTTAAAAATGAATTGAATGAAATTTTTTATTTTTTAGACATATTTAATTGAATGTTAAATATGAATTATTTAATATAGAATATCATGAGTTTTAATAAGTAAAAACAAAATAAAAATAAATTTACTCTAAATAAAAATTTTATATCTTTTTAAGGGGTAAATAAAAAGTATTCCTATCAATTCTTGTGAATAAAAAAATAATAATAAAGGTAAAAATTAAAAATTCAATCGATTGACTTAAGCAAATGATAATGTCTTTGACAAGACTCTTAATATGAAATCCCCAGCGTTTGGTGTTCAGTGAGAGCCATTAAATTATTATTATTTCAAAATTTGTTTGGTGAAACATTAATGTTAAAACTTTTTATTTCATTGGTAAATTGTAAGAGTTTTCTCTTTTATTGTGCATTTATCTCATATCCTCTCTCTCCTCAATAATGGTTTTAGTTTCATTTTTATTTTTTATTTCTCATTCTTTACTTCTTTCCTTCTTTCTCCATCTTTTCTTCCTTCTCCATTTGCTCCATTATGTAGTTAGCCATCATCGACGTCCATTAGGCCAACTGACACAATTTGAGTGCAACTTTCTTCCTCCTCAATTCATTTTTTTTATTTTGAATCGATGTCGACCAACTCAACACAGGCACCAAAAAAATAAAAAATCATTTTTTTTAAGTTTTGAACCAGTGCAAGCCACTTCAACATCGATACCTATTAAAATATTTTTTCTTTTTCTTTTTAAATCATAGAATACCCTTATTTTTTGAAGGTATTTAAAAAAAATACATATGGGTGCTAGCCATTACAGTGCCGGTACCAAAAAATATCATTTTTTATTGAACAGGGCAATCATTAAGGCATGATTAGGGAATGACGGAGGATAGTGCCTACAGTGAGATGGTCGGCACTGCTCGAGAATGTAGATTTTAGGTTATTTTCATCATAGTTTTTCAAACAGGGTCATTTTTATAAATATTTATTTTTTTAAGGTTAGTTGGGTAGAATAGCCATTTTAGTTTCTCTAATTTTTGGATTTAAAAATCTGCTTTCAAATTATATATAACAACATAACATTTTAATCGAAAAGTTAATTATATTAATAATTTAAATTAATTAACAATATTATAAAAATATAGAGATCAAATTTATGTTAGAAATTAAAGTATAATGATTAATTCTCAAATTCAAGCATATTAGGACAAAAACTAAAATTAACCACTTTTATAAAATGAAAAGAAACACAATAGGTGTGGCACTGTGTCACCTTGTATATAGATATATAAAATTTGAGCATATTGTAGGAACTAAAATTAAAATTATACTATTGTTTTATAATCTAGAAAAAAAAACCTTCGTTTATTTTTGGACAGGTGTCAGGAGATGGAATGTTTGCATAGTGTATAGATTTCCTTCATGGACATAGATTCTCAAAAAGGACGTATTAAATGATTGGATCAATGAGTCCAGCTTGATTCAAGCTTTAACAAGGCATTTGAAAAACAGATTAAACTATGACCCGATTTGATCTATCGACATAGACATCTACTATATATGTTTATTAGGAAAAAAAACCATTTGATTTCTCTTACATGTCTATTAGAATTGTAGCACCCCAAACCCAGCCCAGAAGTTATGGCCGGATCTGGCATGCCACATCAAAAACGTTAAAAAAAAATTTCCATTCTAAGTCCAGAAAATCGTACTTGATGTTCAAAAGATTAATTCATTAAGGGTTAAAATGAATGGAAGCTGTGCACCAGGTAGGAAACCGGAAAAGAGGAGGTGAGTCTATCGGACTACTTAAATACCAAGCTCCCTTCGGATCCAATCCTAGACATGCACACAGCCATTGTCACACCTTAACGTCATGTATATTTCTAGGAAACCGATTTGATTAAGTCATTTTTAAGAAAAGTGATTAATTTTGGAAAATACTTTCATTGCGGAAGCTTTGCTTGTTGTCGTGTTATTTTGAAATGAATTGTTTTTTTTTTTTGAAAACGCGCCCTAAAGCTATCCAATTTCAACAGTTAAAATAAGTAATACCTATCTTAGTAATACATATTAAAACTATCAAAAATAATTAAGCGGCCTTATTACATTTAAAAACCCAAACCTCAACGTAAATAATAGGATGTCCAGTTCACCAGAAGAAAACCAAACTTTTAGAACGGGTGGCCACTCCGAATTCCCTCACAGCTCCAAGCCCACTATGGTTGGGGATTTCCTGCGTGGATGAAAATAAAAGGGGTGAGTTTGGGGAAACTCAGTGTGTAAGGAAAACCCATTCAAAGCCCAAGTCAGCTCAAGCCCATTGGGCCTAAGCCCATTTAGGTAACAATGATACTGGGCCAGAGCCCTTTTCAGATTACAATAAACTGGGCCTTAGCCCCTTATTCAGATAACAGTATGGCCCATAGGCCCATTTCAAAATACATGCAACATCAGTAACATATGCAAGCCCATTTGGGGAGACCACTCAACCCACCAACCACTACACTCCACCCGTACCAGCCATACACTCCATGTGGGGAATAGCTCAACCCACCCAGCCCAACACTCCACAGTTGCAGCCTTACTGCTCAGTTAACAGTAAATTGAGGCAAAGCCCCCAGTACGTGGACAAGCCATTTTCAGTACTTCCTCCATCAATATCCCAATCCCATGCATCAGATAATAACAACATGGCATGCAGTAAATAACAACAGTCAAACATGCATTTAGGTCAATTTAACCCTAGGGGTATTTCGGTAATTTATCTATTAGGGGTAAAACTGTAAATTTTCCACTTTTAAAGGTATTTCAGTACTTTATCTATTTTAGGGTTTTTCATGCATATTCCTACTTTTCACGTACTAACAGAATCACGTATCGAGGGTTCTTACCGAATTGGGCCCGTTGGCCCATCATTCCAATTTTGGCCCATTAAGCCCAAAAATATCAAGGGCACAGAAATCATGCACTTTGAAGTCTAAATTTTGCAATTTACCAAAAACATTAATCGATTTACCTCACGAGCATTCGCACACTCGCAAATCTACAAAATACCGGTTTTCGGCATTTTGGCTTTTCGACTTTTGCCGATCCAGACTAAGAAAGAGGGTGTTAGTTACACACCTGTTTGCGACGATATGCTGACGAGATCCACACACGAACCGCCTACAATTGGATTACTAACACGTTAATCTAACTATTCAAATACAAACTACGTATTAACCCCTTACAATATTCGACCAACCACACCTACAGATCATAGTAAGCTTATAAGAAAACAAAAAGCAACTCATTAACAAATTTTTGTCAATGTTTACCACATAATCATAATTTCACTGCAAGCTGTCTTCCTGAGCAACAGTCACTAAATCATTTATAATTGGAGCTACGAAACTCCAAATCAAGTGCCATTAATTTTTCCTGAAAATAAACTCATATATCTTCTATCCATAAAATTTTCAGAATTTTTGGTTTGGCCAATCAATACCAGAGTTTTCTCAAAGTTTCCCATGTTTCACTGTTTGACTAATCTGACCACCCTTCATTACGAATCAAATTTCTCATTGTACAGAATTCAAAATATGTTCTTGTTTATTTTATTAGAAACTAGACTCAATAAGCTTTAATTACATAATTTATTCAGCTTCTAATTATTCTCCCACAATTTATGGTGATTTTCCAAAGTCACGTTACTGTTGTTGTCCCAAGCAGATTTATTACCAAATCATTCTTTCACACATACCTAGCATGCATGTTATTTAAACATGTATATCACCAATCAATCATCACATATCTATGATTTTACTTAAATATAATCTCCATTTCATCATCTTAAAGTACAACATGTTAGCTGATTTTTCCCTTTAACATCTAAGGCACATGCATGCTCATTTGTTTGGCTCAACTTCACCTATCTTCCATTTTTCATCAAAAGAAAATGAAACAACAACCATTTCCTTCATTTTAATTCATTACTAAATGCTCACAACACAACTAAAAACCAAAATATGCTTCAAGAGTTAAGGTAGAATCAAGAAGAACTCATGAACATCAAGATAGAAGCCAACTACCATGAACTTACCTTCAATTTTCTTCCCCAAGTGACCGAACACTCAAGAGCTTTCTCCTCTCCTTTCTCTTCTCTAACTTTCAGCTATGATGAAAAAAGATGGACAAAACTTTGTTCTTTTCACCCATTTTTCTTTTAATAAAACTTCATATTTCATCCATTTAATTCTTTAATACAAAATACATGAAATTCTTATCATGAAACATTTACCTAACCCATTATCATGAAACATTTACCTAACCCATTAACATGGAACATTTACCTAACCTATTATCAATTTGTATCAATTTGTACCATAAATTATGGATATCAAGTGCTCATATTGTCTACAACAACATGATGGCTGGCCACTTCATGTAAAATGGGAGGTTTGTCATGCAAATCCTCCTATTTTGCACTCCTATTTATTTGGCCACTTCAATTTAGCCTATAGCATTTTCAAACATTTTCACATAGGTTCTATTTCATAATTTCACCCCCTTTTTCTTATGGAACAAAAATTAACTAAAATTGTCGGGTTCTATCTTAAGCTTGGCTTTCTAGAGGCCCACTAACATAATTAACTTATGCCAACATTCACAGAATTCCCGAAAATTGGGGCGTTACAAGAATAAAGTAAAATTATGGTCAAAGTAATGAATGATTAATAGGATGAGTATCGTGTAATTGGCTTCAAATATCTTTCATCTAAAATTCAGCAAGTATAACTCAAAAGTTAATATTTATGAGCTACCTTCAGTAAAGGTCAGTGAGTACCCTTGAACCTAAAATGATGAGAATAAGGATAGGGCGATAGTGGCTGACCCAAAATAGCCACACATGGCCTAATGAGCCAAATCTCATGAAAATGCTAAGTGCTTTGGACAACTCCACAATTCGAGCTACGAGTATCTTCATCATCTGCTTAATAAACACAAAATAGAATAAAGAAGAAGAAGAAGAAGAATGGAGAGATTGATATATGAATTTGGTTAGCTGGAATAAAATAAGTATTCAAAAGGGATGTAATAGAAACATAATAGGTATTATGTAGTTTAATTGGTTGGAATTTAGTAGTTGAAGAATAATATTATATTGTTTCGTTAATGGTAAATTACATCAACAGTCACTCAACTTTAGGGTAGCTGAAAAAACAATCACTTCGGTTTCAATTCAGTCACTCAATTTTCGAAAAATAACAAAAAGGTCACCACTAACAATTTTTCGTTACAAACATAACGGAGCTACCATTTTCTGTTACAAACTTAACGGAGCTGCCATTTTCCATCCCACTATCACTGCTCTCCCATCCCTCTCCCTCTTCCCCACCATCCCTCCCCCAACTCTAATTTTCTCCCCCTCTTCCCCACTATTGCTTTTTTTTGCAAACCTCCCCACCCTTTCCCTTTCCCCCTCTTCCCCTTATTCCTTCTTCACCATCATCCCCACCACCATTACCACCGTCGCCGTTGTTACTACTCTATTCCTTACATCAAATTGGTGTTGTAACTTTTTTGGCTTATAAGTTTACATCAGATTGGTTAGAGTCCATTTTTATTTCAACCTAACCCAAATTTCCATTTTTATTTTCATTTTCATCTATTACATAATTCATTCTTTTTCCCTGGATTTTTGAAAGGCCTTCTTAAAATAAGGGGAAAAAGTGAGGGAAATGAGGTATCCTGTTATTACATTCAATTTTGTCATCATTCATAGGCATTGAGTTCATATGATTTAGAGTATAAAATTTAGTGGTGAAATCAATATGTAGAGTTTCTTTTTGTTTGAACCTCAAGGAAATGTTATTGCAAATCCTCTACTGCCATGGTGACTGATTTATCAACTTGCATGATCATTTAAATCAAACAATAACTCTGGTTCATAACATCACCAACTCTTGCATTATTTTTTTTCCTTTCAAAAAAGACTAGACATAATAAATTCATCATACAGTATATTTATCAGAATGAACATCAAAACCCATTTTAAATTGCTCCTCTTTACATGCAAGGCAATATAAACCACTTTGTCAAATGATAAAACTTCAAATTTTTCTCTCGAAATGAACCAGCACTTTATTCAATAGAAAACCTAACTTT
This sequence comes from Gossypium hirsutum, assembly GCF_007990345.1. NCBI lineage: Eukaryota > Viridiplantae > Streptophyta > Magnoliopsida > Malvales > Malvaceae > Gossypium > Gossypium hirsutum. The sequence goes on from NC_053434.1 coordinate 48,234,569, forward strand.
GTAGTTTCAAAAGAAATGAAAGTTAGTAGTGATCTCTATTAGTGTTTTTTCGATTTAGTGTTGTCCTCTAGGGGAAGTGATATGAATTGCAGGATCGTTTGGACATGAGCAACAAGTTCCAATACGCTTGTTATTCCTATAAGATCATGCCAACCCTCTAACTTCAAAATTTGATGTAAAAAACAGAATAGTAACAGCACCGACGATGGTAATGGTGGTGGGGATGATGGTGAAGAAGGAATAAGGAGAAGAGGGGGAAAGGGCAAGGGTGGGGATGTCTGCAAAAAAAGTAAAAGGGCTTGTTTGATTAAAGTAATGGAGAGGAAGAGGGGGAGAGAATCGGAGTATGGAAGGGATGGTAGGGAAGAGGGAGAGGGATGGGAGAGCAGTGATAGTGGGATGGAAAATAGCTTTGTTAAGTCTGTAACAGAAAATGGTAACTCCGTTACGTCTTAATGGAAAATGGTTAGTGGTGACTGTTTTATTATTTTTCGAAAGTTGAGTGATTGGATTGAAACCTGAGTGACTGTTTTGTCAGCTACCCCAAAGTTGAGTGGCTGTTGGTGTAATTTACCCTTTCATTAATTGAAATGATATTAAAGAATATGTAAGAATAAACAAAAAATAATAATATATCAATTTCACCTTGAATTATAAAATATTTATAATAAAATATTAGAAGATTTTTTAATAATATTAAAAATATTATCTAAAATGATAATTTTATTTAAAATTATTTTTTTATTTTATAAGATAATATTAAATATCATAAAATATATATATTATATATTATTCAGTATATTATAATTTAAAACATTTTAAAATAAATTCTAATATACTAATTTAAACCATTTATCAATATTGCATAACAATATATTTTTTATTATGAATATCTTATTAAGTTTATGTCCATCATGATCAAGATAAATGTTTGATATAATTTAAATTCTAATAGTAATTAGAATTAGATCTCTACTTCTTTTATACTTCTTCTGTCTATAAATAGAGACTCTGATGAAGTATTGTAATTTTCCCTTTGATTAATAAATTATATTCTCTATTGCTTTCATATTTTTTTTTGTTTTTTTATTCTCCTCATCTCTCTTTATTTTATAACACGTTATCAGCACAATAATTCTCTATTTTTTCAAAATCTTTCGAAGTCGTCCCACAAATCAAATTCATTTTCACCTTAAAATTTCTCCCTTACAGCTTCATCTTCAAGATGTTGAAAGATTCCATCTCAGAATAAATTATGGTTCTTATTCCCGATCTTTGATTTACAAGCATGGGTAAAGAAAAGATTTGATAAGAAACTTTTTATATTTCGACCATATTTTCTTTTTCAATTAAGGTATGACTACTATTAATTTTTATTTGACATAAATTTCACATTTTGATGACATTTGATTTTTGTCTTTCTATGTTAATTTTTTTATGTAAAAGACATAATTGTTTATTAGATATGTTTGCTATTACTATGGTATGCTTTCTCTTTCTTTCTTTTTTTGGTAAATCATTCTTTTTGAATTTTTTAATTAAGTTATATTATGCATAATATTTAGATGTTTAAAAATTTGATTATTAAATTCTTGTTATTAAATATTTTTGAAATTTTATTAAAATTACGGGGGAAAATGTTATTAGCCTACCATTGTTGATTAAAGGAAATTTGATAAGATCTATTGAGCCTTATTAACTTGCTAATGTTGAATGATTATATAATATCTTTTAAATTGAACTTATAAATATTTTATTAAAGGAAGATAAGATTTTATAATATATATGTGGTATTAAAATTTGGTACAACGTGTATCAGATAATTTTCAAGCCTTGAACATGAACAATTTGATTATTTATTAAATTATTTTTACTATTAGATTATAAATATTATTACGAAAACAAAGTTGTTTTACTGCTTGTAATAGTGCTTGTGATAATGGTCAAGGTCATGACGATGATGTTAAAGATTTTCATGTGCATTTTTTCTATGTTTTATTTATTATATCATGTTTATTATAATTGGAGAATAATCATGACAATATGAATGGATAGATTCTGATTTAAAATCCACGCATGTTTACGATGGTAATTATGAAATAAAAAATCAATAAAGGCATTTAGAAATCTGTCTTACCAGATTTGTTGCATTCTCCGAAGTGAATGTAAACATAAAGAAAATAAAAGATATACTCATAGATAACTAAAAGTAGGAACATAGTGATAAATAAAAGAACAATGAGAATTCTCAAGATACTTTTCAAAGGGTAAAAATAACTTATGTTATCAATGTGATATGAAAGATTATTTGCCGCAAATGTGGCGTATGCCCAAATAATTTGTTTCTGTTAATATTCTTTGAGGAATGATATGAAAAAGTAGTAATGAATTTTATCATTACAGATATAAAATATTTATCTTATATGGTACTGAAACAAACAAATATTATTTTAATATTTGATAGTACAAAATTAGTTAAAAGCTCCAGAAGAGCTAATATATAAATATTTAAAAAGCACAAAATTTGTGATGGTTAATGCATTACTTTTAAAAGATATTTTTTAATGGATCCCATATTAAGATTGTGAATGAGGAAAATATTATATTTCATATGAATAAAAAAAGGGATTGGGTTATTAATTTATATTTATATTTATTTTATAATCTTTGTGATATTCTTTTGTCATCATCCCAATTAAAAGGTTGAAAGTAAAATATTTGACTGTGAAAGATTTACTTATGAGTAATAGAATATGATAATTCTATCTAAAGCTTATTATGGTTGGATGCACTTAAAGTTGTAAGTTCTTTAAAAACTATGAGTATAACTCTATAAGTTCTCAATTAAAATTACGTGGTAAAATATTACTGATGAGAACTTGCAAGAGAGAAAATTTATGTATGAAAAGTCATTGGTTATGTGCATGTTATACACCTGAAAAAATAAGATCCACTATCAAAGTTTGCTATTAATAGATTTTTGGGCATTTGAAGATTTTGGCATATTCCCTGAAGTGAATACTGCATATAATTATTTGGAAATTATATTTATTGACTTAGTGGTATTATAGACTTCACATTGATTTAGACATTTCCAGTAGTAAATGTCATAATATTACTTATATGTGGATACAAATTAAAATGAATGATAATAAAATTATCAATTTGTTACAATTTAGTACAATTAGAACACATGTTAAAGTAAACTAGAAGTTTACTAATACAAATGCATTTACTACTTGGCGTGACCAATTAGACTATCCTGGATTATATATGATGTGAAAAGTAATTGAGAATTCATATGGACATTTATTAAAGAACCAAAAGATTCCTTAATTTAAAGAATTCTTATTTGTTGCTTGTTCTCAATGAAAATTGATTCTTAGAAACTCACTAGCTAAAGTTGAGATTTAATGTCTTGCATTTCTAAAATGAATATGAGGTCATTCATCCACCATGTGGATGGTTTTAATTTCATATGATTTTGGTAGATGCATCTACAAGATAATCACATGCGTTATCAACTCGCAACCTGTTGTTTGCGAGATTGTTTATTTAAATGATTAATTTCATATTATGTAATTAAAACAATTCATGTTTGTGAGTTTATATATCAAGTTTTCAATTATTATTGCATGTCAATTGGGATAAAAGTAGAACATCCTGTAGCTCATGTTAACACACAAAATGATTTAGCTGAATTGTTTATCAAATGCCTTCAACTAATAGCTAAATCATCACTTAAGAGAACAAAACTTTCTATTTTAGCATGAGATTGTATTAATTTACATGTATGCTTCAAGCCAATAAATTATAAATACTCCCCATTACAATTGATTTTTGGTCAAGAGCCAAATATTTCCCATCTTACAATTTTTAGATGTGCGGTATATGTTCCAACTGCTCCACAACAACGCACAAAGATGGGTCATAATAAGAGATTGGAAATGTATATTTATATGAGTCTCCTTATAATATTTTTGAGCTATTAATTCAATATTTAGTTATGACATGAGTTGTCAGTTTTCCCAACATTAGTGGGAGAGAATAAAAAGCTGGATTAATAAAGTATTTGAAATAAATTATCAATGTCTAAGATCCTCGTACAAAGCAATGTGAACCGGAAGTTCAACAGATTATTCATTTTACAAATCAACTACCAAATTCATTAAATCTCACATACCAACTGAAAATGCTCAAATACAAATTGATGTCCTAATAAGGCAGATTGTTAATGTAAAATAAAGTAATCCATGCATGAAGCATGGAAGACGGATCGATTCCAAAAATAAAAATTCTTGTAAAAGTAAAGGAGCAAACATTCAAGATTGTCATAAAGTGGAGGCGGGGGTTCCTAGAGAGACCCATGACATAACTAATTATAAAACTTTAAAAAAGATTTAGGTACCTAAAAATGAAAATGAAAATGATGAAAATAAAGAAATCTCGATAAGTTATGTCAATACGAGAAAAAAATAGAACTGAAAAAAAAATATAGTTGTCAACAACAATTTTGCTTATAATGTTGCTATTGAAATAACAAAAGAAAATGAGGATCCTAAGCCTAAATCTACTAAGGAATGTAAAAATAGAAAAGATTGGCCAAAAAGGAAAGATGCAATTCAAGCATAATTGAATTCACTTTCTAAACGTGAAGTTTTTGGACCTGTAGTCCAAACACCTTAATGTGTAAAGTCGATAGGATATAAATGAGTATTTGTGTGAAAACGAAATGAAATTGATGAAGTTGTAAGATATAAAACTCGCCTTGTAGCACAAGGGTTTTCGCAAAAGCCCAACATTGTTGTGAAGAGACATATTGATGCAATCACGTTTAGATATCTTATTAGTTTGACAGTACATGAAGAACTTGACATGCATCTAATAGATGTTGTTACATCCTATTTATATGGTACACTTGATAGTGGAATTTATATGAAAATCCCTAAAGGATTTAAAATTCAAAAAAGATATAGAGTTTCTTGAGAAAATTGCTCGATCAGGTTAAAGAAAAGTTTATATAGATTAAAATAATCTAGACATATGTGGTACAATTGTCTTAGTGAATACTTGTTAAAAGAAGGTTACAAAAATGATCTAATTTTTGCACGTGTCTTTATAAAAGGGTTTGGATCAGATTTTATGATAATTGTTATTTATGTCGATGATCTAAATATTATTGGAACTCTTGAAACTTCAAAACACAATAAATTGTTTAAAGAAAGAATTTGAGATGAAAAACCTTGGAAAAACAAAGTTTTATCTTGGATTACAATCGAGCATTTAAAAGATGAAATTCATGTTCATTAATCAACTTATATGGAAAAGATATTAAAGAATTTTACACAGATAAAGCACACCTATTAAGTACTACCCATTAAGTACTCCGATGGTTGTACGATCGTTAGGTGTAAATAAAGATCAATTTTATCCTTGCAAGAATGATGAATAGTTTCTTTGTTCTGAAGTACCATATCTAAGTGCTATAAGGGCATTGATGTATCTTTCAAACAACACAAGACCTGATATAGCTTTCATTGTAAACTTGTTAGTAAGATTTAGTTCTTCTCCAAACATGTAGACATTGGAATAGAATTAAACATGTATTTAGATATTTTAGATGGACCATTGATATGGGGTTATTTTATTCAAATGATTCAAAATCCCTATTAGTTGGCTATGCTGATGTTGGATATTTATTAGATCTACATAAAGGTTGATCTCGAATAGGATATTTATTTACATGTGGGGTTATTGCCATATCATGGTGTTCAACAACGCAAACATTACTTGTCGCTTCTTCAATTATGCAGAAATAACTGCAATACATGAGGCAAGTTGAGAGTGTGTTTGGCTAATGTTAGTGACCCAACATATCTAGAGGATATGTGAGTTGCCTTTACAGGGAAAGATATCAACTATCTTATATGAAGATAATGCAGCATGTATAGCTCAATTGAAGGGTGGTTACATCAAATGTGATAGAATGAAACATATTTCACCAAATTTGTTCTTCACCCATGATCTTGAGAAAAGAGGTAATATAAATGTTTAACAAATTCGTTCTAGTGATAATTTAGCAGATCCTTTTACTAAGGCATTGCCAACTTCAACATTTGAAAAACTACTACATAAGATTGGAATACGTCAACTCAAAAATGTAATGTAATGTTGCCATTAGTGGGAGTTTAAAATAAGTTGTACTATTTTCCTTTAACCAATGTTTTGTCCCATTGGATTTTTCTAGTAAAGGTTTTTAATGAGGCAACTTGTAATAGAAGATTATGTACTCTTTTTCCTTCATTAGGTTTTTATCCCACAGGGTTTTTTCTAATAAGGTTATAACGATGCATATTATTTACAAATGGACATCCAAGGAAGAGTGTTATGAATATCTTTTCAAGTTGATGTCTATCATGATCAAGATAAAGTTTTAATGTACTTTAAATTCTAATAGTTATTAGAATTAGATTTATACTTCTTTTATACTTCTTATGCCTATAAATAGAGAGTCTGATGAAACATTATAATCATCCATTTGATTAATAAAGTACATTCTCTATTGCTTTAATATTTTCTTTATTTTTTCCTATCTCTCTTTATTTTATAACAATTTTTAATATATTTAAAATATTTTATTTGATACATATTATAATTAAATATAATGATTAAAGTAATATTTTATACTAAATATTATAAATATTTATTTAACAAATAGTTTAAAGTATAAATTTATATTTGAAAATAAATATTATAAGACTTTTCCGTTTATATATCTTACTTTTGTTTGCTCTCTCTTTCTATCACTTTTTTTACTCTCTTACTATACTGAGAAGCGGAGTTAAAAAATTGTATGAGGGGAGCTAAAATAAAATTGTATAATTTTGTGATAGTAAAAGTAAAAATTTATCATTTTAATTCTTATATCTTTATAATTTTTAAAGTATTAAATTATTTTTTTCTTATTCTTAAAGGGTTAAAGTGTAATTTTATTATATTAATTTAAATTTTTAAAATTTAAAAATTTAAAAGTGAAAATTTACATTTTAGGACCAGCCCCTTGACTCCACCCTTTTACATTAACATAAAAAAGAAATTCACAAAACCCAGTTTCTGTTTGTCATCTTCTGCTACTGTTTCAGATCACAAAACCCAGAAAATCCCAAATTTTCACCAAAAGCTTCATCCATGTTTCTTCTATTTGTATTTCTAATTGGGTGTTTTTTTTTGGGGGGGTAAAAATCACCCAAAGCTTCATTCCAGTCATTTCTGTTAGTACATTTATTTGAAGTTTAAATATTTAAAATAGTTGTTTTTTTGTCATTAGCTTAAAGGACCAGTCAGATCCCCCACCACCGCTGAATCTCTATTACAGGAAGGGAAGTAATAGGTGTTGAATTCTATTTCTATTGAATCACTTACTTGGTGAACCAAAATTCTAAAGCATTGTGGCACTGTTAAATAGAGGCCGAATGGAATCCCATTCAGCTGAACCAAACATAAGCTTAGTTCATAGGCTTCTCTAACTTAATTTTGAATGCTACAAAATAATTTAATTTTATTGTAGGGATACTTTTCTTAACTTAATTTTGAATGCATTTTACATGTAATTTAATGATGAAAGTAACCCACCATAGTACAAATTTTTGACCTCATTCAATCTACAGCCTGATCGGTAAACCATTTCCAATAAGATCCAATAATTTTTTTTTATCAACATCATAATGCTCAATAACGTCAATTTTTTCGTTGATATTTGACGCCTTAAGGTCTCAAACACATGCATGTCTCCCTATTGTGAAACCTCAAGTGAACTTTCTTGTCTCCCTATTATGAAACCTCAAGTGAACTCGTACAAAAATGTCCACCTCAAGTGTTGCCTCCCCTTGCTAAGACAATGAACAATTGAGTAGTTTTTGTGGTTTGGTTGTCTACTCTCTGTATACTATTGACTCCAATTTTATTCATTAATAACTTCAATCTTATATTCATTCATTAATTTTATTTTAATATTTTTAATTTTAAAAATTAATTAATTGTTAATTTAGTATATAGATAAATGTCACATTAGTAAAGTTAATAGAGATTAACATTTTCATCTATTTTGAGTGATTTAACAAACAATATAAATTTAAAAGTTAAAATAGATAAAAAATTAAGTAAAGTGCTAAAATAATATTTTTTTGTAAAGTAGAAGAACTAAATAAGTCATTATACCTAATTTAAGTAATAAAAATAAATGTTTTTTAAATTGGTCTGATGGTCGAACCGTTCAGACTAATTAGTTATTTAGTCTGATCAATTTAATTAATCTAGTTAAAAATTTATTAAAAATTAAAAAAATTCAATTCAACCACCCTATATCAATTTTTGAATTAATCGATTTTGAAGATCGATACTCTAATCATTTCTCATGGAACCAATTGATTCGATCCGATTGAAATAATATTGATAAAAAAATAGTTTACATATCATTTTAGGTAATTTTTATACGAAGAAAATGGAATAATCCATTAAAAAAAGAAAATGGGAATAATTTAGCGGTGATTTATGAATTAAGCAGTTTTCTTACAGTCTCTCTCTCCCCTGTCCCCAAAATCCCAAATTAATAAACCCTAATTCTTTCTCCTCTCTCTGTCTACCGTTTCTCTCCGCAAGTATAAATCTTGCCTTTTGAATCAGTCATCTCTTTTGGTGGTTGCTCCCCTTCTATTCTGAATTGGTCCTTCAACGTTAACAGAAGTAAGTAATTTGGCATCTAAATTTCAATAAAATCTCTTAATAAATTTCTCTACAGCGATGGCTGATGCATCTCATCTACATGCTGGTTATCACTATTTTAAGAGCAATAATAATTTGGGTTTTTCGGACTTGGTTGATTGGTTTGCTCGAATGTTAAAAGCTTGAAATTTTAGGAGATTTTTTAAACATTGGGTTCTTGGGTTTCTCAATGAGTTCCTGTTTTTCTTTGAGTGAGAAATTGGGAAAATTTGTAGTTCCTTGAGTGGGCAGGGAGTTGTTTTTCTTGTTTCTAAGTTTAGTTTTGGTTTTACGTTGAAAATTTTAGTGTTGTATGATGTTGAACTATGGATTCAAAATCAATTATTTTCATCAATAATACTCTGTTTGGTAGTTCAGAAAGCAGAGGAATTGAACTGAATTTGAGAACTAGTTTTCATTTGTTTCAAGAAGCATTATGCTGCATTTTTTATTCAATGAATTTCAATGTATATATTTCAGCTACCAATGTAGTTTATTTACTAACAATTTCACTATGACTTTTTTTTTGCAGGTTTCTCAAACTATTCTCTTCATTTTCCCGAAAAGTCTCTTCTTTCCTAGAAAAGTTTTGATCTTTGAGTAATAAAAGGTTTGCTTCATAATTCCATCAACTTTTTTTTATCACGTTTGAAATATAATTCTAAAAATTAACAATTTATGACTTAACTTTTCATTTTTTACTAGTTTGGACTCTCGAGTCTTTGCCTAAATATCATCTACTTGGATCGTTTCCTATCAGTTTTTGAATTACATGCAAGTTCAGACGTTAGCCTCAATTTTGGTTTTTTCTGTTATTGCATCATAACAATATCCATGTAAATTTCAACTTTTTTATAAAAAAATTATGATGAATGCGTAAGTGTATCCCAATAATGCAGTCCACTTCGATTAGATTAGATTAGATGAGCAAAAAACTTGAATTGATTAGTTACTTTTATTTTTGTTACTAAAACCTAAGATGTAAGATTTTGATACTTTCAACTTCATAATCAATTAATTTTTATTTCCAAGTTACACTAATTTATGATGGAACAAATCCATAAAACTATACCTGTCTTGATACTATTTGATAAATTAATGTCTTAGGTTTTCATCATAAATCAATGTTTTGTATTTGGGTTGACCTTAAATTAATCTGCAATATTGTCCATCCGCTTGGACTGTAATTTGACGTTGCACTCTTCAACATTTTCAATTGATTTAAACTTAAAAGAAAAATCAATATATTCAATTATTAATTAATTTATTTAATAAGTAATTGTGAATGGATACGAAGAGAAGAATGAAAACAAGATAAGAATAGACTGATGAAAAGTTATTTATATTTCATCTCGAGAGTTAGCCTATTTATATACAAGTTTATATAGTGTAAATAAGGACACAAAATAAAACTCCTAAATTTAATCCCTAAGAATCTGTAACACTCCCCCTTAAGCTGGAGCATAGGTATTGATCATGCTCCACTTGTTACTGTTCGTGCCTTTGTAAACAAATCAGTAAGTTGTTCTCTTGTCTTCACATAACCTATGGAGATTGAATTGTCCAAAATTTTCTCCTGAATAAAGTGACAATAAACCTCGATGTGTTTGGTTCTTTCATGAAGAGTTACTCGATTATTGCACAAGAGCTTTGCTGTTGAGGAATACTCCAACCCAATTTCAGTTAACAGATGTCATATCCACATAATTTCACACGTGGGCTGTGCCATAGCCTTATTTCAATTCTGCACTAGACTGAGATTCAACATTTTGCTTCTTGCTCCTCCATGATACTAAGTTTCCACCAACAAAAACACAATATCCAGTAGTAGACCTCTTATCTATCTTAGATTTGGCCCAATCAACATTTGCAAAACACTCGATACGGGTATGCCCATGATTGTTGTATAATATGTTCTGTCCAGGAGCTCTTTTCAAGTAACATAAGATCTGCTCTAGGGCTGCCCAATGTTTGACAATGGGGGCAGACATAAACTGGCTAACAATACTCTCAACAAATGCAATATCCGAAGGAGTTACCGGTGAGATAATATGATTTCCCAACTATCCTTCTATACCTCTTAGGGTCATCAAAGAAATCACCATCATCTTTGTGAGAGACACATTGGTAACCATTGGAATAGTACAAGGTTTGGCTACCAACTTTCCAATTTTTGCTAGTAGATAACATGCTTTTACTGAGACCTAAAAAATTCCTTTCTTGCATCTCATCACTTCTATCCTCGAAAAATACTTTAATTGACCTAAATCTTTTGTGTGGAACATGGTATGCTAAAAATACTTTAGAGATGAGATCCATGCAGCATCATCTCTTGTAATAACAATGTCATCAACATATACTACAAGAAGAATAACTCTAGCCTCATATCATTTATAAAACACAGAATGATCACAATTGCTTTTCTTCAACCCAAACTATTGAACCAGCTCATTGAACTTTCTAAACCAAGCACAAGGGCTTTGTTTCAATCAATAAAGAGATTTTTTCAGATGACATACTTTTTCATACTTTCCCTGAGCAACAAATCCAAGTGGTTGCTCCATATATACTTCTTCTTGGAGGTCCCCATGAAGAAAGATGTTCTTTATATCTAATTGGTGAAAAGGTCAATTATGAAAAGTGGCTAATGAGATGAATAGATGAACAGAGGTGAGTTTTGCCACATGAGAGAGTATTTGAATAATCCACACCATAAGTGTTAGCATAACCTTTTGCAACTAATCTAGCTTCAAGTCTAGCAATTGAGCCATTTGGATTTACCTTAATGTTGAATACCCATTTGCACTCAACATGTTTACTAACAAGTAAATCCACTAGGTCCCAAGTACCATTTTCATCTAATGCATGTACTTCCTCCAACATCGCATCACACCAACTAAGATGATTCAAAGCCTCTAGAATTGTCTTAGGAATAGAAATAGAATCTAGGGATACAATTAAAGAGCAAGGAGACAAATGGTTAGATGAAACAAAATTAGAAATAGGATAGGTTCATTGGTGTTTACCTTTACGTAGAGCAATGGGAAGGTTAAGGTCACTTGGGGTTGGATCAGACAGTGGAAACACTGGTAAAAGGGTTGGATTTGATAATGAAGAAACAGGTATCAGACATGTATCATGAGTCTCTTTTTGTCTGGAGGAAACTTGAGTAGCCAATGGCGGAGTTGGATTAGTGACAGTGTACATTAATCAATCATCTTCCTCCCCTTGTCTTGGAAGATTTTAAGGCGATTCTTTTGAAAAGAATGATACTTGGTTTGAGAATGCAACATTTGTAAACACCAAATATTTCTTGAGGTCTGGACTATAACATCGGTATCCCTTTTGAAGGCAAGAATATCCCTAAAAATACACTTTTAAGGATTTTGGATCCAACTTAGTGACATGAGGCCGAACATCTCGAACAAAACAGTACACTTGAAAATTCTTGGTTTCATCGGAAATAATGGTTTTGATGGAAATAGAACATTGTATGGGTTATCACCATCCAGTACGGAGAAAGGCATGCGATTGATCAAAAAAATAGGTTGTTGAAATAGCATCAGTCCAAAATTATTTAGGAATTTTTGTTTGAAATAAAAGAACTCTAATTGTCTCTAGGAGATGCCTGTTTTTCCGTTCAGCTACCCCATTATGAGATGGCGTGTCAACACGAGGATTGATGAAAAATCCCATTTTGGATCATAAAGGCTTTGTAAGATTTGGAAAAGCATTCTTTAGCATTATCTTTGCGCAAAATTTGGATAGGCACACCAAACTGAATTCTTATCTTAGCACAAAAAGTCCGAAAATGAAAAAACACCTCTGACTGATTTTTCATAAAATATATCCACCCCTGAGTGATTTTTCATAAAATATATCCATGTTATTGGAGAATAATCATCCACAAACGTAACAAAATACTAGAATCTAGGTTTAAATTCTACCGAATATGGTCCCCAAACATTTGAGTGTACTAATTCAAAACTGGAATTAGATCATTTGTTAGATCTCGGGCTTAAGGGGCTCCGTCGATGCTTCACAAAGTGACATGCTTCACATTCTAACAAAGGTAGGTTTTGAAATTGTGGACATAACTTCTTCAACAAAGAAAGAGAAGGATGTCCCAATTGACAATGTGCTTTGATCGGATAGAGAACATTAGGACAAGTAACGAATCAAGGAACCCACGAGTCGAAAATACAAAGACCATCAAATGCATGTCCTTTACCAATAGTGCGTTTCGTCACAAGATCCTGCAAAAGACAATGGTGGAAAAAATGAGATGGTGCATTTTAGGTCACGGTTAAGTTTACTGACTGAGATTAAATTAAAGGTGAGTTTAGGTAAATTTAATACTGATGATAAGGTGATAAATGAAATTACGTTAGTACTTTCAGAACCAACAACTTTATAAGTGATTCCATTAGCATTAACAATAAGAGAAGGTGAATCTTGTGATTGAAAGGTAGAGAAGGATTGGGATTACCTGTCATGATATGTAGATTCTGATTGATGACCAATTTGAATGAAGAAAATAAAACATGCATTAGATTTAGCTGAATCCATAAATGAAGCAAAAGGAGCCACAATAAGACGGAAGGTAGCAAAACCAACAAAAGGAAACACTAAAAATGGTCCAAAACAATACCTGAGTAGTACTCAAACAGTATTGAGCAGTATCCAAACAATGCTCGTGAATAGTACCCAAACAATGTGAAACCTTAAAAAATAAAAATAAAAATAAAAAGACCCACGGATCTTCAATTGATCAAGCATTAGACCATCGGGCTATAATTGGACCAAGAAGTCGATGTTGGAGACGGAAGCCGTGGCCTAACACTGCCCCACATGCCCACATGCGTCCGCACGTGAAGAGAGTACTTGGATCTTTTGGCGGCGCATGGTGCTTACATGCGGACCCCTTGGACACCGGAATTAGCAGTTTAGTTGTCGAGCTAGTGGCGTACCTTCCTGTGCTAGTGGAAACAACAAAATACCCTAATGATTCGTGTTCCAAACAACAAACACGAACTCATTGAATAGAGCCAAGTGGCTTTGATACCATGTTGATGAATACAAAGAGAAGAATGCAAACAAGAAAAAAATAGATTAATGAAAAGGTACTTATATTTCATTTCTTGAGTGAGCCTATTTATATACAAGTTTGTATAGTGTAAATAAGGAAAGAGAATAAAACTCCTAAATTTAATCCCTAAGAATTTGAAACAATATTAATTATCAATCATATATTAATTAGATTTTATGATAATTAATAAAATATTTTTTTATTTAGAATGTTATTCGTTTACAGTATGTTTGGTTAGCTATAATGCTAAACCATTAGAGCTGAATTGAGTTGCCCATCCCTATTCCATTATTTGGTTGGCTGTAATGGGCTATTGCAGCCCTATTCCATACAGCCTTATTCAAGGCAAAACTGCCGTTTACCCATTCAGCGTGTGTGATTTCAACTTTACCCTTCTCCCTCTTTTTCATTCTCACGTCTGAAGCAACTTCTTTTTTTCATTCTTCCCATTTCCTTCCAACCTCTCTCTCTTTTTCATTCTCACGTCTGAAGCATCTTCTTTTTTTCATTCTTCTTCCCATTTCCTTCCAACCTTCTCACTCTTTTTCATGCTTCTATCCTGACCAACCCTTTGACAAACCCTATTGTTTAGTTTTATTTTTCCCTTTGCTCTCGTCTCGCTTCCTGTGAAGGCTAAAGCGGCTCCTTTCTTTCAGCTACCCACGCTTTCAAGCTTCCAACTTTTCCAGAAGCTCCAAGGCTGAAACCGAGGAGAAGACGCTACAATTACTAATTTGGGATTCCATCCTCAGTTTTGGCTAATACCCTTTCCAAGGTATAAAGCTCTCGTTATTAATTTCATCATTTTATTTCAAGCTTTATGTCCATAGTTCTGATATGGGTTACTTTTATTCGACTCGTTCCTGCTCAAAATTTGGTCCTTTTTGAGTAAATTAGTCTATGCTTTTGATTAGTTTGATAGTGGCTACCATATCATATGTTTCTTTTATGTGAAACACTGCTTTGCTCCTTCGAATTTGGAACTGGTAGACTATTGTTTGCCTTTAGTCTGCTATATATATATATGGTGTGGAAAAGTTATTGGTATTTGTTATATCTAATTTCTTTGTTTTAAAAATTTTTCATTGGGAAACTTTTTTGTTAAAGAAAGCCATTCTTGTGTTTGATTATAATGAATATATATAGACTTCCTTTTATCATTTCTGATTTGGTTTGATTTTATTGTAACTTGTTATAACCAAACTGAAATTCGAATTCAATTGCTATAGGTGCCTAACATAATGTCATGGTCAAGATTTTCTAGTAGAATTTATTGTTCAATGTTCATTTCTTTCTTTTTTGCTGCTGCACTTGCAGTGACACATAGGTGCCTAACATCATGTCATGGTCAAGAATTTCAAGTAGAATTTCTCTCTTGAATCACTCGAATAATCTACGGATTTTGTCACAGGAATCAAGGTAATCACCATGTTACCAATATACAAATTTGGGCCTTTTAATTTTGCTTGTGCCATTTGGAACTTTTACTTGAAGAACTAAGACACAGGTATTTATGCTTGGTTGTAAAAGCCTAATAATCTAAATTATTCTTTCACAGTCTTGCTTTAGCCTTTAAAGGGTAATTCTCTGAAATTTGGATACATCCAGAGTTCAAAAATTTTTTCTTTTCCATTTCATATTTCTCCCAAGTCCCAACCTTAATGCAAGCATGCTATTCTAAGAAGTGTATTACCCGAGTGAACATTTTTTGGTGCTCCAGGTTTCTTCCTGATTCTTTATATTCGAGTTACAAGTTCTTTAAAGCTTCTTCTGGGTGTGGCAACAATGGTCTGATGCCAAGATGGGAATTTAGCACAAAGCCTCTAACAAGGTCTTTTGATTTCCATCCTTATGGTTCTCGATGTTTAGTGAGATTATCTTCCTTTAGCAGTCAGCGCCACTATGCTTCTCATGCATCCCATGCTTCCACTGAGCAGAAATCCAAAAAGACTCTTTTGTATCTTACTGCATTAGTGTTTGCAATGGTGGGAAGTAGTTACGCTGCCGTCCCACTATACCGAAGATTCTGCCAGGCTACTGGGTATGGTGGTACTGTCCAACGACGTGAGGTGAAGCTGAGTTTGTGCTATTTTTTATCCTATCCTTTTACTATTTTCAGGCTTTTCTTTTCTTTTTTTCTATTGGTTTTCAACCAGAACATATACTTGTTTTCTTTAGAGTGTTGAAGAAAAGATTGCTCGGCATGAAAAAGATGGGACAGTAGCAACAAGGTGCACTTTCTAGGCTTTGGATGTAAGAGCTTATGTTTATCTATATTTTTCATGATTATCATCATAATGTCCTTTCTGTTAATTTTATTGTGATTCTATTTCAATGCTTAGTTTTTGTACTGTTTTATGTGTTGAACCTGGTTCTGGGGTTTGTTTCTGCTTGTAACATTCTCAGTTCTACTTTTTGACATTTTCTGCTTAGATATGTATATGTTTCTTTGGTTAGTTGTAATCATGATTATTTATTATTATTATTATTGTTTTTAAAGTGAGATTTGTGGAAGAATGGGACAGAAACGAGTTCCTATGAGAGTGATAAGGCTTTATTCTAACTTCTATTCATTCCCTCAATGAGAAACCGGTTACCATTCTTCTTATTAGAAAAATGATGGGAAAACGTTGAAACTTGTTTGTTGCAAGAAACATTTGAGTATGATGGGGAAACAACTTAAACCAATAATGGTCTTAGTATGTTATTTCTGAAACAAATCAAGAGGGGAATGGGATGTTTTATGAGGCAAAACCATAAAAGGTGTCATAAGACAGATTGCAGGGTATCACTCCCTTCTGATTATACTCTTTATACAGATGCGACTTTTTTACAAGAGGGTAACAAATAGGAGTGAGGTGGTAAATTTTGGTATCATTCATCACTTCACATCAGCCAGTTTGATTCAATTCAATTCATGCATTTCTAAAGATGCTATTATGAAGCTGTTAGACTTGCATCACGATATGATCTTTCTTGTACTTCTATGCCTTTGTTTGAGAAATTTTCTCTTATCCTTTTAGGGAGATAGTAGTGCAATTCAATGCTGATGTGGCGGACGGAATGCCCTGGAAATTTGTTCCAACTCAAAGACAGGTTCTTAACTTCTCTGTTGTTTTGGGGCACTGTAGAGTGGTGCTTTTATCAATTATTTTCTTATTTTTTTTATTTTTCTGCTAGGTGAGAGTCAAGCCTGGAGAAAGTGCTCTTGCTTTTTATACTGCTGAAAACCGAAGTTCAAAACCCATAACTGGTGTCTCTACTTATAACGTCACCCCTATGAAGGTACTGATACTTTCTCATGCTCCATTATGAAATTTGGATCTTTGAAATTTGTTATTTCTAAAGTTAAGTTATTGGTGTTTGTTTAGATCTTTGTCAACCTCTCAAACGTTATTTGGTTGTGTGAGCCATTAGGCTTTTTAACCATTTCTTGCTAGCTTAGGTTTGACTTGTGCTGTTTAGGCTTGAATTATGTACATGATTTAGTAGTCTTCCTTTCAATATTATTGTTCAAATAATTTATTCTGTGTCATATCCTTGTTACTACATTTCTAGTTTGGATTGAGAAAATTGTCTGCTGAGCTCTGCTACTCATTTTTCCTCTTGTGCATGTCATAGATTCCATGACATACACTTCCTTTTCTCTTTCTCACTCCGTGTCTAAATTTATTTCTGGAATTTTTCAGTGGAACCCGCATGAGTCTATGCCTAATCTCTTATAAAGCATGTTTGAAGGTTTCCGGTATCATTATTTTATATTTATAGTTTGCCATTGGGGCTTCTAGGTGTCACAATAGGAGAATCTGCAATATTGTTTTTCTAATGGTCTTAGCCAGGAAGAATCTGTATTACAACTGTTAATTTAATCGGAATATTTCTTAATGAGGGTATCTTCAAGTTTGAGATAAAATTATTGCAATCAACTCTTGTTTTAATTTTCCTTTTGCAAGCAACAAAGGAAATAATATTTATGTAAGATAGGCCTAAAGTATCCAATAGCTAAGATAGAATTCCAATCCTGAAGATGGCCCGTGAGGCAGGTTAAAGCTCACTTTCGAACCACGCAGTTGTTTTCATATGTTTGTACCAATACTTGGCTTTCTTTATCCTCTAATTTTTTTATTTTTTATTTTACATAGTTTGATTATCCTTTTCTACAAATTGGATGACCAAAGAAACATTAGGTGAAATACAATGAGCTTCTTATGAGATGATAAGCTAGAAAGTGGAAGCAAAAAAACCTTTAGGGCGAAAAAATTGATTACATTGGAACACATTAACTTACTGGTAATGTTTGTCATTATCATATCACAAGCCTTAAAGCTTTGACTCGGTTTCTTGCTTGTTCGTGTTCCTCTTCAGGCTGCTGTTTATTTCAATAAAATCCAGTGCTTTTGCTTTGAGGAGCAGCGTCTTCTTCCTGGAGAGCAGATTGACATGCCTGTAAGCCTTTTTACTGTTGAAAAGGCAAAACTAGTTGGTGATTGTCAACTAACCTGTACTTTCTTGCAGGTTTTCTTCTACATAGATCCTGAGTTTGACACAGATGCCCGAATGGATGGTATAAACAACCTGATTTTATCATATACTTTTTTCAAGGTTTCCGAAGAATAGAAGGGGGATATATAAATTCATAGTGAAAATAGAATATCATTCACATGAGAATAAAAACTATTGGTTAGGATCCCATTTTCATATACTCGGAGAAGAGGGAGAAGAAACATTCTTTTGTCGGAATTATTTTGTTATTAGTCTCCTTTCACCTCTTTATGGTGGAAACAGTCTATTTTTGTACCAGGCTCCTCCCTCTTCATACCAAGGAAGTGCAGAACTTGTGTAAAATCCTTGGCTGTTCTAGTATGGAGTAAATGCGATGTCACTGTCCGTATGTGTTTTATCTACTATGGAGTTCCTATCACTGTTTGTCTGCGTTGGTCGTTGTGAGTTTTCAATCATACCAAGTACATACATGAGCATATTCATCGTAATCTCTTGATATAATTCAAGAGATCTTGTGCATTGAAAAGGAAAAAAATGAACATAATCAAATTAACTAAAAATGGTAGGTTTTAATATATGAGTTAGTAATAAACTAATTTTAATTGCTAATATTTAGTGATTTATATGATTTGTTTGCGACAACAATAAAGAAAATGTTTTTCATTCGTAGTAAGTTTAAATTTATAATAATAATTTTTTATTTTATATCTAATGTTTTAACACTTGTAAGTTAGTGTGATGAAGTTGTTGATACCATATATAACAATACTAAACCAATTCATTTCTGTACAAGGAATAATATTTCTATTAACTGTGGAAGACGGGAACCCTATCCCAAGTGTAACTTTAAAAGAAAAAGAAAAAAAAGGCAGCCTAAGCCTTGCAAAATCTTCATCCACTTCCTCTTTTATTAGAAGAATCTGTATTTAACTTCAAATTCAACTATGGTATCATCTGCTTCTGAATCTTTTTGTATAATAAGCCAATGCTCTTCTATCCACTGAGTGTAAGTGATGAATGCTTTGCCTCATTAGACAAAGGAGCAATACATCAAGCCTAGATTTGTTGTTGGTTTCTGTCGATTTCCTCATAATTCTATTTTTTTTACAATGTCAAAGTTCATTGATGAAGAAGGGACTTGTTTGATGTTCATTGGATCATGTCTACAATAATTAATTACCAGAATGATTTGAGATTTTATTTCCTTCAACTATTTTTGGGTTTGATTATCAAATAAATTCATGAATCTATTTGGATTTGATCAAATTGGTTCATCATGGATGTTTGGATTTGATCAAATTGATTGGTTTAATCAGGAATTGGTTGAGTATCAAGTTAGAAAAGACATTAAATTGGTTGCCTTAGGTTGGGTATCCAAGTTGGAAAAGGCATCAAATTGGTTGCCTTATGTATTTATATGAATTGTTGAATTAGGTTAAAAAACTAGTTAATCGGTTTTTAATTTTTATAAATATTATTTTTATAATTTTTTTAATAATTTAATTAATTAATTCATTGATAAATTAGTGGTAAAATCAATTTGACTATCGACTTGGTCCTTACAACTTTTGGTTTGTAACTTTTTGTTAATATATGAATATTATGCTTGAATGTGAAATATAATTTTCAAGTTATTTATTACTTCTAATATTTTATTTTTTATTGTAGAATAATTAAATTATTTGTTTCATTAATGATATTTTAGCACATTAAATATGCATTGTAGTTTAAAAATAATAAAGTAGATTATATATTTTTTTATAGTATGATATATTTTAATTTTTTAATTCATATAATAATAATTATATTAAGAATGTTATTAAATTATATTTTTTTATTAAATTATATTTAATAATAATTATGTTAAAATATGGTTAAATTATTTATTATTTTATTAAATTATTTTCAATAATAATCTTATTAAAATTTAATAACAAAAACAATAATCATCTACCTAAAAAAAATTAGCTAAGGGTAATTTGATCATTTTAGTTTTTTTCCTTAAACTATTACAACATCATTCCATTCAACCAAACATAATAATACTATAACAGTTTTATTCTATTCCATTCAACCAAACAGTTGAATTACTTATTACAGCTCTATTCAATTATAACCCTATTTCATTAGAACTATAGTGAACCAAACGTACCCTTATTAATTAAAATGTGGTAATAGTAACTAAATAGTTAAGAACTTATCATATTGCATGAGACGTTGAATTTAAATCTGACACTAACACCATTTTTGGTTCAATGTAATGTGCTATCTATTTAAGGGCCCTACTAAACATGTGTTTGGTTGAAAGGAACGAGTTTTTATGCGTCATGTCATTTAGCCCTTTTTTTCCAATTCTATTTCGAGTGCAGCCTGAATAACAATTCATTGGCCCCCATCTATATTGTAATTTAGCCATGGGAGGTAGAGGAAGCAAAAATTAAACTTCCATTGTTGCATCAGTATTCACCATTGTTTCCACCACAAATCATCTTGACCCTAAAGTAATGTTAGTAACAAACTCCTCACTCACCCAAATCTGCTAGTTTCTATCTTGGTTTAGAACCAAATGCAGAACTCTCTCTGTCTTGGTCTCGCCCTTTGTCTGCCATTCTCCAATTTGCAAGTTCAATGACATAAACATATATATCAAAATCATTTGGAAAACAGGGTTTTCTCTTCTTCTTTTCCTTCTATTTAATTGATTAATTTTCTGTTTGAAAGATCTTTAGATTTGGTTTGTGAAAGTATTGTTGAATGCTCAGACTGCTCACAGTAGTTCTCTTTCACCTTAGTATTGGATTATACCATCACATTCTTAGCTTTTTAATTACTTAAAGTAGTTCACCTTCTCCTTAATTGCTATTATACTGTTGAAGATCTGTGTTTTGTCTTCATTAGCATAGATTACTTGTTACATATGTAAGTTGTTAGATGTTTTCTATGGTCATTCTGTGCAAAGAATGCTATTGCAGAAAAGATATTTGTGTTATATATTTGATAATAGAGAAAAACTATTTGCTTGTGTTGATGTGTTGTTTCCTTAATTGTTATCAACAGGCTGTCTCAAGAGGTCTTGAAGAGAAGGCCCCTAAGAAACCTGCATCAAAAGCTACTGAAAAGAAAGGGGAAACTGTTGAAGTAGCTAAATAAGAGCCCCTTGATCCTGTGGCTGAGAAACTTCGCCAACAAAGGTAAAATTTAATACTTTTAGCTTCTAGAGTTATGACACTAAGAAACTTCCCCAGTTATTCAAAGTGGGTGTTACTGCATCTGCACTTGTTTGATTTAAGCTCATCCAAGTTAAGAACTATTGCTTTGTAGGTCCTCTAAACAACATTAGTTTTTTCTTCCCATTTGCATACTTGGATCTCAGAAGTTTGTGGCATTCTTTACTCGTGGTTAAAATTTTCACTTAATTTAGGATTTTAAATCAATTTTGAGAAATAAATGGCATAATTTTTAAGATCATATATTCATTGGAATCCTTAGCCTTAGGCAGTTAGGCTTGCTTCATACAACCTGGAAAAAATATTTATTCAATTGAAAAGATTTAGTGAAAATCCAACATAACCCTATTACTTAATGAGGGTGAAAATATTATGTGTAGTATATATAGATATAGATGTAATAGAAAAAAGGTCGTCAGATACTGGGCGTACATTGGGTCAAACAATCCAAGAAAAAACATTTTGAAGTTTCAGCCTGTAATTTGTTTTTGGGTCGGTGACAGCACATTTCAACTCCCATTTCAATATTCAAAAAGAAGAAAAAGGGTTTCATAGTGAGCTCCTCTATCAGTTGCCTGCTGCATTTCATTGTTCAAAACAATAAGGTTTGAATGCAGAAGTCGTAAAAATGGAATGTGTTGTTCAAGGAATTATAGAGACACAGGTAAAAATTCATGCCAAAAGTACTTTTTTTAACCAACTTTGGAAATCATGTTAAGAAGATTTTGGTTTCTGTTCTTTTTTTTTGAGATTTGCAGTATGTTGAAGCACTCGAAATTCTACTTCAGGGTCTTTGTGGGGTTAATAAAGAACGCTTAAGAGTCCATGAAATTTGCCTTAAAAGTGGCCCAAATCTTGGTAAGTATTCACGTTCTCACTTTGCCAAAGTTCTAATTTTTCTTACAAGCCTATGAAGTATCAGATGATAGAAGCAATTTTTGCTTTTTGGTTTTTCTTGTAAATGAATTTGCTGCTTAATCATGTAGTTATTCATGAGTCATCACTTGCTTTATTTGTAATATAAGACTAGTAATTAATAAACCTCTTGATCAAATTGTTTGGTTATGCGCTGCTAATGCTATGAATTTCACAGGATTTGTTGCTTCAGAGGTCAGATTATTGTGTGATCTTGAGCAGTCTGAACCTACATGGTAAACCAGAATTTTTAGTTTTGTTAATTTTGGGTATTTGATTGTTATTTTGGATGTTTATAGCCTTCTATATTGTTTGTAGGACTGTTAAACATGTTGGGGGTGCATTGAGGGGTGCTGGGGTAGAGCAAATTTCTGTTCTGGTTAGGAGTATGGTAGAAAGCAAAGCAAGCAAGAATGTGCTTCGATTATTTTATGCACTCGGATACAAGTTGGATCATGAGCTGCTGAGAGTGGGAATCACCTTTCATTTCCAAAGGGGTGCTCAGATAACAGTAACTGTTTCATCTGTTAATAAGATGCTAAAACTGCACGCAACCGATGAGGCTGTGCCAGTAACACCTGGTATACAGCTGGTAGAAGTGACCGCCCCTGCAACATCGGAAAATTATAATGAAGTAGTTGCTGCTGTGTCTTCCTTCTGCGAATATCTTGCACCGTAAGAAATTAATCTGCCTTCTCAACATGCATGATTATTGCCCAACTTGTCTATCTTATCCAATTTTTACTATGTGCTTAGAAACCGACACACTAATTTATAGATGGTTGTATTTTATTGAACTGATACAAGCTTGTGGTGTTTAATTTTACAGGCTGCTGCATTTGTCAAAGCCAGGTGTTTCAACCGGTGTTGTGCCTACGGCTGCTGCAGCTGCTGCATCTCTTATGTCTGATGGTGGGGGCACAACCTTGTAACTGGATTTGTAAAATTGCAGAATGTTGATTATGTACTTTTGCATAGTTGATTCATTCTCCTCGTATATGGCTATCAAACATAATGTCACTGTAGTTTTAATCTCAAGACACATGATTAGACTGTAAAAACGATGGGGGAATTTATGGAGCTTCTGGATGGGATGTGTACAGGTTAGTTGAGCTTTAAACACAGAATTTCTATACTACAACTTCTTGAAATTAATATTCGTGAGATGAGCCATCATCAGGTTAAGCATAGTTTATTTCACAAATGAGTTAAGAATTTTCCACAAGTTCTACATTTTTAAAAATATATATATTAAATTATGGTATATATCACTTTGTTAATTTCATTTGTGGAATTAGAAAATTTTATTAATAACGAATACCATATTTGAAGACTTAGCTTGTGTTGACACCATGCTTGGTTGAGTGTAATCCCATAACTATTACTTGTCTATTCGGTGGGTTTAGGTTATTACTTTGTTTGGTTAGGGGAGTTGGCGAACCGGCCCGTAATGGAAATGGATGCTATTACGGGATGGCCTGTGATAGTCACTCCATGACATGGGCTAAGAATAGGGATTCCATTTCAGATGAAATGAAAATGTAATCGAAATTATTGCTGGACCAAAATATCCCTTCTTTATATTGTTTGCTCGCTTGGTTTTTCAAATTGCTTTCTCCAAATTGAAATCTACGATTGAAATCGGCGACTTGTAGATGCTCTGTTCACTCGCTTTAAGTTGTTTATCCTAATTGAAAGGTAAATTATGTTAAAATTTCTATATTATTCATTTTCCATCTTCATCTCTTTTCGAAAGACTTTGCCTTTTTTTTTTTTTTAATGTTGTGTTTCCTTGAATTTGGCTTAATTTGGGTATGATTTTTTCCCTAAATTAACAAAGAAATGTGAAGATTTAAAAAATAAATTTGCTTTTTTTTGGATTTTCTTTTTTCCCCGACTATTACTTTGCCAATGTATTTTTTTTCCTAGATGAACCCAAAAATTATAGAAAAAAAAATGTTTTTATCAAGTCTTTTTCTTTTCGTTTGCCCCGAGTTTTCATTAATCAGGTAATGTTATTTTTTTTTAGATTTAAAAAAGTTCAAGATTTTTAGAAAAAATTTGATTTGTTTCAAGATTTATTTTTTGTTTCCCACTAAATTTTCCTTATATGTTTCCAAATTTGGCAATTTAAATTTGGTTTGTTGTTTGCTTCCCTCCAACGGTTGCTTCATTTTTTTTTGTATGACTTCTTAATCTATAAAAATTTCGCAACGGGCTTGTTGCTTATTTTGGAATTATATTAATTTGTGATTTTTTTTATTTTGTAGGTAAGCAATCTGAAGTTTATGGTTTTTGCTAGTTGTTTCTCAAAAAAACTTGTCTTTCGAATGTAAATTGAGAAACTAGATAGGATGAATAGAGTTTTTTTTTTTTAAAAAACTATGTGAGATGTTACAAAACTTTAGGAGAACTGAAGTCGTCAAGGAACATGCTTGTTGATTAGCAAGTGACAATGTTCTTACATATCATTTCTCATCACTTTAAAAATCGAGTTATCAAGCATCATTTTAATAGGTCTGGGGGAACCATTAGCAGACCATTTCACAATGTTTTAAATGTTGTCATACGCTAACAAGACGTGTTATTTAAACAGGTAGAGCCAATTACAACTAATTCTACGAACTCAAGGTGAAAATGGTTCAATGTATTGGAGTGGGTTCCATATATAGCTTGTACATAGTTCATTTGATTTAGATTTAAATATAGCATCCTAACTCGAAATTTTTAAACTATTTCTGTAGAATTACTTAGGTGCTTTAGATGGAACCCATATTAAGATTAGGGTTCCAAAACTTGATAAACCTAGATATTGAACGTGAAAAGGTGACATAACAACAAATATGTTAGGTGTTCGTACACCTGATATTCTATTTGTTTATGTTCTTCATGATTGGGAAGGTTTCGTTGCTGATGGACGAGTTCTTCGAAATGTCATTAGTAGGAGACATGGATTAAAACTTTCTTATGGTAAAGTGCAAAATTGGAGGAATTTGAATTAATTTTTAAGATCGTACTTTTTTTGGAAAGTTATTCATGATAAATAGTTTTTTTATAGGTTGTTATTATCTAATTGATGCTGGTTACACAAGTTTTGAGGGCTTGCTTGTGCATTTTAGCGGACAATGATATCATTTGAATGAATGGTGCCGGGTCACCAACCAAGTATTCCAGAAGAAATTTTCAATATGAAATATGCTCCAGCATGCAATGTTATTGAAAGATGCTTTGGGTTATTAAAACTTAGATGGGGAATACTTAAGAGTCCATCATTTTATCCTGTGAGGTTGCACAATAGAATCATTATTTGAACTTATATGAGTCTTGATCCTATTGAACCGAAGTTGGGAGAAGGATTACCTAGTAATGTGATAGAGGACGATGAACCGAATATTGTAAATATTCATCCATCGGATGCATGGGCTACTTGGAAGATAGAAGTAGCCAATTAAATGTTCTATGAATGACAATCATCTAAAAATTAATTAGGTTTACTAAAACATAGTGGAAGGTTAATTTGTTTATGTTATTTTATGTATCTAGTTTATGAAACTTCGGATGTCTCGGCTACACAATCGAAATTGTCGAATCCAAACCAAGATTTTCCACATTTTAAAAGAAGAAGAAGAAAAAATTTTAATGTAAGTGAACAAATTTCTTCTACTTCACTTATTGATGCTACCATGTTATTGGGGGGAAACATACAGACTGTTGGTTTTGAATTAAGTAGGAGCATTGTCTCTGAAGTGCTAATTCAAGAGAAGTAAAAATGCTAATTCAAGAAAATGCCCAAAAATTATATCTGGCCTTAGGTCAAGTAGAAAGATTAACTGAGGATGAGGGCTTTCTTGCGTTGAGCAAAATTCCAAACTATCTAATGCAAATGCTCGTTTTCTTAAGTCTACCTTCTTTTGTGCGATTGAAATGGGTGAGAAGATTTATTTCTACCTATTAAAAATCATGGTTGTGTTGGTATAATGACATAATAGAATGCCACAGACTGTTGTACCCTTTTGTTGCTATAAAATGTAACATATAGATTATGGCATATAAGCTAATGACATCATCTAACTTTTCATTAATGTATGAACATGATGTTTGGATGTAAAATATAATTCTCAATCTATTTATTACTTCTAATATTTTGCTCTTTAGTTTAGAGGATAATTAATTATTTGTTTCGCTAGTAATATTTTAGTACATTCATAACAACCCATTTTTAGTGGTGTTGAAAACAGTAGTTTCGGGACAACAAATCTGACTAGTGAGTCTATAATTATTATTTAATACTTATGAGTCAAATATAGTATTATGTTGAATTTTGATTGGATAATTTCTACTAATTGAATGAATATTTAAATATAAGTGGTTTGTCCCTAGAGTTAAATGGTTATGGAAAATAAGGTATCGAGACCTCGTTTCTATAAGCCAAGCTCGTAAATATTTTTATTAAATATTTACAGTTACTATTTAGGTAATTTGAAGTTTGGTCCGAAAATTTCAATGTTTGACTAGTTAATTAAGGAAAAATAACTAAATCGTAAAAGATATAAACTTTCATCACTATTGATTATTATTAATTAAATTGCATAATCAAAGCTTGTTTAAGGATTTATAAGGCAATTAAGTTGTTACTAAAGTGAGTGGATGGTTTATGATATTTTTTTAGCTATAATATTATAAAATTTAATTAATTAAGTTAATAAACAATAGTTAAAAACATAAAAAAAATATCATCATCTTTTTTATTGAGTTTTTCCACCAAAAAACAAAGTGAAAGCCTCGATTTTTAGAGCTTGTGGTTTGGCCAAACAAAGATTTAATGCATGTAAGTGATTTTTCTATTTGTTTCTCGTAAATTTTATGGTTTTGAGGTCATTGTAACTTAATCTAGTTAACCCATGGTTTATTTTGTAAAATTGTTAAAGGTTTAGGGACTTGCCAATGATGAATTTATAGTGTTCATGTGATTAGATGAAAGATTTATAAGTTTGGTTGTTGATTAGGACTATTTTGTAAAGGAATTTTGATTAATTTTGAATTTAGGGACTCATATGAAAATATATAAAATTTAGAATGTAAATTTTGTGAAATTTTCAAATGTTTAAGGGTTTATTTGGGGTGCTATTAAAATTAGTTGAGTATTAGGGATTAAATGTGAACATTTAAATAGTTTAGTTTTAAGGACTAAATTGAATGAAGTATAAAAGTTTAGGGAAATTTATAAAATAAATTTTATAAGTCGCATGCATAAAAATGAGTATTATAATGTATTTGAATTTGATAAATTAAAGTTAATTATTATATAGATCAAGAATTGAACCGTATGGAGGATAACAGGGGAAAAAGAAAAATCGCAAATGAGTCCCTATGAGTCAACCGTTAGCCATACATATTAAGTAAGTTCATAGTATAAATATATGTATATATTTATGTTTTATGCTGATGTGAATTACTTAATTAAACCATATTACATTGTTAATGTTGGATTAAGATTATCAACTGTTTTCGATTAAATGTTAGGTGAGTATGACTTATTTGTAATGTGATAAACATGCATGAGTTATATGTTCTTCGGAAAAAGCATAATTGAACCATAACATGTGTACGAGTGTATATTTAGAAGTTCCTCTGAATTATAAATGTGATAATTCTGTTTAAATGCCCATTTGATCGTAGTAAACGATTAGGATATGATTAGCATGTCAATAGGGTTAGTACGCACGCTTGTATGGGATTGCACATGTAACACCCCGTACCCGAGATCCGGAGTTGAACACGAGGTGCTAATGGACTTAACTCCTTACTTAAACAGCTCATACAATTCATTTTTAAAATTTCCAGACGAGCTGGCTAACTGCATCACAGTCACTCTAAAAATCATATCTCGAGTTCCAAAACTCGAAATCCAATTCCGTAAATTTTTCCTGAAACTAGACTCATACATATATTTACTAATTTTTTTCTAGAAGTTTTGGTTGGGCCAATTAGTACAGTTTATTAGTTAAAGTCTCCCCTGTCTCAGGGTTTGACTACTCTGACCTTCATGCATTACGACTAAGATATCTCCCTGTACAGGGCTTCAATACTTATGTCGTTTGTTTCTAATGAAACTAGACTCAAAAAGGAATCTGTACATATAAAACATGACTTCTAATTATCTCTGGTTAATTTATGGTGAATTTCTAAATTCAAAACAGGGGATCCAGAAATCGCTCTAGACCTGTTTCACAAAAACTTAAACATCTCATAAAATACGGCTCATATGGCCGTTTTGTTTCTTTCATATGAAAATAGACTTTCGATTACATAATTTATTCATTATTTAATTAAATTTATACTATTTTTAGTGATTTTTCAAATTCACATCACTGCTGCTGTCAGCATCTATTTTGAGGTAAATTTTACCTATTTCATAGTTTTCCATGAATCCACTAGTAAATTGACATACATTATTTCCAAGTATAATCACGATTAGCCATGACATACGTAGCACCAATAGGACCATGATTGGCCATTCCAATGGCTAATCATTACCAAACATTTCCACACCACTTAATAACCATATCATAAGACCATATATACAAAATGATCATAATGTTATACTCAAAATATACAAGCCATTTTCGCATGGCTATACAAATATACATTACTAAAGGATAATTAATTAACAACAAGGGTCAGCCCTATACATGCCATTATCAAGTTCAACTGAAGAGTACCAAAAAGTGGCTTAGATAGTGTGGATGACTTCGACTTTGACACCTCCGAGTCCGATAGCTGACGAACAAAATCTATAATACAGAGAATTTAAGCAACAGAGTAAGCGTTTCGATGCTTAGTAAGTTTATAAGTAAGGAACTCATTTGAAACAAAAACACAAAAGAAATAGCATTCATAAGGATAAATAAATGCCTATGCACAAGATCACGTATTCGTTTTAATTTACACATTTATCAATAGGTTTATACATTCGAAGTCAAACTTAACTAAATTTCATTTGATTCAATTTCATGTAGCTCGAGTGAGCTATAGACTTCATATAATCCTAAGAAATGGCCGGAAGAGCATTATTCGATTATGTAATCACAACTGACACTGTACCAATTTTTTTTCCAATGTATATACGATCTATACATGGTCATATTAGGGATTATGAGCACATTAATCGGAATTATTACGATAAAGTCGCACCTTTCCAAACATAAATACCTTCGAAATTTGGCTCGGATGTAACAACCAGCACAAATGCCTTCGGGACTTAACCCGGTTATAATAACCCGCACGAATGCCTTCGGGACTTAACCCGGTTATAATAACCCGCACGAATGCCTTCGGGACTTAACCCGGTTATATTTTTTTTTCCAGCTCATAGCCTGCGGACCTTTAGTCCGGATAGATTCTATCAATATACATATCATCATTCACATTTCAACTCCAAAGTTATACTCAAATTCACATGTTCATAACACCATTACAGCTTAACTCCAAATGATCCTCACTATGAATCGCATACCCACATTAATTAATGAATAATTTTATTCAAGTGCCAACCAAAAATTTCGATTCATTTACCATATTCTTATAGGCATCTTTAATTATGTATACTAGAAGAGCCTACTTAAAAACTTACCTCGGTATATTGAAACGGTAGTAGATTGGCTACTCTATTGCCTTCTCTTTTCCCCTATCCGACTTCGATCCTCCTTTCTCTTTAGCTTAATTAAGACTAGGATGACCGAATGGTGTTCCTCCCCTAAACTTCTTTCACATTCGGTTCTTCAAGAAACAAAGATGAACACTTTGTTTTTATCACCCATGTTCTCTTTATTCTTTTATTATTATTCAATAAATAAAAGCCATTTAATTAACATATTGATAATAGAATATATATATTATTTATTAACTAGCAACATGGCCGGCCACCAACAATAAAATGGGCAATTTAACATGCAAAACCATTCCTTTTAGTACCTTTATTATAAACCACTTTTAAAAATTACCCATCATCTTTCACATTTTTCACACATAAGTCCTATTTACAATTTCATATTCAATTGTCAAAATTAAAGCATAAAACCTTCATATATGCATGTGCACACACAATAAACATGGAATATGACATTTAATTATTTTTCTGTGTCTCAGTTTTGTGGTCCCGAAACCACTTCCCGACTAGGGTCAAAATAGGGCTGTCACAACTCTCCCCCACATAAGAAATTTTCGTCCCCGAAAATCTTACCAGTGAACAAGTTAGGATATCGTTCTATCATAG
This sequence comes from Gossypium hirsutum, assembly GCF_007990345.1. Lineage (NCBI taxonomy): Eukaryota > Viridiplantae > Streptophyta > Magnoliopsida > Malvales > Malvaceae > Gossypium > Gossypium hirsutum. The sequence goes on from NC_053434.1 coordinate 48,265,338, forward strand.
AGTTCTCGGGTTCCCAAGTAGCTTCTTCCATCCCGTGCTTGAGCCATAACACTTTTACTAAAGGAACTTTTTTGTTTCGTAACTCTTTCACCTCACGAGCTAGGATGCGAATTGGTTCTTCTTCATAACTCATATCGGATTGAATTTCAACCTCTGAGGGATTAATTATGTGCGAAGGATCAGATCTGTAACGTCGAAGCATCGAAACTTGAAAAACGTTGTGAATCTTTTCGAGATTAGGGGGTAAAATCAATCTATATGCCACTGGACCAACTCGTTCGGATATTTCATACGGCCCTATGAACCTCGGACTCAATTTGCCCTTACAGCCAAATCTGAGTATCTTTTTCCAAGGTGAAACTTTAAGAAACACTTTGTCTCCCACCTGATACTCAATATCTCTTCGTTTTAAATCCGCGTACGACTTCTGACGATCTGATGCTGCCTTCAGACTTTCACGAATTATTTTTACTTTCTGCTCAGCATCTTTAATCAAATCAACTCCAAAAATTCTACTTTCACTGAGCTCGGTCCAAAATAATGGTGTACGACATTTATGACCGTACAAAGCCTCGTAAGGTGCCATCTTAATACTTGATTGAAAACTATTGTTGTAAGCGAATTCAATCAAAGGTAAATACCGTTCCCACGAACCACTAAACTCAAGGATGCAACATCTCAACATATCCTCGAGTATTTGAATTATTCGTTCGGATTGACCATCAGTCTGGGGATGAAAAGCGGTGCTAAAATGTAACTTGGTACCCAAAGCTTCTTGAAATTTCTTCCAAAATCACGATGTGAATCTCGGATCTCTATCTGACACAATAGAAATGGGTACTCCATGTAACCTTACAATCTGGGATACATACATTTCAGCTAGCTTGTCAAGAGAATAATCCGTACGTACAGGGATAAAATGAGCCGACTTTGTCAGTCTATCACAACAACCCAGATCGCATCTTTCTTGCTTGATGACAATGGCAATCCAGATACAAAATCCATCGTGACTCGATCCCATTTCCATTCGGGTATCATGATCGGCTGAAGTAATCCCGAAGGTACTTGGTGTTTCGCTTTCACTTGTTGACATATCAAACACTTCGAAACAAAGTCAGAAATGTCTCGTTTCATACCAGGCCACCAAAACTGAAGTTTCAAATCATTGTACATTTTTGTACTACCCGGGTGGATAGACATTCGGCTACTATAAGCCTCGCTCAAGATCATCGAAATAAGTTCTGAATTTCTTGGAACACACAATCGACTTCTGAACCTTAAACAATCATTATCGTCTATTTGAAACTCCGATTCCACATTAGAAGCACATTCAGGTCGTTTAGCAATCAATTCATCGTCGACTTTCTGGGACTCACGTATTTGAGGAATCAACAAGGCTTTAGCCTTCAATTCTACTACTAACACATTATCAGATAAAACAGACAGGTATACATTCATCGTTCGTAAAGCAAACAGTGATTTACGACTTAAAGCATCCGCAACCACATTAGCCTTTCCCGGGTGATAATCAATGACAAGCTCATAATCTTTTAACAACTCAAGCCAACGTCTCTGTCGCAGATTCAAATCTCTTTGAGTCATTAAATATTTAAGACTTTTATGATCCGAAAATACATGGCACCTCTCACCAAACAAATAATGTCGCCATATTTTCAAAGCGAATACAATGGCAGCTAATTCGAGATCATGGGTCGGATAGTTTTTCTCATGTGGCTTCAATTGCCTCGACGCGTAGGCTACAACTCAACCTTCTTGCATCAACACACAACCCAACCCAAGTAAGGATGCATCACTGTAAATGACAAACTCTTTACCGGATTCGGGCTGTACCAGCACCGGAGCTTCAGTCAAATAAGTTTTCAATTGATCAAAACTTTTCTGACATTCTTCTGACCATTCAAACTTAACATCTTTCTGAAGTAGTTTCGTCATTGGAGTGGCTATCATCGAGAAACCCTTTACAAATCGTCTATAGTAACCAGCAAGTCCCAAAAAGCTCCGAACTTCCGTAATATTCCTTGGGGGCTTCCAATCAAGTATGGCTGATATTTTACCCGAATCAACTCTAATACCCGATGCAGATACCACATGACCCACAAAGCTAACTTCTCTCAACCAGAACTCACATTTACTGAACTTAGCATATAACCGCTTATCCCGCAAAATCTGCAACACCAATCTCAAGTGCTCAACATGATCGGTTTCATTTCTTGAATAGACCAAGATATCATCAATAAACACAACTACAAACCGATCCAAATACAGTCTGAAGATCCGATTCATCAAATCCATAAATACCGCAGGGGCATTAGTGAGCCCAAACGGCATTACTAAGAACTTGTAATGACCGTATCTCGTTCTGAAAGCAATTTTGGGTATATCTGAATCTCGAACTCGCAACTGATAATAACCCGATCTCAAATCTATCTTCGAAAATAAAGAGGCTCCCTTCAGTTGATCGAACAAATCATCAATACGCGGTAATGGATATTTATTCTTTATCGTCACTTTATTCAACTGACGATAGTCGATGCACAGTCTCATGGTTCCGTCCTTCTTTTTCACAAACAATACTGGTGCACCCCAAGGTGAAAAACTCGGTCGAGCAAAACCTCTATCCGTCAACTCTTGCAACTGTGCTTTCAATTCTTTCAATTCCGTTGGTGCCATACGATACGGAGCTATCGAAATTGGAGTGGCACTAGGTACTAGTTCGATGCCAAATTCAACCTCTCGAACGGGTGGTAATCCTGGTAACTCCTCAGGAAAAACATCTAAATACTCACAAACCACTGGTACTGATTCAAGTCTCTTTTCTGACTCTTTGCTATCAAGTACGTACGCAAGATATGCTTCACACCCCTTTCTTACATGTTTCTGAGCCAACATCGAGGATATTATTGCTGGCAATCCGTTCAAGTCAGTAGACTCAACTCGAATTATCTCATTATTTGCACACCTCAAATCGATAGTTTTTCTTTTGCAATTCACAACTGCATCGTGAACGGTTAACCAATCCATACCGAGGATAACATCAAATTCATCAAACAGTAAAAGTATCAAATCAGCCAAAAAGCAGGAACCTCTGATTACTAGGGGACATTTCTTACACACCTTGTCAACCAGTACATAACGACCCAAGGGATTTGACACCCGAACTACGAACTCAGTATACTCATGCTTCCGAATCCTATCAACCGGGGGCTTGTTCAACCTCGACGGGTCAACTCCAGGAGATATTACAGGTGCAGGGTTTGTATTAGTTGGGGGTGGGGGTTGTGGGACAGCCGTATTAGTTCGAATATACTGATTGAACCAATCATTCATCACGCTATAAAAAGCCTGCCTAGCTTCATCATTCTGATTACTAGCAATAGGTTGAGAGTCCACCGGCGCCGTCCCATGTGCGAGAGCAGGCGCTACATTCTCAACATCATCAGCTACCGCTCGGTTGGGATCAGGATCCATTAAAAAAAATAAACACATTTTTAACTGTCAGAAATCACTACACTATCAGATAAACACATAATGGCATGTATAGCTATTCCTCTACGATTACGGTAGTCCTAGAATCGACTAAACCGTAGCTCTGATACCAATTAAATGTAACACCCTGTACCCGAGACCGTTTCCGGAGTTGAACACGAGGTGCTAACGGACTTAACTTCTTACTTAAACAGCTCATACAATTCATTTTTAAAATTTCCAGACGAGCTGGCTAACTGCATCACAGTCACTCTAAAAATCATATCTCGAGTTCCAAAACTCGAAATCCAATTCCGTAAATTTTTCCTGAAACTAGAATCATACATATATTTACTAATTTTTTTATAGAATTTTTCATCGGGCCAATTAGTACAGTTTATTAGTTAAAGTCTCCCCTGTTTCAGGGTTTGAATACTCTGACCTTCATGCATTACGACTTAGATATCTCCCTGTACAGAGCTTCACTACTTATTCCGTTTGTTTATAATGAAACTAGACTCAAAAAGGAATCTTTACATATAAAGCATGACTTCTAATTATCTCTGGATAATTTATGGTGAATTTCCAAAGTCAAAACAGGGGATCCAGAAATCGCTCTGGACCTGTTTCACGAAAACTTAAACATCTCATAAAATACGGCTCATATGGCCGTTTTGTTTCTTTCATATGAAAATAGACTCATCAAGATTCGATTACATAATTTATTCATTATTTAATTCCATTTATACTATTTTTAGTGATTTTTCAAATTCACATCACTGCTGCTGTCAGCATCTATTTTAAGGTAAATTTTACCTATTTCATAGTTTTCCATGAATCAACTAGTAATTTGACATACATTATTTCCAAGTATAATCACGATTAGCCATGACATACGTAGCACCAATAGGACCATGATTGGCCATTCCAATGGCTAATCATTACCAAACATTTCCACACCACTTAATAACCATATCATAAGACCATATAGACAAAATGATCATAATGTTATACTCAAAATATACAAGCCATTTTCGCATGGCTATACGAATATACATTACCAAAGGATAATTAATTAACAACAAGGGTCAGCCCTATACATGCCATTATCAAGTTCAACTGAAGAGTACCAAAAAGTGGCTTAGATAGTGTGGATGACTTCGACTTTGACACCTCCGAGTCCGATAGCTGACGAACAAAATCTATAATACAGAGAATTTAAGCAACAGAGTAAGCGTTTCAATGCTTAGTAAGTTTATAAGTAAGGAACTCATTTGAAACAAAAACACAAAAGAAATAGCATTCATAAGGATAAATAAATGCCTATGCACAAGATCACGTATTCGTTTTAATTTACACATTTATCAATAGGTTTATACATTCGAAGTCAAACTTAACTAAATTTCATTTGATTCAATTTCATGTAGCTCGAGTGAGCTATAGACTTCATATAATCCTAAGAAATGGCCGGAAGAGCATTATTCGATTATGTAATCACAACTGACACTGTACCAATTTTTTTTTCCAATGTATATACGATCCATACATGGTCATATTAGGGATTATGAGCACATTAATCGGAATTATTACGATAAAGTCGCACCTTTCCAAACATAAATACCTTCGGAATTTGGCTCGGATGTAACGACCAGCACAAATGCCTTCGGGACTTAACCCGGTTATATTTTTTTTTCCAGCTCATAGCCTGCGGACCTTTAGTCCGGATAGATTCTATCAATATACATATCATCATTCACATTTCAACTCCAAAGTTATACTCAAATTCACATGTTCATAACACCATTACAGCTTAACTCCAAATGATCCTCACTATGAATCGCATACCCACATTAATTAATGAATAATTTTATTCAAGTGCCAACCAAAAATTTCGATTCATTTACCATATTCTTATAGGCATCTTTAATTATGTATACTAGAAGAGCCTACTTAAAAACTTACCTCGGTATATTGAAACGGTAGTAGATTGGCTACTCTATTGCCTTCTCTTTTCCCCTATCCGACTTCGATCCTCCTTTCTCTTTAGCTTAATTAAGACTAGGATGACCGAATGATGTTCCTCCCCTAAACTTCTTTCACATTCGGTTCTTCAAGAAACAAAGATGAACACTTTGTTTTTATCACCCATGTTCTCTTTATTCTTTTATTATTATTCAATAAATAAAAGCCATTTAATTAACATATTGATAATAGAAAATATATATATTATTTATTAACTAGCAACATGGCTGGCCACCAACAATAAAATGGGCAATTTAACATGCAAAACCATTCCTTTTAGTACCTTTATTAAACCACTTTTAAAAATTACCCATCATCTTTCACATTTTTCACACATAAGTCCTATTTACAATTTCATATTCAATTGTCAAAATTAAAGCATAAAACCTTCATATATGCATGTGCACACACAATAAACATGGAATATGACATTTAATTATTTTTCTGTATCTCGGTTTTATGGTCCCGAAACCACTTCCCGACTAGGGTCAAAATAGGGCTGTCACAGCACATTCGTGCCTCTGTTTGCATTTCAGTGCCTCTGTATACAATTCAGTGTCTCTATTTGCACTTCAGTGCCTCTGATTGCACATTTGTGCCTCTGGTTGCACTATGGTGCCTCTATATAGCATTTCGATGCTTTCTGATGTGGTATAGTTACCCGAATTTATGAGTTTTGTTGCTATAGTTCATCGGGCTAATAAGACTTAAGAATGATCTTTATAAAATTTGTTAAGGTATGTTATTGATAGCAAAAGATTTATGTTATTGATGGTAAATGCAAGAATATTTCTATAGTTTATGCAAAGGTTTGCTTATGCAAATTCATCGATTAATCTGTTGAAGAACATGAATTATTTGATGATTTGTTTCTGCGTAAATCTCACTTGTTCTTGTAAATTGAATTTCAGGTCTTTATAGCCTAAATTGTTTTAATTTCAATTGATTAGATGAGGTAAGTTGGTTTAGATTAAGTTATGAACTTACTAAGCTATTTAAGTTTACTTTTCTTATTTTTTGTTTTTGTAGTTAACGTTTTGCGGAACTAGTCGGACGGATCAACTTCAAGGCTCACACTATCAAGCTTCAGTCTCGGTAGATTTTAACTTGTTATTTTGGTTTTGTGGAATGTATATAAGGCATTTTGAGTTGGTGAATTTTAAGTTCTAGTTGGATCTGTATTGTGTTTAAAGTTTATATGTAATATGTTAAATTTAAATTTTTTATGTTAAATTTTGTTAAATATGATGTGAGTTTAATTTGATAAAGGTTAGACAAGTTTTAGTTTGATTGATATGCATGGTTAGGTGACACTTTTGGTACATTGCACATTGATGATTATATGAGTATTAGATGAATGATTTGAATTGTTTAGTTAGATTGGTTGTGATTGTGCTTATGGCATATTGGTTAAAACTAGGAAATTGGCATGTTTTTGTGTTTTAAGTGATTCGAATAAATGGTTTTGGTATGCTTGGGACTTAAGGAAACCATTATTGAAAATACCATACCATACACACGATCTACCACACGGTTTGACACACGGCCGTGTGTCTCACACAGGCATTGGACATAGTCGCGTGCTCTGTTCAATTTTGTTGATTTTAGATACACACAATCATAGTTAGTTACACAGTCTAGAGACACGACTGTGTGTCTCCTTCTACACGATTTTTTCCTTTGAACACGGTTGAGTGACACGACCATGTTTATCGTACCATACGATTTCTGCCTGGCCACACGACCGTTTGACCCCTATTTTCAGTTTTTACCCTACTTTTATATGGTGTTTCAAATTAGTTCATTATTATTTCCTAACTATTTTTAGAGTATATTAGACACAATTTAAATATTGATTTAGTATGAATAACATGACTGTTGAATGAATGATTATTGATAATTGAATTAAATTAAAATAATTTAATGGGATTGTCCATTTTTTATCTGTTGAATGTTGTAGTATCCTATAACTCAAATCTAGTGAGGGAGATAGGTGAATGGTGTTATATTTAGTGGTATCAGAGCTACGATTTAGTTAACTCTAGACTAACGTAGTACGTATTGAGTCTAGAATATACATGCTATATATACCTGTGATAGTGTGATGCTTTTGACCCGATCTGATTCTGTTTTTCTTATAGATACAAGATGTCGACCAAAACAAATCATTTCGTAGCTAATGAAGTTAAGAGTAATGTTCGAGCTTCCAATCAGGAAGTGAGTCAAAGTATGTCAGTTCTGCAAATGTTTAATAGTGAATTGAAAAATACCTTTTATGGCATGATGAATCAGTGGTTCAAAAATTTTACATGAGTCAATCCTATGTTCTACAACCTCCACCATTGACCGTGCCTCTTCTGGCACCCCCGTGTCCTCAAAACCCTATACTTGCAATCCTATTGATAAAATCTGTAAATGTGAGGTTGAAGAATTTAGGGGTAAAGTTGATGAGGATCCTGCTAGAGTCGAATACTAGCTTGAAAATACATAAAGAGTTTTTACAGAATTAATGTGTTCACCCAAAGATAGCCTGAAATGTGAGATTTCGTTACTAAAAGATGAAGCATACTCGTAGTGGTGTAAAAATGAAAACAGGATTATATCAAGCTTTAAACCACCTTTAAATTAGATTCGAGTATGAATATGGACCAATTTATAAAATTTTAAAACTTTGGATTAAGTATCTATACTGAATAAAGAAGTATCGATACGAAAACATTATCGATACTATTTTGGCATTTTTCCAAATGAAGGTATCGATATCATTTTCCAAGGTATCGATAAAAGTTATAAATTATCGATACTAAGTAAAAATAATGAATAACAAATCTGTATTCTGCCAATTTTGAAACTGTTCATTTGGTAAAGTATTAATATTTTTGGTCCTAGGTACCAATACTTTTCCCCAAATGATGAAAAATCACAAGTTTGAAAGTTCATTTCATGCCCAAACCTAAAAGTTAACTCATAGATACTTATAGGTAAAAAAATAACATACATAAAACTCATGCAATCTGTTACAAACATGCTAACAGAACACTTATATCATTCATCCTAAGTGCCTAACTAGTATGCCACAATTGGCACATCAATTCAACCATTCATACCATCAATTTTTATACATAATCATCCACCTATGAAAATTATTCCATATACCAAGATTTCATCAAATAAGGTTCACCAAAATGACCAAAACTTAGAGGCCAATTCATGCCATAATAAGTCATAATAATTTAAAGCTCACAACATTGTATAAGTATCAACTTAGCATGAACCAAAGCACAAGTTTCAACCTCACATTACAACATCATTAACACCTATTTACATGCCACTTATAGCCAGTCAAAATAAGTAAAAATCTACCAAAATAGTTGATAGATATTGTGAGCCCCAAGGATGATCCAATCGACATACGAATTCAAAAATCTACAATAAAGAAAACAAAACAAGGTAAGCTTACTTAAAGCTTAATAAGTTCGTATAATTAAATACAATATACCTACCATTTAGAATCATACTAATTGAAATTAACATAAGAACTTAGAATTTCTTGTCACCTTACATATTTCCTACCATACCAAAATGGTTAGTCATAATCATTTCAAGAACATTAACACATATAAAGGTAGCATATACACATAACATTCATATGCATTTCATGAATAATATCTCATACATAGGTTTCAATTTTCAATCATTTCCATATATTGTTTTTCCTGGAGAACTTTAGTAAATTAACTTCGGATACTCATGATAACATTGCTCATTCAAGTTGTAAATCTGGACATTAACCATTATTCGATGTTACTCATACAAGCTGTTAAGAGACCACAACAAATGTTGGATCTTAGCCATCGGTATGGTATCCACCACCGGTACATAGTTCTTGATAAATATAACACTGGCACCTAATGCTTGATACATCATGATCATTGGTACAAAGTACATGATAAAGTAGTCACTGGTACATAATACCTGATAATATGAACACTGGCACATAGTGCTTGCTAATCCCTAATGACATGTCATCTGTATCCTAATTATTCACTAAGCTCCCATGGGCCTTAACTCAATTCTCACATCCTTTCCATCATTATAACTTAATACCATATTCAGCATGATCATATACATTTAATATCATGTTACAGTTCATTTCAAACACATATAATTGTAGTATCTCAATTCCACTTTCAATATTTATCTCAACCAGCCATACCAACACACACATATATATACATTCATAATACAAAAACAAACAATTATTAAACAAAATAAACCTAATACGAAATTACCTAAACGAAACAACAACAAACACCACATCGATGACTACTCAACAATTTTTTATTTTCCTTGCTTATCGATCAGTTGATCCGTTTCTTGATCTATATAATAATTTAACTCAATTAACCATTTCAAATACCTTAAAATGCTCAGACATATACATATGAACTCTCAACAAAATTTTACAATATTTCCCTAAACTTTTATCTTTTATTCAGTTTAGTCCCTAAAAACGAAACTTACATATTTATCATAATTAAGCCTAACACCCTTAAATTGAATTCACCATTAACCCTTTAAAGCCCACATTTAATTAAATTTTATAAAATTTCATGCTAATTTTAATATTTTGTCATTTTAGTCCCTAAACATTAAATTACCTAAATTCACTTTACAAATTAGTCCTATTTCAGCGCCAAGCTTCAAACTCTACCATGAACATTCAAAAAGCTTTAAGAACAACAATGATAACTTTTTAAACCTTTAACAATTTTACAAAATAGTCCCTAGGCTAACCAGATTAAGCTATAACGATCTCAAAAATATAAAATTTACAAGAAATGGGCTTAAAATCAACTCACATGCAATGGTCTAATATCAATGAATGTTTGAAGCTTTCCTTTACTGCTCTAATGGAGGTTTTTCGGTGGTAACAAATAAATAAAGAATATGATAATGCTTCTTTCTTTTGTTTTATTTTATTACTTTAAATTTTATATTATTTAATATAACTTAATATAAAATAATCACATGAAAAATATCAATAACCTTCCATAATAATCCATTATGGTCTAATTTCCTTTTAAACCCCCCAAACATGATTTTATACACATTTAGCACATATAATTCAATAGTGATTAACTTTTGCAATTTTTACGATTTAATTTTTTTCCTTAATTAACTATTTAAACATCAAAATTACTAGACCAAATTTTAATACGACATTTCTACTAACATCGTAAATATTAAATAAGTAATATCTATAGGCTTATACGTCAAAATTGTGGTCCCAAAACCACTTTTCTGGCACAACTAAAATCGAGCTGTTAGAACATGTTTTTCCATTTTCCAAAATAAACATCATAAATTAATTTAAATTAATTAAATAATTTTCTCAACGCGATTCTAATTCTGTTAAAATCATTGCAACTTCACCGTAAAAGAATTTATAAGGAAATATATTTAATATTTCTACATTCAACGGATTCATTATAACCAATTAATTTAATTCCTTTTTTGAACTTCAATAGTTAATTAATTAATAATTTGAAAACCCATATATTAATTTTTCAGGTCATTTCCATTTAGTGAGAAAACCACATTCATTTCTGAGTGTTTCCCATTTCTCCAAATTTACCATTTTTATTCATTTATGTTTATTTGATTCAACATGCAATCCATTTATGATTTCAACAAGTCAGTGAAGGGACCAATTGGACGTATGCAACTAAGGCTAAAATAATTTATAATTAAATTATAGTTTTTCGTCTATTAATCATAAATTCATTTAGTCATTAAGTCATTCCACTATAGTATAGTGATTGCGCTCTCCCTAATCACATACCATTATGAAAGTAACTCGTTTAGTGCTCTTCCAATAACTCGATCATAAGTGTGTTACCCTTTTATAGGGGTGTTCAAATGGTTGACCGTTCAGTTAACCAAACCAATTTTTTTTCAAAAAATATTCAGTTGACTGAAATCTATATGTTTTAGCTTAGTTAAAACAAGTATAAAACATATCAAAATAAATAAATTGATAATATTCATTTGACTGATTTAACCAAATTAACTGAATTAAAACTACATATAATTTGTATTATTAATTATTAATTTCAGTTAATTAGGTTAATTGCTCGATTTCAAACCGAATTAATAGATAACTGAACTTCCAAAAATTCATTAATTGGCTTTCGACTAAATTAGATTAGTTAACTGATCAATTAACAGAATTAGATTGGTTCAGTCGGTTAATTCGATTTTAACCGAAATTTAAACACCCTTACCCTCATAGGATATTCTTAATATTTTTGGGATAAATCCATTCTCCCAATATGATCCTACTTTATCGCATGATAAGCATTACATTTTCCTTCATGAAAAGTCAATTATTATAAAATAATATTCAAGTCATTCATCACAAAGACGAATGATCCGTGACCACATTTACTTTTCATCTATGATGTAATGTCAATGAGAAGATATCATTTACATATATCTCGGGCTATGAATTCCACTATGTGAATGACGTTACATACTACAGAAGTCATATACTGAATGCATCAGATTTCAGTTCCTTATCTATTTGAATTTAAGCTTTTACTTATATCAAATTATACGAGTCACACATACATAGCCCATCATCCACTCAGGATTTAAGGTATGTCACACTATGAGTGTCACAAGTGAATAAATCAATAAACGAATTCAAGATCTATTCTTCTTGGTTTCAGTTCGATGTACTGTTAGTCTAGTCAGTCACATTTATGTCTCTATCTTCTGGGAGTCATTCGCTTCGATACCCAATACAAAGCATCTCCCCAATTGGATTTTGATAAATGACATATTAGTCTTTTAGTCATTTTCATTTTCAATTAAACAAAAGACATATTTGGGTTCGTCTACTAATATAAGTTGTCTTTCCATATTATGATCCGACCACCTAATATTGCTTAGTATTAGTTTAAACATTAGACAACTAGTGAGCCAATATTTACTTCTATTTTGCTTTGCATGCAAAAATCACATGAGGACATTATACAAAATATATTAATGTAATCCATGAATAATTTTATTAACCAATCTGTTTGAAAAAATTACAAGTTTATAAACAAATATACTATACTTAGGACACCAGATTCAACAACAAGAAATTTATCAGGAAACAAGATTGTAATTAATTAGAAATCTTGAAAGATTGGTTATAGTAGCTCGTGCATTGGAAAATAGTAGCATATCGAGGATTATTCTAAAACAGAAGGTTTTGCACAGTTCAAATACTCTAATTTGCCTCCAATTTTGGATTCAATCATGTTGAATTTAAGGGAGATAACTCGGTGATTATATTAAAGTTGAAAGTTGTGGAACATGATAAATCCCTAATCAATGTTGATATCATCGATGGGAAAGTAATTTCAAGACAAATTCAAACTTGCAAGTTCTTACATATTCCAAGATATGAAAACATTGCAGCTCATTCACTAGTAAAGAAAGGACTCACAGTAAATGAGAATACCTTTTAAATGGAAGAACTGCCCCCAAACCTACTATCATACTTGGTGGTTGACCGCTATGGAGTTAACCTACCGAATTGAGCACTTAACAATTAGAAATGACTCTGGACTGCTCTGACATACAATGATTCTATGGCGGGAACGAATTACATGTTATTTTTTTCACCATTAAATTTTCAATCTACAACTACTTATGGAGTTTTGGTGAATTTTGATGAAGACTAACAGTATATCATTGCGTTATTAGAGGAGAGAAGTAGAAAGTTTTTTTTTTAATTGTGTTTGGTTAGTTGAAAAAGTGGAATGATGGGAGGAGGGAATAGAAAAGTGGAAAGAAAATAAATTTTGAATATGTTTAGTAGGAAAAAAAAAGTGAGATGAAATAAAATAGAAAGAATGATTATTTTCCATCCTAGTACTTAAAAATCAACTTTTCCAATTTGAAATGATTAGAGGAGAGAAAATGAAAGAGATACATATATTAGTTTGAAATTATGTATTTTTAAAATGTTTTATTTTCTTTACCTTTATTTTCCAACTTTACCAAACAATGGATGAAAAGAAAATACAATCTCTGTAACAGCCCGTTTTTAGTCAAATTAGAACAGTGGTTTCGGGACCACAAATTCGATGTTGAAAAATTATTTTAATATTTTTTAAGTGTTTACAGCATGATAGTATGTATGTGTGAAAGTTTTGTAAAGAAATTTTACTGTTTGAATGGTTAATTCAGTAAAAAAGACTAAATCGCGTAAAGCGTAAAACTTGAGTTCTATTAGTTGAAGGTATTAAATAGCTATGGATCATTAAATTAGAGGTCATTATGTTGTAATTAGACCATAATTAAATTGAGTGGACAATAATGGGCATAATATATGAAATTTGGTGGTTTTTAATTAAGGTTATTATGGTAATTGTTAAATAAGATTAGTTAAATAAAATAAAAACAAATGAAAGGCTTCCATTATCATCATCTAACTAAAATTGAAGAAGAACAAGAAGAAAAAATAGGGTTCTTCATTCGGTAATCTTAAATTCTTCAATTAGGTATGTATTTTAACTCGGTTTTTAATGATTTCTATGTTTTTGTAATCGTTGCAGCTCAATCTAGCTAGCCCATACCTTTAATTTTGAAACTGTTAAAGATTTTAAAAGTTTCCTTTAATGAGTTTATTTTTTCTTTGGTGTTTGAAGATGAAATATGAATTTTTGATGATAGATTTTCACGTTTTGTAAAGTGATTTTTGATGAAAATGCATAATAGGGATTAAATTGTGAAATGTACAAATTGTGTGGTTGAAATGTGAAATAAATGAAAGTTTTGGGCTACTAGGTACCTATAAATAATTCGGCGAAGCTTGGGTTTATTAAAATTATGTGAATTTTGTGTTTTGTGAAATAAGGATTAAATTGTTAAAAGTGTGAAAGTTTAGGGGCTAATGTGCAAATAGGCCTAAATGTATGTTTTAGACTAAATTGAATGAATGGTTGATTAAATAAGTTAATTTTAAATATATTTAGATCAAGAAAGGAGAAATACGGACTTGGATCGGGGAAAAGATAAAGTTATCGACTAATCGACTTGATTTGCCGTTTTAACATCTGAGGTAAGTTTGTATGTATTAAGCATTGTAAATATTATACTTTTAGTGCTTTGATATTGAATAAATTGTATATACGGAACTATAGTTATGTTCGATGATAAATCGGTTATGTGTGGCACTTAGTGTGTGATTCGACATAGCTTCGACTATATGTGGCACTTAGTGTTCGATTTGAGATAGCTTTAGCTATGTACGGCACTTAGTGTGCGAGATATCGAGTGTGGCACTTAGCGTACGAGGCATTGAGTATTCAACGGCATTCCGTGTATGCATGAACTTGTTATGGATTATTACAAGTATGTACATGTATATTATGAGCTTAAAATCGAAGAAGTTATAAAGTTTGTATATAAGCTTATGAATAAGCAGGTGAAAGGTTTGTTAGTAATCATAAAGTACATGATAATATGTTTAGACTGATGAATGTTGTATTTGTGTTTAGTTAAGTTTATATCATACGAGCTTACTAAGCTATGAAGCTTACTTTGTGTTATTTTTCTATGTTTTATAGTGAATAAAGGCTAGCTCAGATCCGAGAGTTGTCGGGAACATCATCACACTATCAAACATCTAAGTTGGTACTTTTGGATTATACATTTTTGGCATATGACATGTATAGGCTATATGTGGTATTTTGGTTGTGATTATAGCCATGAGATTTGGCTTGTAAATTGTATATGTTTTGGTTTGTATATATAGCCATGAGTGATGACTTATTTTGGTATGTTTGGTATGAATGTGGTTATGGTTTTATAGTTGCTCAAATGGTTAATTGATTTGTGGAGTATAAAATGCTTGAGAAATACCTTGATAAGGTATGATTTTAGATGTTGTGTGGTTATTTATAAGGAAGTTATGTGAGTGTGAATTATGGTAAATGAACTATATAGATTGATATTGTTTTGGCATGTATTTGGCTAAGTAAATGGTAGCGATTTGAGATTTGGAATAGATGAAATTATAATGGCATGAATTGTGCATTTGGTTGATGATTTTGGCTACTTAATTGTATGATGTAATCGTACCATTTTGGTTGTTTAGGTGAGCATGAATAACGATGGCAAATTGGCCTTGCAAATGGCCTAATTTTTGTCCACATGGGCAGAGATATGGGTGTGTGTCTTAGCCGTGTGTGACACATAGTCATGTTACACAGCCGTGTGTCCCCTGGTGATGAAATTGAATTGAAATCAGTATGCTCCACACGATCTGACATACGGGCGTGTGACTGGTCGTATGGTAAAAGTCAGTATATTCCCTAATTGGCACACGGTCTAGCACACGGGTGTGTGACTTGGCCGTGTTGCATAAATCAGTATACCTTACAGGTTTGGCACGACCTAGCACATGGGCATGTGTGGCCACTTCGAAGGACACATGGGCTAGACACACGGGCATGTGGTTGGCCGTGTGACCCAAGTCAGCATGTATGCATTGTTTCCACACAGCCTGAGACATGGCCGTGTCTGGAGCCGTGTGAGGCACTCGGCCTGTTCATACGAGCGTGTCTGGAGTCGTGTGAGGCACATGGCCTGTTCACACGAGCATTCGTATAACAACCCTACCTCCGGTCCCCATTTACAAATACATCCGGAGGTGATAATAAGCGCAGAGGCAAATGTTAGAGAAATGACCAATAATTGTGAAGATTCTGATCAAGATGTTGAAGATTTTAGTGATCGCGATGTTGATGAGGTTCTAGACAATATCGATGATGAACGCCCGAAGGAGGTTGAAGATGTTCACGGTCTTTCATTCAGTAACCAGAATCGTGACATTATTTTACGAAATGAACTTGAGGGCTACATGTTGAACGTAGATCCAGATGCAGTGCATGTATCCGAGTTCCCTGAATACGCTGATATAGTACCTACTCATAGATTGACGTCAAATTCACAGTTCGAGGAGTTGTTCGTTGGACAACAGTTCGAGAACAAGGCGGACTATGTGTTTGCCATCAAACAATACAGCATGAAGTTGTCAATTGATTACAAAGTTGCCAAATCTACGCTGACATTATATGTTGGGGAATGTTTGAGAGCCGACGATGGGTGTGGTTGGCGAGTTCGAGCTGCATTTATACAGAGGACTCAACAGTGGCAAATAAAAAAATTAGAAGGGCGTCATACCTGTACTGTCACCTATATGTCTCAAGACCACTAGAAATTCGTTGCCAAAAGTATTTGCAATTGCATCATGCCATTAGTGAAAGATAGCCCAATCATTTCTATGTCGCTATTGATTGCAGACATGCAAGCTTGATTTCAGTACAAATTGTCT
This sequence comes from Gossypium hirsutum, assembly GCF_007990345.1. Classification (NCBI taxonomy): domain Eukaryota; kingdom Viridiplantae; phylum Streptophyta; class Magnoliopsida; order Malvales; family Malvaceae; genus Gossypium; species Gossypium hirsutum. Next base: position 48,282,244 of record NC_053434.1, read on the forward strand.
TACAGGAAAGTGTGATGGGTGAAACAAATGGCCATGCAACAATTGTACAGCGACTAGAATGAGTCATACAATGAACTTTGGGGCTGGATTTCAACGATAGTGGAGTTCATCCCAAGAACTGTCATGGACTTGCAGACGTTTTTTTATAGAGGCCCTAATGGACAATTGGAACTAGGGAGAAGAGTTTTCTGTCGACTGTTTTGGACTTTTGATCCACGTGTTAGGGCATTCTCCCATTGCAAATCGCTAGTGCAAGTTGATGGAACATGGCTTTATCAAAAATACACATGGATACTTCTGATTGTGGTTGCACAAGGCGGTAACAGAAATGTACTACCGATCGCTTTTGCCATCGTGGAGTCGGAGAACTCCGAATCGTGGGCATATTTCATTCGGAACTTGCGGAGACATGTTGTCAGGCAAGACAACATTTGTATTATCTCCAACAAATCAAAGGGTCTTGTTGCTACGATTCGGCAATCCAAGGTTCCGTGGAAGCCCGTTTATTGTATTTGTCACATTGCTAACAACTTCCATAATGAGTACAAGAACAAAGACTGGCACAAATGAATTGTGAACATGAGTAAAAAATATCATATTTAAATTTTTATTTGTAAATATTTTTAGTCCATTTCCTAACTGGGATGGTAATGCATTTTATCAGAATACATACGTAGGATACAAGCTGAAAGCAGACCAATTCAGACATAAGTTGGCGAGGTTAGAGACTGATATAACGGAGTTCAAACATTCTCTCAGACAGTGGTTGGGTAGCATAGAGCCGTGGCAATGGGCTCAATATTTTGGAGAGGGGTATCGGTATGGTCATATAACTAACCTTGTTGATGCCATTAACTCCGTCTTGAGGTGTACGTGTCACTTGCCAGTTTCAACGGTTTTTTCAACCACATTTTATAGGCTAGCAACCTTTATGCCAAAAATAGGGTTGAAACAAGCAAAACAGTTATAGGTAGGACACATGCACGTCGAAAAAATCAGGGATGCCATGAAAGAGAATGCTCAAAGGGCTAAGTCGATGAATGCAGAACTATATCCTCGAAATTTAGAAACTTTTCGAGTGACAAAGTATATCGGCTGTTGGTCAGGGATCCCTCCACGGTTCTACGGAGTTGATCTCCGAAACAGGCGGTGTGAGTGCGGGATGTTCCAAACACTACGGTACCCGTGTGCACATGTGGTTGCAGCATGTGCTACATACAATTTGAATGTCGAACAATATATCGATGATGTGTACACACTTGAATGTACATTGCATATTTGGAGTAACGAGTTCCCCGTATTAAGGGATGTATCAACATGGGAGGTGCAACCGCCTGCGTTCAAGATGTTGCCATATCGGTCACTACGTAGGAGAGTCAAAGGTCGACCGACAATAATGAGGATTTGGAACGATATGGGTATAAGAAAACAAGTCGATCCAAAGCGTTGTACCATATGTAGAACAATTGGCCACAATCGGAACAAATGTCCCCATGGAAACGTCTACACTAGTCAATCTTCACGGTCTGAAAGAAATTAAATGTTGTACCTGATGTTTGCATTTTATGATCTTTTAGAAATAAAGTTTGTATTATTTATTGTTAAGCTTTTATTTAAAATTAACAGTTGCAACTTTTAATGCTTTAAAAGATATTATAAATTATACAAAAAAAAAGACTAATATATAAGTTGTGGAACCCTAAACCAATATAGCAAATATTATATAACAATTGAAATTTACATAACTCAAAATTGGAAAGAACCAGGAGTGGTATCATTGTTCAGGGTATAACGGCTTATGGGCATTCATTGACAGGGTGGATGTTGGGGTGTATTGTACACATCAGGAGGATCGACAGCTGGATCGAACGTGGCTTGAGGCGAGGTGGAGTACATGTTATTGCCAAACATATCAAATGATATCGGTGGTTGCTCTAGGTGAAATGAACTCGAACCGCTTATGTTCGGGTGATATGAACTTGAACCGCCCATGTCCGAGTGATATGAACTTGAACCGCCAATGTTCGGGTGATATGATGTGCTCTGCGATTCATCACAAAAAGCGTCAACCTATTGGTTTGATGAGTTCAAAGGTTGGTCCTCCGAGTCGACCTCCACCATATGTTGATCTTCTAGCTCCCTCATAGGTTGATTTCCATGCCTGTAGCCGTGACCCGATACTATCATAAGTTGTCCACCATATAAATAAACATGTTATCGAGTTATGTACCACTACATGTATTCAGTCGAGGGACTGAATTCAAACATGCAGGAGTGCATTTCAGGCCGCCTGCCATACCGGGCATTCTATAGTGCTACATAACATTGATGTTCCACACTCCAATATGTTGTATGTTTCCCCCTCATGGTCTTACTGTGGACATCAGCAAATTGTTGTGGCTCGACTGGCACAAGTTGTCTACACCCAAATTGTTGCATAACTCGATAGTTGAGAAGTTGAGCATCGACGTGTTAATGCACCACATATGGACTTTAGCGTGAACCCACTGAGGAATAAGGGTTGCAATGTTCAGTGCAGAATACGGCATCCACAAGAACTGCACAATATAACATAATGAGTCAAGTCACATCACATACTGCAAGTGGATAAGTTAAATCAACGTTACTTAAACCATATTAATATATATTTCTTTCTCTCCGGCGTACACCTCTATTTTTTGGTGGTAAATGATTAATGTTTAGCTCGCACCAATTCCAAGAGACGTGACCGATCTGCAACCGAAACAAACACGTTAGCAGTTAAACTTCGAAAAATATTATTCACACTTATAGTCGTTAAATGTTAAGTATAATTTTGTTTTTACCTATTTATAAGTGGCCACAAATATGGCTGGTGTCTAACAGCCGTTAGAAACGACATCCTATATAAAGCCCAAGATTGCAGCAGACCAAGACAACCAGCCATGTTACTAGCCCCATGTTTTGTTGCTTGGTAAAGCTCAGAGTACAATATGGCCAACATCGCCGATCCCCAGTTGTAACTACCAGCACGAGAAAAATCCTCCAATAGAGGTAGTACTTTAAGTGGACCCTATTAGATGTGTTGTTTGGCATAAGTACCCTCCACGATCAGCTGCACAATATAAGCTCGAGTAGTACACATCACCTCGTGCTCAGTGGCAGTGCTCGATAACTCTTTAAAATTTGCTCTCAACCATGTCAATGTCAAGTATGTGAAATTCTATTCCCTATCACTAGGAGACTGCCCAAGCAATCTGTGGCATAGTACTGAAGGTTCCAATACTTTGCTTCGACCCGTAACCACAGCACCGTCAACTCGTAACCCAAGTTGCATAGCGACGTCTTCCAATGTGATAGTGCACTCACCGCACGGCATAATGAAGGTGTGGGTCTCCGAACACCACTGTTCAACCAAGGTGGATATTAAGTTCGCCCTCATGTCAAACCTCCGAATCAATGCGACATCCCCAAATCCTGCCAACTATAAGTATGGCATAGTCCACTCGTCCAAATCGTACTTGAGAAAATGAAACCGCGACCTCAAAACCCGATACCCATCCTGTATGGTAAATTTTTTATAAAAATATGATAAATCAATTATCTATATAATTTAAACATAAAATTATATATTGAAGAGTAAAACTGAAAGGTTGAGAGAACAAAAACATCACACTTATACCATACTAATTTAGTCATTCTGGATATTTTTTATTTAAGTTAAATTAAATAAGTAATAAAATATTAATAATAGAATGAAGATTAGTCATAAAATATTAATAATAACACGTAGAAATCAAATGTGATTATTATGTCCTAATCATAGTTAAGCATTAAAACTAAAGGCAACTATATAACTACAAAAAGTACATAAAAATAATAATAATGTCCTAAAAAACTATAGGTGGTATGGGTAAATATAAAAATAAAAAAGACTTATTTTTATTGAATTGATATCTATAATAATACATAGAGTTTTACATATAATATAAACTAGGCATATTTAAACTCGAAAATTTATCTTACATACGAGAACTTTTATAAAAAAAATTCAAGCGTTAAAGACAAATATAATTTTTTTGTACCCCACAAATGGAATCAAACATAGTAAATAGTAAAATTAAGCAGAAAGGTCGTCATATTAAAAAATTAATATATAAAATTATGAATGTGTCCTAAAATTCAAAAATTATAACTAACACGTAGAGATTAATTTCATACAAGAAAATAGTTAAAAAGGAATAATAGAAACCAAATAGAGATTAGTTTCATGCAATCAAAACATGTTGAGCAAAATAGCGCTTAGCAAGAAAAAACGAGAAACTAAAATGATTTTTTTATTTAATTTATAATTAATTTTACTGTTTCGTTGATCCTCGATGAAGTGTGATCCGTATTTGCTCCAGAAGATATTTTGATATCTGCATAATATAAAAAAATATAAATACAAAATATAATTATTATATTACAATAACTATAAAATATAAAAATACAAAATAAAAATTATAAATAACTTATTTTTTTTCTCTTTTCTTCCTTCTTCAGAAGGGGGAACCAAACCCCATCTTATGTAACATTCATCTTTTAAATTTTTAAATTTTTAATTTAAATTTTTACTTTTTTTAATATATGTATTTTAAAAAAGTCATATTTTTTTTAAAAATATATTTTTTTTTATTTTTTAATTAATTAAGATTTTACTTTTTTAAATAAAATATCATTTTTTAAAATTTTAAATAGAATTTAAAAAAAGTTGGAATACCTTTAAAAATAATTAAAAAATCATAATTTAAATAATTATATGTAAAATTAAAAAAATAATTAAAATATAAAATTAAGATATACATTTAATATATTATAAAACTAATAATAAATTTGAAAGGTCATATATTTAAAATATTTAAATATTTTATATTATTAAAAATAATATATAAAATTTTAAAAAATAATTTCAAAAATATATATTCAAAAATTTTTAAAAAAATATTATAAAATATTTCAAATATACATTTCAAGTTTTTTAAAATTAATAATAATAAATAAAATAAATAAATAAATAAGAAGAATAAAAAACTAAAAAAAAGTAAATAAATATAAACTTAAAAAGAAGAAAAAAATAATAAGCCAATTCAAAGAACCTTGATGTGAAAGGGAAAAAAAATTGACCTTAAACTATTTGAACAGGTAAATAGTGTATCAAGAGCTAATTTTTTGAAATCGAGTGACGACAATTTATTTGACTCTACCTGAAAAAGGTAAAATTACTAAAGTCCCTCATTATACTTTCAAAAATCACAATATTTCTCTAGTATTTATACAAATGACGTCATTCTACATGGTTTTACAAAAAAATATTTTTTTAATGTAAATTACTGACGTGGCATGTTGGTGATGCCAAACACTTTGACTCTACTAACTTTTACGATAGATTTTGAATTATTTTCGTATTTTATCAAAAAATAAATTATTTAAATAATTAATTAATTTTTTAAAGCTATTTTTATAAAAAAAAAGTCAGACTTATCCATTTTACATGAGCTGCCCTGCTTTTATAAATATTTCTTTAATATAATGATTTCTTTTTAATTCTTCTATATTTGAAAATATGAAATTTTAATTTCCATCTATTAACATGGTAAATGGAATGGAGTAACTTAACAAGACACGAGATTAAATTAAATACTAAATCATTTTAAAAAAATTATTAGTCTTGAATATAAATGGAATGGTGTGACTTAAACGCTGATTAATCTCAACCAAATTACAAAGATATAAGTGCAAAAAATAAATAGAATCAGAAATAATTTAGGGTAAAAGAAAAATTAATATCTTAATTCTTATTCTTCAAAATTATTATTTAACTTTTTAATTTTATTTAATATTTGATTTAATATCAAATCATTCATTATATCATTTCATTTGCAATAAAAAGAAATTAAATTACCAACTTTCTAAACATATCTTTTTAATATTAAAGGTACAAAAATGAATTTTAGTATTAGATAAACACACTTGTAAACTTTCACCAGGTGATGTTAAAAATGTAAACATTCTTTTTTTTTTTCAAGAAAAAAAATATTTCTTAATTTAAATTTACTAATGTAAATATAAACATGATATCTAATATTGTTAACGATAAAAACTCACGGGTTTGTTGCAACTTATCTGTACATGGCTATTTTGATATTATACATTTAATGGTGAAACTCTGCAAAGAATCCCAGCGACCCACCAAACCCCCCATGTTAAACAATTTAATTTTAGATCCTAACAGGGAAAAAGAGGTGAAATAGGGTTTACAGAAGCTTGGAACCAATGAACAGTAATTCCAAACCTTTAATATAAAATGGTTATGATATGTTTAAGGGTTGTAAAAGTGATCATCGCAGCGGCATTTCCATCCAAGAGGCTTGTAATTGGAGTATTGGTTAGTCGATGGGTGAAAAAACCGCATGGAATTACTGATGGCTTTGCTCAAACCTGGTTGAAACCTGTTGTGGCTGGGTATTGTAGGCACTTGGACTGCCATGCAAGGGTGGCATCCGTTGCATTTGTTATGGCAGCTCGGAGGAGTTGATCCCAGCCTGATTTTCTCCACAAAAGAGAGTCCCTAATTAAGAAAAACCCAATATCACCATTATTTGAATATGGAAAAGAAAGAGAGAGAGAGATGGGAGGGGGGGTTGAAAGCTAACCCGATCAGGGGAGGTTGAAGACTGCAGGTGGCGAAGGGAAGAGACCGGAGAAAGAAGAAGAAAGCAAAGGGAAATAATAAGTAAGGTAGAGGTGTGAAGGAGGGGGGAAGTAAAAAGTGAAGTGGTAATCATCATGAAGGGATTATTTCATTTCATGTAACCATGAAGTCAGTCGCGGTAATATCACAGTATTGGCTCCCAAAACTAGCTTTGAACAGAAACCAAGAAACAAAAAATATGAATTGAAATCTGAACAGGAAATTAATCTGACCCCTGCCCCTGCAAAGGCAAAGGGAAAAGGAAAGAGAAAACTGAACTGGGTTTGGAACTGTTGGGTCGCTATGATGAGAATGGTGAAGGAAGAGAAGGGTTAATAAATTGGGGGGTAATGTGGGTGGTACTTGCTGGTCTGACCTCAATGTGTGAAAGAGAGAGATAGTGAAAGGAACAACACACAATTGGGAGAATCCACATCACAAGGGAAGGGGACCCCAATTGGCCTACTTTTTTTTTTTTAAAATTTTTGGATTGATTGGAGGTGCAACTGCTGGTAGATGTTGAGAAAGCGAAAGGATCGTGTCTGAGTTTTTGGTTGAAAATTGAAAGCTGGGGAAGCAGTGGATAGTTATTTCAGCATTTAATAACTGCAGACTCCACTCCATCACTCACTTTTGAATCCCAAGTGTGTTTCTTATTTGTATATTATCAAGGGTTTGACTCTGACTTGTTCAATCCTTCATTTTCATTATGTGGAATGTAAATCAAACAAGCAAGAATTGAAGAAAATCAAGCGCTTCTTCCCACCATCCATAACGAATTCATTGTACAATTTGGACATAATATGCATATTATAGGCTTCCCCCAAGTCGTAATTTTTGTTGTCTTTAGCATAAACGCTCTGAAAATCACTTGGAGCAAAACAAAAAGAAAATTAAATGTGACACTGCCACTATGCATATGCTTAAAAAAAAGGGGGCAGTTTGAAAGTTAAAAAAAAAAAGAAAAAAGAAAAAGGAAAAAGCATAGTTGGTGCTGGGATTTAAATCTGAATTCACATTCGAATAATTCATCTTTTAAAAATGATTTCATAGTTCATATGTTTTTGTTACTGATAAATACGGTACCAAGTTTTCATATCATAAAAGAAAAAGATATCATAGGCTTGGCCTCTCATGTCCTTTGAACATTTGGTGCCTCAAGTGCATTCAAGAGCAGGATTTTGTATGTCAAATTTTGAGGACTAATTTTGTTTCTTATGTTTTATAGTTCATAAAAATACAGCTCAATCCATATCACACTTCACCATTGACTCTACTTGGCATTGACAGGCTAGAACTGATCTGCTTAGCACCATATCCAACCCTGCCATTTCTTTAACCTGGAACTGTGAACTTCCAATCCAGATACTAGAAAAAGTTGCCATAACCAGAGAATGCTAATCTTTTTAACCAAAAAAACCAAGAAATATATATGATATTTTAAAACAAAAAAAAAAAAGTGATATTTGTTTACAGATTACAGAACGAATCAGGTAGTTTCGTGACTGGATACGTGCCACAGCAACGCGTGAAACTCAGAAAAATTGGCACTTAGCAGTGGCAGGCTGTGGCCGAGTTTCCATGTAATGTGCACCGACAACGGGTGCTGTGATATTTATTATTAATATATTAATTATGATTATAATTATAATTATGAGTTACGAATTATGATTGATGATGCAATTATAATTATTAGAATTAGAATTTATAAATTTATTTCAATTATATATTTATTTTGTAATATATAAATTCTAATAAAAATAAGAATTTATTATAATTTTATAGAAATTAAAGCTAAAAAATATTTAAAGAATTAAACTTCTAGAAATAAATCTATAATAAGTACAATTTAATAATATGTACTTAAAAATAATTTTACATTCCATTAACCAAACATCAAAATTTTACTTTCTCACCAAATAAACCACGTATGATATGATAATATAATATATCCTACATTCCATAACTAATTCTACATTCTAATAATGATCTCTATACTTTAACAGTATATGTAAATTTAATCTATTTACTTTTTGAATTAGTTAACCTTTTTCCATTATCTCTCTTTAAAAAATAATACCTCTTAATCTTTGTCATTTTTGTTAATTTATCCCCTATTTTTCAAATTTCTAATTTTTTTATAGGATAAGTCACATTTCTTATTTAATTCTAGTTAGATTTGGTCGGAAAACAATCTCATGGTTGTTAGCCTTTCTTTTCTTGTTCTTTCTTAATCTAAATATTTCCTAATTGTTTAATTTATTTATTAAATTCTCTTAGCCCCCAAAAGAAAACAAAAAAAAAAAAAACTTTCGCCATAATAAAATGGTAAGAGAAAAGAAAGAGAGAAAAAGCATGCGATCAACTAATGCATTTGCCCTTAGAATTGAAGAGAAAAAAAAACCTCAGAATTTTCCCCCTCCCCACACACCCAGAAGCAATAAAGAGTTTGATGAATTCTGAAAAGCCAAAACATGTTTTCAGGGTGAAATCAGTGTAAGTAAGAGGACACCCACCGCAAACAATAAAAACAAACTTCCAACCACCAAAACTCCAAGACCCTTCAAAAATTTTAAAGCTTTAGTTATTTATTTTGGAAATCAAAGTGGTTATTTGTTGGAGAACTATTTTTATGCTTTTTTTTAGAAGATGATTGGGTTTCATCTTGAAGAAGAGGATGATGGATTTAAACTTGTAGATCTAAGAAAAATAGGAATTTTTTTGTTAACAAGAATTTTAAACTAAGTGGATATACTTTATTCGGTATATATAAATTTTTAATTAATTTTATATTTTTATGTTTCTAATATTTTTATTTATTTTTGAATTTACACATATATATATGTATATTTAATTTTATATAAATTTTATAATTTAATTTTTTATTTATAATATGATATAATCTTAAAGTCCCTTTTATCTCGTTTAGCACAGTTTCTTATCCCATGAAAATTTGTGAAATATAGGTTTTTTCTAAATGCATAAAAGTTATAAAAATTGACAGCTAATTTTATGATCATACTTAAATTTTTTAATAAAAATAACTAAAAATTAATGATATAATTAAAAATGAACAAAGTAAAGAAATTAATTTTAAATAAATAAAAATAAAGAGACTAAATGGACTATAATATTAATAACAATAATAAATAGGAGGTTTTTGTTATAAATAATAATATGGAAAGGAAAAGCTGGATATTAATGTGCAATCTGGTTGTTGCAGAGGGGTTGTCAGGGGTTGTCATAGGGAGGTTACGTATGAGAATCACATGGTACAAAGTGGTTCCCATAAATCTGATGATTCGATCTACTCAACGATGTTGACTTCCCCATTCCCATTCCAACGCTTTCTCTTTACGTGTCCTCTAAACTGATTAAAATTGCTAAACGAATCTCCAATAAAAATGTGTTTTGAGACTTCCTCTTAAACATGTTCTTTTTTGTTTTTTTAAATAATGGCTTGTGACATATGCAGGTTGATATAGGTACACGTTATGAAGCATTAATATACATTCAAATCCTAGGCAAGGGTGCTGCAAAGTTTTGGCATTTGCTTTTTTCTTTTTTTTAATTAAAAACAGATGCCGTCATTAGAAAAATTGCTCATCAAAATGAATGGATCCAAATTTAATTGTCATTACAAAGCCAAAGACCAATACAAGTTGGCGGATCGTGGCACCATGTCAGTACATTCTCATCACTTAATGCGCAAGTCCCTTCCAATATCAACATTCGATTTGCACCACCCAACTGATGGTTTAATCCATCTAGGAACCATTATATACGAATTAAAATTTAGCAATGGCAGCTTAGAAGCTGCAAGTAAAATCTTACACCAATCTTTAACAAAGCTTAAATATGGGACAACATTAGAATGGTGATATTGATTTCGAATGTACCATACCCGCCGACACAAAATTAAATATATGCAGGGAACAAGGTAGCAGTACCATAGAACACAACACTGGACAAGAGGCAGGCTGCAATTGAGCAAAAAAAATCATGGTCACCATGAAGAAATAGATCTCGTACGCAATAACGGTGCCAAAAAATATGGAGATCATATTCCACATCCTTCAAGCTGAATTCCACCACGGTTAAAGAGATTATTGTGAGCAAGCAACAAATAATTAAATAATCTCCAACCAAAAATTAGGAGGCGGTATTAAAGGGACTCTTGGTGACATTAAAAACCTCCTATTTGATTTTAAAAAAACTCTTTAGCCCTAAACTTTTTTATTAGTTACTCGATTGACTCTGTCGTTTTTCCTTGTTTCTTGAAGAAGTTCAAACACTCTTGTTATCGATGGCCATAGTAAAACGGGCTGCCAAAAAAAAAAAAAAAAAGGAGGGAGTTCCTCCACTCCCATGGAGATATCTAAGAATGAAACAACTACATTGGAGACCAACAAAACTGTGAAAGAAAGTCTTCCATCGGTCGATCAAGATGCCAGAATGAGCAGATTGATCGTTTGATCGACTCCCTAACAGAACAAGATATTGAAGCATCAAGTGAAAAACAACTTAGAGATGAACTTTATGAGACACCTATTCGAACAAATAATCAAATAGAGGAAAAAGATAAAGATGAAGAAGAATCTTCCTCCAAGGATCCTGAGGAAGAAAAAGATGAAGAAATAGAGAAAGATAAGTAAGTGTAGAGTTTTTAATCAAATGATCAACAAAACAAAACAAAGAATTATGTGTTTGAAAGCTCAAAACAGAAGCAAAATCGGATGAAAAAAATTGAGAGAACAAGTTGGCAACTCTCATTACTTGAATAAATAACATTACATGAACATAAATAGTTAAGTTGAGAAAATAAAACTTGCTTGTGCAAGTAACTAAGCTGTTAAATCAGCATAATGAGTACCTAAAAGCTACCAAATCAGCTAAGTATCTAACTAATCCTTAGCAAATACAATAGTTACAATGAAAATAGCAAAAGTCAACTATCACATGAGCTAATCACTCGAATTGCGTAGTGGACAAAAGCATGCTGCTGTTCCATTGCTTGGTCACTTGTTGGCTCGTGCATGGCTGCATGGTAGCTTGTATGTTGCTGCTGTAGTTGCCATCTTTCAACAGTAAGACTCAGTAGGAAACACGGGGGAAGAATTTGATGAAGAGAAGCTGTATGATAAAAGGTCTAGTTAACTGATCCCACATGTTTTCAAACAGAAAGTGGGACAAAGTAGGGAATAAGAGAAGGAGATGAAAAACAAACTGAATTTGACTTACCAGCAAGCTTTCATACTTATGCTGATAGCGAGACATTGGCTGAACCGAGAATAAAAAGATAAAGGAAAACAACCAATGGAAGATTACACAGGCCTATCACTCAAAGCGAGTGAAAAAATAAAGATACGATCAAAGCATGACCACGATTATGTCAGGGCAAAGCCTTGTGATTTTCTGAACAATGAAGCTAAGAAAAGGTGGAAATTTGTGTCAAAGAGAAACCTTGATGTTTAACATGTGATAGATAGTGAATAGTTTGAAAGATATGGTTTGCTTCACTTGCTTGGTTCAACACATCTTTTGAAAATTGTCACGTTTGCAAAGCCTTTGTTTCTGATATTGTCCAAGAATCCTATTGCAATGCTAAAGAGTATTGTAGATAACAAGTCTAAGCATTATATGCAAGAATATACTTGAGGGGCATGAGTTCAATTTTAATACAAATGTTATTAATGCCTTACTTGGTCATCCTATAGTGCTGAAGGAAAATACACCAGGAAATATGACAAATTGCCTCAATCATCACAGGTGTAGTGGCGAAAAGTTGGCTTACATAACATAAATTTAAACATTGTCTTCTTTTTCCTTCCCCAATATTACAAAAATAAAAAATACAGATTTTTACAATACAATTGATTACTTTGTTCGCATATACCATTTATACCACTTTGGTATACAAATTCTTCTGATAAAACAGTAGATATTTATTGTCTCATACCTTTCTTTTGTAACTAGAAAGTAGTTATTTCATATTAGTCCACGCCAATGGCATCGTAAACAAAAACCATAAAATTGGTGTTCATTTCAAACAAGGAGAGTAGTTAAATTCTATTGAATTGCAAACCTAGACAAAGTCATAACAATATAAATACTTAATATGCAACCTTTCAAAGCATTTCTAATTGTGAAGAAATAGAGGAAGGGTTTTCTAATATCATACTTGATTTCTTAGCAGCGGCCGCCATATAATCTTTGATAAGAGGCTTAATCTTTTCAACTGTGATAATAATTCCCCAGAACATGAGACGGTATACAACCACCATGCCAAACAAGATTGCAAGATCAATCCATTTAGAGTATCCCATTTCAACTTGCCAAAAGCTTCTCAAGACTTCATCACCAGTAATGGTGGGAGGTCCCCCAACTTGATTGCCGGGGAAACTTAATCCTTCAAATTCATTCTTGTAGAATCCTTGATTCGCATACTTGTGAAATGCGATGTAGTACATGGGGTACCTCCAGAATGGTTTAGGGAGGTCGTCTGGCAACCGAAAGAAACCGCCATTTAAAATCATTATCCCTTGAATACCAGCCCCTGTAATGATTCCCATGAGATAATTCGGCACAACGCTTGCAACAGTCATCATTATGCTCTCGACCAGCATCGTGCTAGTGAAGAGCAATATGACAAAGTACATAAAGTGATCAAAACTCTTTTGAAGTCCAACCAGGTAATAGGCTAGTGCTCCTGGGATTAAAGAGATAACACATAAGTAAGGAATGGATGAAATTGTGTTTCCAATGACAAATGCTCCAACCCCATAATGTCCATTTAGTCTTTCTCGGCCAAATATCTGATTTTGGTGAAGAGAGGAAAAATGTCAAAAACTAATGAACCATGTACGTAAATGTCTAAATGGTGAAGACATTGAAAAAAAAGTAGTACCTTCATGTCTTCAACAAAAGAAGGGAATCCTCCTATCGCCATGAAAGTCAAGAATGCCGCAACAAACATGAGCATGGATCCTCTAGCCTGAAAATCCCAAGTTTTGGTAATTCGTTTACATTATCTTTACTAAATAATGGAATAGTTTATAATATGTCATCAAGTTACCTGAATTGAGCCGTAGGTTAAGCCAATATCATGGAATATAGTCCCAACACATAAACATAATGCAATGTAGATTGCAAAGCGAAGCCAGTAGTAGCCTAAATCACGATACATATTAATAAAAGATCTTTTTGTAAGAACAATGCTTTGGGTAATAAAGCTGGCTTGACTTCCCTTCTTCTCTAGAGGCCCTCTTTTCTGCAAGTAAAGAACCCATACAAGTTATAGTAATAGGCTTTTTTGGGTTAAAGTCTCTTTAAGACTTAAGTTTAAAACAAGCATACTTGTTGGGATATCTTTAATACGTTATGCTGAACTTGCTTGCATATCTCTGATGACTTGTAAGACTTAACAAGTGCGTCAATGATTTCCTCTGTGCTATTGCTTCCTATTCCTTGCTCTATGTCCTAATCAACACCAATAATTCAAAAATTGCTAATTAACTTATCAATTGCATAGTTTATACTTTGAGTGAAAAGTATCAGACACTTACTTCATCAAAGTCTTTGTTGATTGTTCTAAGATAGTGATCTGATGGGTTCCTTAAAGGTGGACATGGGAAGCCATTTGTAGCAAAAAGCTAGAAACAAGTTTAGTTTTCAAAAGAAAAAAAAATCATCAACCAGTCATAATTAGTTGCCAATTTGGACGAATATTTGAAAGATAGATCTATGTATACCATCTCTGCCATTGAAACAGGACCAAAATAGACTGTTTTGCCATAGGAAAGTAGGCAAAGATTATGGAAGAGCTCAAAAACTTCACTACTAGGTTGATGAATGGATGCGATTATAGTCCTTCCATGTTGGTGAGCTAGTTTCACAATCCGATTCATAACATGGTAGGATGCTGCACTATCTAGTCCACTAGTGGGCTCGTCAAGAAAGAGAAGCTCGGGCCATGTTAAGATCTCAATACAAATGCTGACTCTCCGCTTTTGTCCACCACTAAGTCCTTTGGTGCTCCACCCTCCGATTCTGGTGTCCATGGAATCTTGCAACCCCATTTCTCTGATTGTCATTTCAGCTCTTTCTTTCTTTTCAGATATTGACATGGAATCAGGCAGCTGAAGCTGTGCTGAGTAGAAAACAGCTTCCCTTACTGTAAGCGTTGTCATTAAAGTATCATCTTGAGTAACATAAGCCTAATATTGAACATTAAAAAAATGTTGGTTAGTGATTTTCTTAGGCATGCTTTGATGAAAGTCATAATTCCCAAGTTGTTATATGAAAATACAAATAACTCTACTATAACAAATATATGGCATGTAAACACATATAGCATAAGGTTTATCAGTCAACAAATTCAATAATTACTAGTACATTATTATGAAAGAAGTAAAAATAATATAAAAATTTTGCAGTACTTTTTGAAAAAATAAAAATTATAGGTAAGATAGTAAAAAAAAAATGCAATTTTATTTTTATTGATAAGGTTGAGGATTTAGATTCTTGAGCATTCAAGTTCAATACCTTACTAGCATGTTTGGATTGGTTAAAAAGGAAGGAAAACTAAGCCCCCTTGCTTGGACAACATATTTTTACTCTGAAAAAAGAAGGTAAAAAGATCTTTCCAGTTGTTCTCAATTTTAAAATTGAACAAATTGGTCCTCTTAACAAAAATTGGAACAATTTAATCTTTGTCAGTTTCGAAAGTGAGCAACTAAGAACAATTCATCACAATGTTAATGTATTCTATCAATTATACATAATTTTAATTGATATAATAACAAATTTAGCCTTTGATGTTTATATATTTTATCATTTTTGTCTTAATTCTAAAAGATCAATAAATTTAACCTAAATATTTACACATTTAGAAAAATTTTACAGTATAAATTTATTAAATTATGACTAATTTGATAGAATATGTTAATTTTTAGGGCTAAATAATAAACCATCCTACAATAAAGATGAAAACATGGAATAAGGAGATATTTTTGGATTATTAAGTTTCTATTTTTTAAATTTAAAAAAATTAACAGTCTCACCGTTCACTTCTTTTCTTCTTTTTAAATTTATTTTTCCAGACACTAACCATCATTTCATTCTTAGTTTAAACAAAAATATCTTTGATATATTTTATGATTTATGAAGAATATTTATTTTTATAATTTTTAATTTTATTTAAATTTATTATTATATGTTATTATGTAAAAGGTGAAAATTAAAAAATAATAAATTATTTACTTTCCAAACAAAATATTTTATAATTTATTTCCTTTCTTTTCTTCTATTAATTTTAATTATTCAAATATATCATTTCTTGTCAATTGGTATCTACATTATATTCTTATTTCAGATGAGATTTTTTAATAATAATAGTAATAATAAACATTAGTAAAATCAAATTAAATCAAATCAGGTTTTGAAACTGTGTTAAAACCATGATGAATATTTAACTGTTACCAGAAATCCAACTTAAATAGGAGACATCAAGATTTTAATATTGAACAAATAACAGTCATATTTAAGTTTAAGGGATTTGGATTAACTTAAGCTTCCTCTTTGGTATATAATTTCCATACCGAAGTTCCAAAAGCAAGTGTTTCCTTGCGACCATTAATTAGGATCTCCCCTGTTTGATGCATACGCGAACTTAGTAGCCTTCCTGCCAATCAAAGACCTTTTTTTATCATTTTGTCATCCAACCTTACTAAAGAAGCAGTTTGCAGACAAAGTTTAATGGAATTATGTAAAAGATATTAACATTAATTATTTTATAACTTTAGGAGATAAGTGTGAACCAGGATGTAAACTAAAACAGGATCTAACATTTTACTTTTGGTGCACATCCATAACGTGGGAGGGGGGGGGCATCAGCCATGCTCCATCCTTTTCCTATAATTCCTCAACTTTTGAAATGTTTCATATTTAAATAATAATAAAAGATTTGACTTTTTCCAATTTTATAATTTATTTGTTTTTCGTCGGCCCCGTATAAAATTCTTAGATTTAGTAATCAAAAAATGTCCACACACGTGATATAATACCATTCCTACTACAACCCAAATAGCATATCCTTTTACTTTTTAAATTTATACACACAAACAAGACTAGAGCCCTAAAATTATCATGCTACTCTTTATACTAAAAATAACATTACATTTTATTTTATTTTATTTATTCAAAAATGATAAAATTAATTATTGTATATTTAAATTTAAAATAAAATAATATTTTTCCTTGAAAATTTAATTCATCTCTATTAATTAAAACTAGTGTAAAAGATAAAATAATAAGATAATTATGCATAATGTGCCCTATGTACTTCATACTGACATATAATAATTAATTTTTAATAGTAAAAATAAATAAATTTTTAATAGAAAAATCAAAATTTTAATCTAAGGTATATAAATTAATTTACTTTTTTTTTAATAAAGGAGAATTTAATCTAACTCTCCTTCAAACAAATTCATATTATTTTTACAGGTAAACTACTAAAATAGTCACTTTTGTTTACCTCAGGTTATATTTTAGTCACTTATGTTTGAAATGTTACGTTTTAAATTATTTACGTTAACGTGTTCTAACATTTCAATTATTGAGCCATTAATTGTCGTTAACAATACAACGATAAGCTGACATGGCACGTTAAATCATCATTTCAAACAAAAAATTTAGGTTAAATTATACAATTGGTCCCTATATTTTTTCGTTTTGAGCAATTTAATTCTTTTTTTATGTTCTTTTAACTTTTTATTTATTTATTTATTTTCCATTATTTTATGCTTTTCCCTGTCTTTTTCATCTCTTTTAACGTAGTTTTTCTATATTTTCCATTTGTTAAAACTTTTTTTATGTTTATGAAAAAATAAAAGACAAAATCTGAAACCAAATTAGAACTTACTTCGTATATTCTCACCCCACAATTACAAACCCTCATCGTCCATCATTGCTTTAACGAACCAATTTGGATCTCTCAATGACCTAGTCCACAAGCTCGCCTCACTCAAAGACCTCACCAGTTGTGAATTATGGGAGTCCACCCTCAACAAAGTTTCCCGAGCCCATTCCTTTAACCTCCTAACTAATCCCCACGACCACCTTATCTATCTTACTTACAATATTCTCACCCTTTCGAAACTATGTTATTTCATAGATTTTTCAAACGAGCTTTACACTCTCAAGGACTAAAATAACCACTATACGAAACTTACCCTCAACTTTACCCAAACCAGTTTGGTTTCATGCTCCCTTTCTCTCTTCAATTCATCCATGCTCGACTTTCAATCAAGCTTACTTAGGAATATCCAAGAAGGTTTAGATCAATTTTATCGTTTATTTAATTTTATTTATCAGAAAATAAAAGAAAAGGAAAGAATAATCTACACGACCCTGTAAAAGTTTGTAAACTGCAAAATTTGTTTTGAATATAAAGAATTCAATTTATGTTTTGATTTGATTAAGGATGTGATTTTTTATATTGATTAGTTAAATTTAATTTTACTATTAAAATTAGGTTAAAATTAGGTTATATTCAAATCGAGATTTGGCTAAAAATGATTGATATTCAGTTTTGAGTCAAATTTAATTTTGATTGATATTCAGTTTTGAGTCAAATTCAATTTAAGAATCATGTGAAAGGAAATAAGATTTGGTTTATTTGGTGGACAAAGATTATATTTTTGCAGTAAAAAATATGAGAAGACAGAAAAATAAAAGGAAAAAAAAAGAAAAAAATTAAATTGTTAAAATAAAAGGTATATGGATTAGTTTTAACAAATAGAAAATAAAAAAATAAAAAAAACTAGATTAAAAGAAATGTAGAAGGGAGGAGAAGAGAGGGAGAAGGAGAAGAGAATAGAAATTAATGAAAAAAAAGAAAAGTTCAAAGAATAAAAAAAGAAAAAATTAAATTGCTTAAAACAAAAAAATATAGGGACTAATTGTATAATTTAATCTAAAATTTTTGTTTGGAATGATAATTTAATGTATCATACCTGTTTACCGTTACACCGATAACGACAATTAACACTCAGTGACTAAAAAATTATAACAGGATAACATAAATGATTAAAACGTAATATTTTAAATATAAATGAGTAAAATATAACTTGAGACAAACGAATGTGACTATTTTAGTAGTTTATGCTATTTTTACCATTATATCATATCTCTATCTGTTTTAGGGTGAGTTTAGACGGACGGTACGTTTACCTGCGGTTAGTGTAAAAATAACAATGACGGTGAGATTAGATACTGTAACGTGAGACAAAAAATAAGCTAAACGCACCGTACCGCACCTAATCGCCTATCCAAACTAAGCCTTAATTTTAGGGAGGTGACCGATCCCATCAACAATTTCCATTGGCTAGTGGCCATGGTCAAGCGGTTCTGACACAAACTTTTTGTAGGTTTACTATTATCTTCAACTAGAAGTTGTGAAAAACTAGTCAAAGTGAGGGACATTCCGATTTTCGGAAAATGAAAATAGAAAAGGGAAGCAAAGATGTAAAGATAAAAATTTGACCTGCCAGTGTATCAAGAAGGGTTGACTTGCCACACCCTGAAGGTCCCATGATGGCTAACACCTTCCCTGGCTCAGCATATCCTGTGAGCCCTTGTAAGATCGCCCTGCTTCCCTTTGTGCCCCCAGAAACAGTCACCCAAAGATCAGTCCATGTCAAGAAAACGCCATCACCTGCTTCCGTCTCAATCCTGAAAGACGCCGCTTCATTATAGGAACCGACTTGTCCAGAAACCATGCTTTGAATCTCCAAGTTGTAATTCTCAGCTGCTTCAGGGTGATGGTTTTGAGATGACATGCTGAATACTGGACTAAGTTAATGAATGAGAAGAGATTGAGTGAAGCTACTGCCCATCCTTAATTATTAACCATTCTTTTTATTGTGGTGATGGTGGGGTATTTATGTTTACGTATACGTGAAGATGCAAGACTTTCCAACTAAAGAATAATTTTTGGAAAATATTATATACACTGCTAGTAGCAGACAAATGTAGAATTGGTTATTTTAGGTTAAAAGTATGCAGGAACCCCTATCGAGAAGCAAATTTTTATTGTTTTTAAATTAATAGAAATATTTAAATCTCTGCAAAGTTTGAAACGTTAAACGTATTATATTGATTAGGTGAATTTATAAGTTCTGCAAGTTTGAAACGTTAAGCAATAAGCATATTATATTGATGCGATGAAATTGTAAGCGGTAGAAGTTTGAATTTTGGGAGGGCATAGATTAAATTGGTGAGATGAGAAAAAAGTTACACGTGGATAAAATCACCCCAAAATCTTTTTGGTGTTGACGGCTGTGTCCCAATCGGATTTAACTACTATATTAATACATTTTATATTTTGTAAAGTACCATTTAATTTAAAATGTAAGTTTAAAATTTTACTTAGAATTATTTGTATTTGTAAATAATTAATTTAAGCTTATTTTAGATTAGTCTATTTAATTTTTTATTTTAAAAATCTATGTTTATATTTATATTTGTTATAAAATAAAAGGATAGAAAGTAAATAACAAAGAGAATGAAAAAGCAAATAGAAAACGTATTTTATTGATTAATCGGAATATTTACAAAAAATTTCCAAAGTCTCTATTTATAGGCATAAAAAGTATAAATAAAGTAGCGATTTACTTCTAATGACTATTAGAATTTAAAGTACATCAAAACTTATCTTGATATTGATGGACATCTACTTAATAAGATATTTATGTAACATCCCGATTTTGGGCCTAGTCGAAATAGTAGTTTCGAGACCACAAATTCGAAGTAGAAATAATCATTTTATGAATGTGTTGAGGTCTATGATATGTTTGCATGATTGTATGAAAGTTTCGCTAAGAAATTTTGTTGATAGAGTGTCCAATTTGATTTTTAGGACTAAATTGCAAAAGTTGCAAAATATGTGATTCTTAACCTATGGATTATTAATTAGAGGTCCTTAAATATAAATTTGACCAATTTCTATTTTTATGGACAAAAATGGGCATGAATGAGTAAAAATTAAAAGTTTAGTAAAAAGGGCATTTTGGTCATTTAGTAATTAAAAGAATAAAAAAGGAAAATCAAGTCAAAATTTGCTGATCTTCTCCATGCCATAGCTGAAATTCTCAAGACACCATAGCTAGGGTTTCTTCAACTTTCAAGCTTGATAGTAAGTGCATCCTAGCCTCGTTTTTAATGTTCTTTACATTTTTGAAGTTGTTATTAACCGATCTAGCCATTTCTACCATTTATTTGAGATATGCCTAGGGTTTGACCCATGTGTGACATGCATGTATTTTGATGTTTCATGGTAGATTATGAAAACTTGATGTGTGGTAAACATCTTTTACTAAGTGACTTTTGATGAAAACACCTAAAAAAGGGTTATTTGTAAAAGTTATAAAAATGGGTAGTAGAAATGTGATTTGATGAAAAATTTAGGCTGGTATAAGCATGATATAGGCTCGGCTAGGCTTGGGTAACAAAGAAAATGAGTATATTTCATTTTACTAGCCTAAGGACTAATTTGTAAATATGTGAAAGTTTAGGGACAAAACTATAATTTTTCAAAAGTATGGTTTTTGGAGTGATTTGAACAATGTGATAATTAAATGAGCTAAATTTGCTATTATAGATCGAGAAAAACGGAGTCCGGACCTAGATTGGGGAAAGAACAAAGTTGTGGACTAAATCGAATTAGTTAGCCATATTTTGTACCGAGGTAAGTTCATGTGTAAATAATACAACTTATATTATGTATTTAATATTTTGTTATTGCATGACTTGTACAATTATCATTATGGATTTGTAACATCTCGAAATAGGGCTTAGTCGGAACAGTGGTTTCGAAACTATAAACCCGAGGTCAAGAAATTATTTTAATATTATTTTTTGAGTTATAGCATGATTATATGAGTGCATGAAAATTTTGGTGAATTAATTTTAGCGTTTGTGAGCTTAATTGTGAAAATGGACTAAATCGCATAAAGGGCAAAAGTTTTGTTTTACTACCCAAATATGTTAAATAGCTAAAGAACCAAAATTGGAGGTCTTTGAAGTGCAAATAGGCCATTAGGGGAGTGATGGTCGGCCCATAGGGGACAAGAAAGTTGAAAAGTCAAAATTTGGTGGACATTAGGTGATTTTTTTGGTAATAAAATAAAATAAAGAAAAAGTTGTCATCTTTTTCATTTCTTCTTCTTCTTCCACCGAAAATGGCAGCAAACATGGGGGTTTTGAGAGCTTAAATTTTCAGCCACTTAGTTCCCTTGCAAGTAATTGATTTTGATGGCCATTTTTGATTATTTTTATATTTTTGGAACCTTTGTAGCTTAATCTAGCTAATGGGGGATTATTTTGCAAAATGGTTGAAAGTCTAGGGTTTTTACATGTGAATATTTATGTTTTTTGCTGAATTTTTATGGAAGAAAATAAGTCATGGTTGTGTAATAAACAACTTTTGTGAAAGGATTTTCATGAAAAACACATAAATAGACCTTTTTGTAAAGGTTGATAAAAAGGTGATAAATGTGTGAAATGAATGAAATTGTGGGCTACTATAAGCCTAAAATAAATTCAGCTAGGCTTGATTAATGAAGAAATCGATAAAAATCGATTTACGAGCCTAGGGGTAAAATCGTAATTTTTGTAAAAATTAAGGGCAAAATGGTCATTTTGTCAAAGTATAATTATGGAATGTATTGGTTAATATGATGACTAAATAGTGAATTTTATCATTATAGATCAATAAAATTGAGATTCGGGCTTAAATCGAAAAGTACGAGGTTATGGACTAAAATTGAGTAATTAGCCAAAATTGCATTCGAGGTAAGTCCGTGTGATTAAATAAGCATGATATCCATATTATTGTTAATAACTTGAAATCTATCTTGTTATGATTGTATTGAATTTTATGTTGATGATATTGTATATGAGAAAGTAATGCCAAATGTTAATAACATTTATGTGATGATTGAATGCATTGGAAATTTGATGGAATATGATATTCCATTAAAACGAGTAAGTTGTGCGTAAATATTACAGCTTTATCGTTATTATGCATTGAATGGTTAATTTTGCATAAAATGTTTGAATGTGGCTATAAGAAATGTATGATGAAACTTAACGTGATAAACTCCCAGTTGAACCTTAAGAATAGATTGGATATTCATGCCATGACATTTGGGTGATATGTGTGCTAGTGTAAGACATGTCTGGGACATGCACCAACCACATTATGGGAGCCAATGTAAGACCATGTCTGGGACATGGCATCGGCATTGAGATGAGAGCTAGTGTAATACAATGTCTGGGACATGGCATCGGCCTCGAGATATGAAAGCTAGTGTAAGACCATGTCTAGGACATGGCATCAATACCGACAGATGAGAGCCAGTGTAAGACCATGTCTGGGACATGGCATCGGCCTTGATATATGAGAGTCAGTGTAAGACCATGTCTGAGACATGGCATCGACTTTGATGTGTGAGCCAGTGTAAGACCATGTCCAGGACATGGCATCGACTTTGATATGTGAGCCAGTGTGAGACCATGTCCGAGACATGGCGTCGGCATCTTACCCTATGTCTGAGGCTTAGTGAATATCCAGTAGTATTCCAAGTGATTCAACGGGTAGTTCAAAGCTTGTGATGAAAGCAAGAAGGCAAGTATATGAGCATGTTGAAAAGGTACAGGTATGTACTCGAAGCTCAAATACTATTACGATAAAGAAATGATGCATCTTTGGTAAGGATACAAATAAGTAAGCTATGCCTATGAGAATGAAATATTGGTGACCTTATGATTATGGTTCTATGCTTATGATGTACCAATATGTATTTTTACCATGATGTTTAAAATGATTTGTAAAGGTGTTATAAGCTTAGTTACCATTATTTTACACTAAACAGTTTTGGGACAACTGCAGTAGTCCAACTTGGAAAATACACAAAAAATAGTGGAAAGAGGGTTAAAGATTTAATGAAATATGTAATTAAATCTAATCGAGTCTAGTTTCTTATAAAGGAAATGGTGTAAGCAAAGGAATTTCACATTATGAGATATTTGAATTTGTGTGAAATAGAGTTAGAATGATTTCGAAATCCCCTATTTTTATTTGATAAAATCATTTAAAATTGTACAAAAATAGTTATGAGTTATAATTTATATTCTTAGAATTCTTAATGAGTTTGTTTTCAAGAAAAATAGATAGAAACATCATCGAGTCCCTTATTATGAGATAATTAATTTTTAGTGAAGAGGAGTCGGAACTATCAGACAACAAAAAAGTGGTAAATTTAAAGAAGAATCTGTATTTATTGGCTAGACAAAAAATTTTGAAAATTTTATGATAAGAAGATATGTGAGTCTAGTTTCAGGAAAAATTAGCGAATCTTAATTTGGAGTTCTGTAGTTGCAGGTATAAATAATTTGGTAACTATGACTTGAGAAAATAGCATGACTAGAATATAAGTAAAAGTGTAATTATGGTTGTATTACCTTGAGAAGCATGTTGGCATATTGCTTATTATTTTCATATGGACTTACTAAGCTTTAAGCTTACTCCCTTCTCTCCATTTCTTTAGTGTTTTCAGGTCAGCTCGGGGTTGGAAATCGTCAGAGGCAGCATCACACTATCAAGTCATCATTTTGGAAGTGTCGACTTATATAGATGTTAAGCTTATACAAGGGAGTGGCATGTATAAAGACTTAGTTTTTATGTTAGATGTTATCATGAGTAGCCAAATTTATTGGCTTATGTTGATTCATTGTATATAGCCATGGGATGTGGCTTATAATGTTTTGGCTTATAAGCCTAATTATCCTTACTATTTGTTAATGCCTTACGATGTAATTATAATTGTTTACTATGAATGAATAGCACAGCATATGTGTATGAGAATGCCTTACGACCATTCAGGGTGGTCATGGCTATGGAATAAACGTGTAAATTGACATTAAGTTGATACTGATTGAATATGAACATTTTTTGAATAAGTAGAGATTAATTATTGGGTAATATGTTATGGATGGTTGTTAAAAACGTGCCTTATTGAGGCATGCTAAATCATTAAAATTATGTTATGATATGTGTCTTTAAAGTGGTTAAGTTTGTGAAAGATTAAGGCAACAAAAAGGCTTGGAAAATAGCCTCAGTGCTAGCCACAGGGGCAGAGACACGGCCATGTGTCTTAGCCGTGTGGAGGACACAGCCTAGCACACGGGCGTGTGGCCTGACCGTGTGGTTCAATTTATTAGGCTGACGTCATAAACAGAAAGTTACACGGCCTAAGGATATAGGTGTGTTGAAGACACACGAGCGTGTCCCTGTGTCCACACGGGTGTGTGACCCTGTTTCATGAAAATTTTTCTAAGTTTTCCCAAAACTTTCCAAAGTTCTTGGTTTAATCCCAAACTACCCTTAATGCATGTTTAGAGCCTCAGTAGCTCGTGTAAAGGACATTAGGCATGTGTATGAAAAGTTTTGATACGAATGAAATTTTATGGCTCGGTTTTATGAAATGGTGTAAATTTAAGTCCGATAATGCCTTGAATCTTGTCTCAGCATTAGATACGGGTAAGGGGTGTTACAGGATTCGTTCGACAAAGATTCGATACGAAAAAATTCTCAGTTGAACCTTAGGAATAGTTAGGATACAAATGTCATGACATTAGGGTTATGAGTTTACGTGTAAGACCATATCTGGGATATGTCATCGTTATGAGATTTCGTGTAGTACCATGTTTGGGACATGGCATCGATATGAAAATCGTGTAAGACCATAGCTAGGCTATTGGCGTCAATATGAGATCCCATGTAAGACCATATCAGGGATATGGCATTGGTATGATTCTATGTGTATGTAATTCCCGAGTATCCTTTAGTATTCCAAGTGGTTCAACGTGTAATTTAAAGATTATGTCAAAGATATGAAAGGTTATAATTATGTTATGAAGTGGTATAGGTGCGTACGTAAAACTCATGAGAAATGATCTCGGTTTAAGATGCACTATTGGTAAGGATGCAAATGAGTAAGATATGTCTATAATCAGTTGATGGTTTTGTGCTAATTTACATTATGTTATGTGTATGTTATTGTATGTTTAAAGTTGATTATTATTTACATGCTAAAAGTTGATTATTATTTACATGCTAACTTACTAAGCTTAAAGCTTACCCCCTTCCTTTTCATTTCTTATAGTGTCATCAAGCCAGCTCGGGGAGCGAAGACGGTCGGAGATCCACTCACACTAGCAAATTATCGTTTAGGGTACTTATTATTACATTATTTTGAGTTATGGCATGTATAGGGACTTGGTCTTTTTGTGATATGTGTCATTATTGATTTGGCCAAATGTGTTGCCTTGTAATGGTATTTGATTCATTTTGTAAATGGCCATTTGGTTTTGGTTAATATTGGTTAAGTATTTAAACATATAGTGATGCCTTTCATGGATGGAGTTATTACATGGTTTGTGATGATAAGTATGAAATGTTGTATGTGATAGAAAATAGCATGTAATTGATGTGTCGATATCTTGGTTGTGGCTGAATTGGTTGTGTATATATGCTTGGATGGGTATTGTTTGATGTTGAGTAGGTTGGTGCAAGTAAGGGTGGCAAAAAGGCTTGGTAAATAGCCTTATTTTTGTCCACATAGGTAGACACACGAGCGTGTGTGTAGGTTGTGTGTGACACACTGCTTGCCCATTGGGTGTGTGATCCGGCTGTGTGTCCCTTGCATTTTTGAATTTTAGCTTCGAATTAGCCACAGGGGCAGAGACACGGCCTTGTGTCTCAACTGTGTGTCCAGGGCGTGTGAGGTCTACACCTATTTTAGGAAAAAAATTATGAAAATTAAATCGATCACACGGCCTAGCGCACAGGCGTGTGACTTGGCCGTGTGACCCTAATTTGTTGATGACGTCATAAACAGAGAGTTACATGGGTTAGGGACACGGGCGTGTATGACCACACTGCTTACCCACATGGGCGTGTCCCAAGCCACACAGGCGTGTGACCCCTATTTTTATGAAAAATTTTCTAAGTGTTTGGAAAGTTTCCAAAGTTCTCGGTTTAGTCCCGAACCGCTCCCAATATATGTTTTGGGCCTTGTAAGATCGTTTAAGGGATGATACAAATATTTTGAAAAGTTTTAATTTGGATGGAAAATTATGTCCCGGTTTTGCATGATTGCTTGTGTATAAGTTCGGTAATGCCTCGTACCCTATTTCGGCGTCAAATACGGGTAAGAGATGTTACAATTTATAACACTCTCCATTAGATGTCTATTGGTAGATAATGTGTCATGTTAAAATTTTACTAAGATAAAAATCCTATGGGAAAAAAATTCTTAATGAAGGAAAAAGTGTACACATATTTATAATATGCATAATATGTTGCCTCATTTAAAACTTTATTAGGAAAACCCAATAGGACAAAACCTCGGTTAAGGGAAAAAGACTATAGCACGTATTTACTCCCCCTCATGAAAACATCACATAATATCTCATATTCTATGTATTCAGTCTTGAATACTAGCTTTTCAAATGATCATTTGAACGTATTTGCTAAGCATTTATATTAACATTATTTTGAAAGTCATGAGTGAGAGAAAATTTTGGGGGAAATATATTTTGATCTCGTTTCAACACTAATCATAACAAACTTTAATCATGACCCCTCTATAAAAATACAAATAGGTATTTTGGATAATTGTGTAATCCTCTTTTAATTACTATTGACTAAGTCAAATTTACCATATATGTTCAATTATTTCAATTCATATAAATGAATAATTTCCCAATAATTTCAATTTGCTTATGGAATTCTAATCCTTCAAGGATTTTAATATAAACTTTACCATATAGTGATTCATAAAAGGTTGTAGCAACAACCATTAAACACAAGTTAAATCTTTTATGAACTGCTAGTTTAATAATATATCTAAAGGTTATTGCATCCACCACAAAAGAATATTATATATCTTTCCATAATCAATGCTAGGACTTAGCAAAAACTTCATATTTTATTACGTTTTACAAAACTGCTTCATTTGCAATCTCACTGGCTTTATACCTTTAGATATTTGGACTATTGGTCTAAAACCATCACAAATTTAATTGTACTTGAGTTATATCTTTCTGTTTTGACCAATTTATTCTATATCTATATTTCACAATAGATTTATTTAAAATCCTCCTTCTATTTCATTATTTCAACAATAATATTGCATGCAAAACCATTGTCGACCACTTTTATTATTGGTTCGACATTTTCTCAAATTGACATAACTTATCGAGATTTCTTATTTTTACTATTTTAATCTTCAGTTTTAGGTACCTGAAACTCTTCTGATGAAACACCCACACCCGAGTCCTACACTCTCTCCCCCTAATATCGGGAAAACCATCAAATCAAAATAATAATCACAAATCATATTTAAAACCTATAATAATACAAGGATACTCGTAATTAATATATATTCCCAATTTTCTTTGAGGATTCACTCATCTTTGTACGTTGTGGTGGAGCTACTGGAACATATACGCATATACAAAAATTTAAAGATGAGAAATATTTAGCTCTTGGTCAAAAACCAATTGTAATTGAGAGTATTATAACTTATTGGCTTGATGCGTACAACATGTAAATCAACATAATCTCATGTTGAAAGAGGAAATTTTGTTCTCATAAGTAATGGTTTAGACATTAATCAGAAGCGTTCAATTAATAATTTCTCTAAACCATTATGCACATTAATAACAAACTTTTACAAAAGTTTTTCAAACTCAATCAATAAAAGATAGATATAAACTCATCAATATTAGCAAGAAGAATTGTCTTAATTTTATAATCTGAAATTAATTATTTAAACAAGCAATCTTGCAAATGACAGGTTGCAAGTTGATAACACATATGTGATTATTTTGTAGATGCATCTACTAAAACTATATAGTATCAAAACCATCCACATGGTGGATGAATATGCATTCATTTCAAAGATGCAAGATATTAAATCTTAACTTTAGCTAGTAAGTTTCTAATAAGCAATTTTCATTGAGAACAAGCAACAAATGAGAATTCTTTAAATTAAAGAAAATTTTGGTTCTTTAACGAATGTCCATATGAATTTTCAATTAATTTTCGTATCATATATAATCCAGGATGGACTAACTAGTCACGCCAAGTAGTAAATGCATTTATATCAGTAAACTTCTGATTTATTTTAACATGCGTTTCAATTGTACTAAATTGTAACAAATTTATAATTTTACTATCATTCCTTTTACTTTGTATCCACATATAAATACTATTGTGACATTTACTACTAGAAATGTCTAAATTAATGTGAAGCCTATAATGCCACTAAGTCAATAAATATAATTTGCAAATAATTATATGCAATATTCGCTTCAGGGAATATGCCAAAATATTCAAATGCAGGATATTTGGTCTAGTGGTATGATTCTAGCTTTGGATGCGAAAAGTCCGGAGTTCGATTCAAAATACTTTAAAAACCCTTTAACAAGAGTTTTGCATAATCAATTAAGTACCAAGAATGACTGCCTAGGTCATGTATAGAAGCAAACCTACATTAAATATATCAATAAACGTCACATCTCAAATATAAAAATGTGATATAAGAAAAAACTAGCATTTTTTTTCATAACCATCATCATAAACATGCATGAAATTTAATTCAAAATCCAACCATTCAAGCTCATAGAACTTTTTATTTACAATTGATCATGTCATTTCTCTAAATAATTAACAAATAGAATAATATAAAACGATGAACTACTACTTTTAACAATTCTTTGAACTAAATCAAATCTGAATAACCATAAAATTCATTGGTTTGTTAACATCAATTTGCATACTAGATATGTTTTAATCAAATATATTATTTAATTATAAAACCTATTATAACGACATAAATAAATCAGTTAATATTCATTTTCATGAATAATAATATGCTTAAAAAATGTATTAATAATAAACTTTGAATCCGTTCAAAATTTATTAATAGTAAACTTTGAGAGTGAATCTTATTTTCTAAGTGTACAACAAATACATAACCAATGAATTTTCATACATAAGTTGTCTCTTTTTAAAGAGTTCTTGGGAATTCTTGGCATTTTCTTGCTTTATTCATTTTTCCACTTCTGGTGGTGAGAAAATTTATTACGACCATCCCCTATGACTATTATTATAGTCCAACTTACTACATCCAATGTCAAAGATTATGTCTTTCGAATTTATAACAAATTGTTACATTCTCTTCAGGGAATGGTTAAGTTTCATGATTAAAAACTTTTGTTCAATCATAAGTAGTTTTTTTTCATGATATTGCTACTGTAGGAGTACATTTGAATCATGAAAAGTTAAATAAGTTCTCTCTTGCAAGGTTCTCATCAGTAATATTTTTCCATGTAATTTTAATTGAGAACTTATTCTAAATACTGTAGAGTTATACTCAGTTTTTTTAAAAAAAAACCTTCGACTTTAGGTGCATCCAACCATAATGAGTTTTAGATAGAATTATCATATTTTATTGCTCATAAGTAGATCTTTCACAGTCAAATATTTTGATTCCAACTCCTTAATGAGGAGGATGACAAAAGATCATAAAGATAGTCACAATCAATTCAATTTAATAACAAGAGTAATCAATAACTCAATCCTCCTTTTTTTTCATCCTTTAAAAATAGATATTTATAGCAATAGTGATTCATATGAACTATAATCTTTTCTTCGTTCACAATGTCAATATGATATCCATTGTAATGACTATCTTTTAAAACTAATGAATTAACCATCACAAATTCTGTGCTTTTTAGATATTGATATATTAGCTCTTATGGAGCTTTCAATTAATTTTGTACTATCAAATATTGGAATAGTATTTGTTTGTTTCAGTACCAAATAAGATAAATATTTTCTATTTGTAATGATAGAATTCATTACTTCATTCTCGTATCTTTCCTCAAAGAATATTAACAGAAACAAAATATTTGGGCATATACCACATATGTGGCCAATAATCTTTCATATTACATTGATAACATAAATTATCTTTACCCTTTAAAGAGTTATCTTGAGAACTCTCATTATTCTCTTACTTATTACTATGTTTCCACTTTTAGTGTTCCATAATTATATCCTTTTATTTTCTTTATGTTTGCATTCACTTTGGGGAAGTAACAAATTTACTATGACGGATTTATAAACGTCTCAAAAATTCTTTATTTCATAATCACCATCGCAAACATGTGTGGATTTCAAATCAAAATCCATCTATTCATGTTGTCATTATTAATCTCCAATTATAATAAACATGATATAATAAACAAATCATAGTAAAATATACCTGAGATTCTTTAACATCATTGTTATCACCCTGGCTATTATCACGAGCACTATTTTTGGTGGTAAAACAACTTTGTTTTGTAATAATAACATTATAATCTAATAGTAAAAATCATTTAATAAACAATCAAAATTTTCATATACGATATTTGAAAGTTATTCGATACACGTTGTATCAAATTTCAATACCACATATATGTTATAAAATCTTATGAAGCTCTAATCAAATATTTATAAATTCAATTTAAAAGATATAATACAATCATTCAACATTAGCAAGTTAATAAGTGTAACTGCCCAATTTTGGGCTTAGTCGGAATAGTGGTTTTGGGACCACAAATCAGAAGTCAAGAAATTATTTTTATTATTATTTTGGTGTCATAATATGATTATATAAGTGTATGAAAATTTTGGTGAATTGATTTTAGCGTTTGTGAGCTTAATTGCGAAAAAGGACTAAATCGCATAAAGGGTAAAAGTTTTTTTATCTTATAGATATACCAAATGACTAGAGAACCATAATTGGAGGTCTGTAAAGAGAAAATAGACCCTTTAAAGAGGCAAGGCCGGCCATAGGGACAAGATAAATTAATTGGTCAAATGGTTAGGTGAGTTGATGACTTAATATTGTTTAGAAATAAAATAAAGAGAAAAAATGTTGTCATCTTCTTACTCTTCTTTCTTCCACTGATTTTTCCTCCAAGAAATAGCAATGGGAGCTTGAAACTTTCAGCCATTTATTCCTCTCTCAAGTAAGTGATTTAGATGGTTATTTTTGATGATTTTGATACTTTTGGAACCCTTGTAGCATAATCTAACTAATGAGGGGACTATTTTGCAAAATAGTTGAGAGTCTAGAGTTTTTCCATGAAAGTATATATGTTGTTAACTGAAATTTTATGAAAGAATATGAGTTATGGTTGTGAAATAAATAACTTTTGTGAAAGAATTTCTCATGGGAACCCTAATAGGACTATTTTGTAAAGATTGTAAAATAGATAATAATGTGGTAAAATTTTGGGTTGCTATAAGAGAAAAAAATGGTTCGGCTAGGCTTAAGGCATGAAGAAATTCGATAAAAATCAATTTTTGAGCCTAGGGGTAAAATGGTCATTTTGTGAAAGTCTAGGGGCAAAATGGTCATTTTGCCAAAAATGTGAATTTTTTATTGTATAAATTTATCTAGTGATTAAATGGATGGATTTTTATTATTTTAGATCAAGAAATACAAAATTTGAACCTAGACCGGGGAAAGGCCAAACAAATAGATTAAAACCGACTAGTCGCCTATATTTATAATCCGAGGTAAGTTGTATGTTAATAATGCAACTATATTGCTATGATTTTTGATTGAATTAATATTGCATAAATTGTTATGATTGTGAATATGAGTATGTACGTTGAGAAATTAATGTAGTAAAGACTCCCGGTTGAACTTTAGAAATAGATTTGGATATTCATGCCATGACATTGGGTGATATGTGTGCTAGTGTAAGACATGTCTGGGACATGCATTGGCCACATTATGAGAGCCAGTGTAAGACATGTCTGGGACATGCATTGGCTTTGAGACGAAAGCTAGTGTAAGACATGTCTGGGACATGCATCAGCCTCGAGATATACAAGTTAGTGTAAGACCTGTCTAGGACATGGCGTCAGCTTGTTGTGTGTTAGTATAAGACCTGTCTGGGACATGGCATCGGCCTCGATATATGAAAGTTAGTGTAAGACTTGTCTGGTACATGGCATCGACTTTGATGTGCTAGCCAGTGTAAGACCATGTCTGGGACATGGCGTCGGCATCTTATCCCATGTCTGGGGCTTTTGAATATACTGTAGTATTCTAAATGGTTCAACGGGAGATTTATGGTTTACATCGAAATAAGAGAACTTATAACCATGTGGTTAGTGGTACAGGTACCTAAATGAGAATTACGACATACGAGCTTCATTTACGTTGTATGTTTAGTAAAGGAGGAAAGTGAGTAAGTTATGCATATGACTGCTTGTGTATTTTACACGAATTATGAATTGTGAATTCAAACCACTGTTGTATAATTGGTGAGAAACAAAAATGAGCAAGTAGTGTTTATGAATCCTTACTTTCATGTGCAAATTAAGATATGTTGGGAGTATGATCCCTTATGGTAGCATATAGTTACTCATTATTTGCATGTGACTTACTAAGCTTTATGCATACCTCTTTTCCTTTCCATTTTCTTATAGTGTCGCCAAAGTAGCTTATGGATCATCGCCTTATGTCGGAGAAGCCAGTCACACTATCCCTGAAGCAATTAGTATAGCTAGTTTTATCATTTTGATTATAGCATGTATAGGAACTAGTCTTTTGTAATGGTCATATTGTTTTGGGCCAAAGGAGTGGCTTGTCATAGCTCTTTAGTTATTTTGTATAATGCCATGGATGGTGGCTAATATTGGTTATTAATAAGTGCAAATGATGATGATTTCATAGATGATTAAATCACATGACTAATCAAGTTCTTGTTAAATTGTTAAAGTGTAATGTGGTTGTATTAGATATCTTGATACAGTTGAATTGGCTTTGTGTTGCCGTGTGAATTGGTGGTATGTATTGCTTTGTAGGTAGGTGTAAGTAAGGGTGGCAAAAAGGCTTGTTAGATAGCCTATTTTTTTCCACATGGCTAGACGTACGGGCGTGTGCCTAAGCCGTGTGTGACACACGGTCAGCCCCATGGTGCGTGTTGTCCGACCGTGTGTGCCCTGCACCATGAATTTGCAAGTCAGTATACATGGTAGTCAACATATGGGCAGAGACACGGTCGTGTGTCTCAACCGTGTGGAAAACACGGCCTATGGCCACGGGTGTGTGCCTTGGCCGTGTGTCCATAATTTGTTGCTGACGTCAGAAACAGAATGTCAAGATTTTTACACACGGGCTGCAACATGGGCGTGTCATGGCCGTGTGATGGACATGGGCTGTAGACACGGGTGTGTGCTCGACCATGTGAAAACCTCTGTAGGTTCGAATTTGGAATTTAATTCACATGGGCTTGGGGCACGGGCGTGTTCCCTTGTGCCTAGGCTGTGTGAACCATACGGGCCTCTAGCACGGCCATGTCAAAATGGATATAGGGGTGTGTGCTCCTATTTCAAGTGACTTTTTTTTTTTATTTTTCAAAGGTGTTCGGGTAAATCCCGAGTCGTTTCTAATGTGTGTTTGGGCCTCGTCGGCCCATATTAAGAATTTCTAGACTAAGATTGAAAAGTTTTAAATTCGATCGAGTTTTTATGATTTGAAATAATTGTATGCACGTGTTTAAGTTAGGTAGTGCCTCGTTCCCAATCCTGGCCTTGGACTCGGGTAAGGGGTGTTACAATAAGACTCAATAGATCAGTTTTTTTACCTATATATTATATAAAAAAAACTTAAATAGTATGTTAAATAGATTATGTACCAAAATGGTACATCCAAGCAAGTGTAGGGAGATGCATAGGCAGCACCACCCTAAAATACTGACACTTTTGACTAAAAAAAATATTTAAATAGAGGTGCTTACTTGATAGGCGGCACCACATTTGTCTAGAATAGTATAGAGAATTTGTATTTTATACGAAAGAGGTATGTGCTTATCTTATAGGCGGCACCAGTGACCCCTATCTGATAGGCGGCACCAGTACCATTTCCCCCTCCCCCTGTCTGGCTCAATATTAGTATCTGTTAAAAAACTAGTAGAACATAAGGAAGAAGAGAGGGAGAAGAAAGAAAGAAAGAAAAGAAAATAAAGAAAGAAAAGAGAAAAAAGAAAGAAAGAAAATGTATTTTTTTATTGTTATTTTCAAATAGAATAAATTATGATAAGAAAAAATTATTTTGTTAGTATTATATAGTTTGTTTACTGTTATTTTTATATTTTGTTTTAAAGTTATTTTTTTTTTGTGATTCGTTAGTAAGTTTTGTGATTAATTATTTGTTTAAGGTTTATTGTTATTTGTTAGGTTATGAATGTTATGTTTTAAAATTTTTTAATATATTTGAATGTTTTTTTGTTAGTAACTATTATAAAGTAATTGCTAGTTATTGATAACAATAGAAAAAATAGATAAATACTAAAAATATTTCTGTCATAGATATTGCCAGAAATGACAAAAAAATTGACATTTCTTGATGAGATAATAACTTCAGCACAAAGGGAGAAAGTTGATAAGATGATGAGAGAATTGCAAGATTACAGAATGAAACCAGAAGAAGACATCGTTCAACACCTTATTACCGAAAATCAAAAGATGCAAGAAGTGTTATGGAAGGGTCATGAACTGATTAGAAAGAATAAAGTGCAATACTTAACCCTTAGAGGGACATTAATAGAATGGGAGCATCAAATCATTTTAGACCAACTTTGGAAGACATTGGTACCACGAACCTATTGGAATCTAGTTATATACTTCGAGAAGTTTATAATCTCTTATGGAGCAAGGAAAATAATGAGACAAAGTGTAGGTTCACGAAAGTTAACTGGGAAGC
The DNA here is from genome assembly GCF_007990345.1 of Gossypium hirsutum. Classification (NCBI taxonomy): domain Eukaryota; kingdom Viridiplantae; phylum Streptophyta; class Magnoliopsida; order Malvales; family Malvaceae; genus Gossypium; species Gossypium hirsutum. Next base: position 48,317,860 of record NC_053434.1, read on the forward strand.
AAAATGTGTTTGACATACCATGGATGGATAAATTAGTTGTTAGGAAATTACCAAGAGAATTTCTAAATTTAATACCCGCTATAAAGATTGAAGAGGAAGAAGATCCTGAGAAATTTCCAAATTGGATTGTAGAAGATGAATTTGAAAAGAATTCAGAATTTAATATAAAGAATTTCCCAGAGGAAGATACAGGATCGGAGATGGAAGAAAACATAGAATTGAATTTAAGTGGTGAAATGTAAAGATAAATGTTGTTCATGTACAAAATGAGAACTGAAAAAATCCGAACTTATGAATGAAAAGAATTGCATATTGATATAATTTTGGTCTCTTTTTATTCATTAAATTTTTTATGTAAGTAGTTTTTTGCTATTCGAAATTGTTTTGAGAATTTTTGTTTATTTTTTTATAGATTGAGTATTGAAGATGGATAATCAGTTTTTTGTATACGTTTATTTCGATGGAATAATATTAACAACCTTTAGATGTATATTTGAATGTTGCCAACAAATAGCAATGAGATTTAATAAAAATGTCTCGTGCGATGATATGAAGGAAAGGATTAGTGCAAAAATTGTTAGACGTTGTGGGAGAAGGATCTAGAAACTTTTCTATAAGTTTCCAATTTTGGCAGATCCTATCAAATTCACTAAAATGGAACTTGTAGACGGTGAAGACGTGGAGACAATGATCGCTATTTATTATGGGAATCGGAGTGACCAAAATGCACCGATTTAGTTATTTACTGAGTTAGCTGGAGAGGAGCCAACTGAATATCTCACTGCATTAGGTGAAGAACATGGAGCTCAAGAACCATGTATAGTGGCTCCAATATCGTACGTTGATAGTGAATCGACTATACATGGGATTGATATCGATCTTAATGTTGCACTCGGTATTTATGTGGGTGGTGATGATGGATACATTAGTTATGATTCTTGTAATCACGAGGTCCATAGTGATAGTGATCTCGATGTGGATGAGGTCCTCGATGATATTGACGATGAATATGTGAATGGAAAAGGAAACATTAACGCATCTCCAGTCAAGAGCCAGATTTGACGTATTGTGATACACAATAATCTTGGGGCACACATGTCGCTCATAGATCCCAACGCGGCGCACGTAGTCGAGTTTTTGGAGTACCCTGAAATACTACTTGCTCACCAGCTGGCTGAAGATTCTGATCCTGAAGAGTTGGTCGTAGGCCAAAGATTCGAAAGTAAGAAAGAGTACATATTTTCTATTAAGCGGTATAGCATGAATATATCAGTGGACTACAAAGTCGTAGTGTCTAAACTGACATTATATATTGGGAAGTGTTGGAAGTTGGCAGAAGGCTGCAATTGGTGGGTATGAGATGCACTTATTCAAAAGCCATAGATATGGGGGATACAAAAATTTGTTGGACCTTACACATGCACGTCAACACGTATGACAGAAGATCATCGAAAACTTGATTCCAAAACTATCTGTATGTGTATCATGCCAATGGTGAAAGACATGCCGACCATTAAAGTTTCGGTACTAATTGTCAAAATGCAGGCATGATTTCAGTATTGAGTATCATACCAAAAGGCGTGGATAGTTAAACAGATGGAAATAGAGCAATTGTACGGAGATTTTGATGCGTCGTACAATGAGCTACACGGATAGATAGCCGCTATGCGGGAGTACGTACTGGGGACTGTCATTAAGTTATAGACACGACCTTATTACGGCTTGGATGACCAACTACAACCAGGAAAAAGAATTTTTCATCAGATGTTTTGGACATTTAATCTATGTGTGTGTACATTTCCCCACTGCAAGCTATTTGTGCAAGTAGATGGGACCTGGCTATACAAAAAATATACAGAAATCCTACTTCTTGTAGTTGCTCAAGATGGGAACAAGAATGTGCTCTGATAGCATTTGCCATCGTAGATAAGGAGAACATAGAATCGTGGGAATATTTCCTTACCAACCTGCAGAGGTATGCTATTAGCAACGATAATATTTGCATCATCTCCATAGAGGGAAATGATTAATTACCGCTATTAGGCGTTCCGGTGTGCCATGGAGATCTATTTACTACATCTGGCACATCGCGACTAACTTCCATCAAGATTATAAGAATGTAGATTGGCGGAGAAAAGTTGTGAGAATGGGTAAAGGATAACCTTATCTTTTCAATATAAGTTTTAATGTTTTAAGGCAATACTGTAACTTATCTTTTCTTATTACATATACAGTGCACGAGTTAGAGCCATACATTTTCCGCCAAAGAATGACCTGACTTGAGAGTGACATGGAGGGTTTAAAACCAACACATCTTTCCGACAGTGGCTGGGTACCATAGAGCTATGGCAATGGGCTTAAATTTTTGACAAGGGCTTTCGCTATGGTCAGATAACCAAAATTTGGTGTAGGGGATCAACTCCGTGTTGTTGAAAACACGACATCTTCCGATTTCATCTGTTTTCTCGGTTACATTCTACAGGTTGGCTACCTTGATGCCAAGAATGAGTTACCACCTAGGTCCTATGGAGTTGATCTTTGAAACAGATGGTGCTATTGTGGAGGTTCCAAACACTTCATTATCCATGTGCACATGTTGTGCTAGCGTGTGCTAAAGTCTCGCTTAATGTTGAACTATTTGTCGATGATGTGTACACCCTCGAGTGCACGTTGCGTGTCTGGGAGAATGAGTTCCCCGTCTTACTTGACCTGTCTACGTGGGAGGTGCCTTCGACGACTTTCAAGCTTGTCGCAGACAAAAGGTTGCATAAGAATTCGAAAGGTCGTCTGTAATCATCCAGAATCCATAATGAAATGGATATTAGGGAGAAATCCGACGGTAAACGTTGTGGATTATGTAGATAAGCTGGTCATAATCGGAGTAAATGCCTGCAACAAAACTACCATATTAAACAATCGTCACGATCGGGTAGGAATTGGGCTTATATAATCTAATGTACCTAATTTATATTACAAAGTTTGTTCCAAGTTTTAATGTTGTAATGTATTTAATTTGTATTACAAAATTTATATTACAAAGTTTGTTCTAAGTTTTAATATTGTAATGTATTTAATTTATATTACAAAGTTTGTTCCAAGTTTTAATGTTGTAATGTTGTAATGTTGCAATTAATCTAATTTATGACCATAAAGTTTGTTCCAAGTTTTAATATTGCAATTAATCTAATTAAATAAATACAAAGATTGTCTTTTTCTTGATTTTTATTTTTTTAGAATAAAAAAATACAAACTTTGTAATATTTAAATTACAAGAAACACCTAAAATTGATGGTTTGATAGTGTGGTCCTAGGGGTATATTTCTGCAGGGGTCGACATTCATGTTGTGGGTGATCACTGTTATCAACATCCTCTTCAGTCGTAGGTAGGGGTGTGCGAAACACAAAAGAAAAATCATATGCCCCAAACGGTATCGATAAACTTGAGTTGAGATGAGTGTTGTACTGTGATGGATACGACCGAGGAGGAGTGGAGTAATGCGGTAGATATGGGCAAAGAGGAGTGCTGTACTGCGGTGGTATTGGAATGAAGATATCAAACCTGAAATGATAGTCGTGTCCTAACAAGCCCAGGAAATAGTCATTGGCCCGCAACTCCAGATGATAAGAACTATCCCCGAAATGTGTATGCGACTGCTTGGGCTCGAGCTCGGGCTCTAGCTCGTATGCCCCAAGTCGATGCATGTGTGGGGGACTACAGTCGACTGCCCACCAAGTAAATATGGTTTTCCCGTATTAGAGTACCATTGTATGTACTCTAATGATGGTTGCAAATCGAAAAAAAATCCATCTGAGGTCTCCGCGCCATCCGATTATCCCACACTGCAATATATTTCTAGTGTACAACCCTCCAATTATTTCCATGTTTTCCTCTCTTGTTAATCCCGTGAATCTTCCCCAACTGCATTGGTGGAGCTGGTATATACTGGATACAATCAAACTGCCGGAGTAGTCGATTCCTATTATATCACTCGATTGTCTAGAAATTGATAATTGGTGCGTTAATGCACCACAAGTGAGAATGAATGTGGGCAGACGAGGGTATAACAACCGCAATTTCTAGTCTTCAATACGACATCCAGATAAATTGCATGATTAATAACATGGTTAAAATTTAACACGGTTCGAGTAAGATATACAAAGTAATTAAATGTCACGAATATTGGAATAACTTACCCCTTACTTGACATGTTGTTCAATCATCAAATGATATATCGAGACAGTGTATAACCTCCTGATACCCGGATTGTTACTCTATCTATGAAAATAAATTACATGTTAGAATAGTATCATTAGAAAAAATGTCAATTAATTGCAATAATAAGTTAAATTTTATCACTTGTTACCAGTGGAAATACGTGTACCTGGTGCCTAACCGATGCCAAGAATGACATCCGATAAAGAGCGTATGACTGCAGCAATATGAGGCATCCACCTATGTCTACGGCATCAGGCTTTTTTGTCCAACAAAGCTCATGATACAACATAGTCAGAACTGCAGAACCCCAACTATACTAGCAGTAAATACATCAAATGAACCCTATTGTTGTTCGCATCCGACATCAGTACACCCCCTATAATATGCATAATGTAAGCTTGAGCTGTACACATCACCTTCTGCTTAGTGACATTAATTGATAAATGTTCAAAATTGGCTTTCAGCCATGAAAATCTCAAACTCATACATTTGGACTCAGCATCATTGGGGGAGACTTCTAGTAGGCTATAACAAAGGGCAGCCGGCTCAGGTATCGTACTTACGCCCGTTATAGCACTTTCATTGATTGGGAGCCCAAGTTGCGATGCAACATCACCTAGAGTGACAGTGCACTCCCCACACGGCAAATGAAAAGTGTGGGTCTCCGGGCGCTAATGCTCGACCAATGCAGATATTAAATTGTACCGCAAATCAAACTTCCGAATCAATGCTGCTGACTCGAATCCGGCTAACTCCAAGTATGACATAAGTCATTCATTTGGGGGATATCCTAAACCATTCACCCGACCCCTCAATGCGCGGTATGGACCTTGACACTATTAAATTACAAAAAATAGTTATTATAACATAATTTATTTTCGTAAATGATGTAGAACTTTTTTTAAAGGAACCCGTGATTAACAAATAACAAAATATTACCATATTATTAACTGTGTTTGATATGTGATCATCATTCTTAATCAATGAACCCTTTGCGATACCTACAATTTCAAAACAAATTTTGATAATTAATTTCTAAGTTTAATGCATTTTAAATATTTATCAAAATAACTCATTTTTATATATTGCTTTTAATTACAAAAAGTACCAAACAGTTTTGTTCACATCATATTTTTTTCTATACTACATTAATAAAATAATTATACCTTATAAATTCCAACTCAAACTCCAACTCAATGGTCCTATTCACAAATTTCATCTCAATGATTTAATCTTTTACCTACATAAAAAAAAGTATATTAAAATAATAAAAATAACATGCTAATATAAAAAAACATAAACTATCTCAACAAAATAAATACAAATATTTTTATTATTATTTTAAAATAATAATAAGTAAAACGTATTGGTTTAAAATATAATATATATAATAACATGAAAACTTAATTATTGTCAAAAAAATATAAATTTTTTTTGCATAGAAGGATTCAAAAGAAATTTTATTTATAATATTTATAGAAAACATAAAATAAAATTTAAAAGCATAAACTCTTAGCCCCAATTATAAAATCTTAAAAAAGTAGAACATGTAAACTATTATTCCTAATTTATCTCATAAATTCCAACTCAATGGTCTCATCTTTTACTTTCATAAAAAAATAAAAAATTTATATTAAAATAATCAAAATAACATTCCAAATAAATTACATAAAAAATAAATCTAATCAACCTAAAACAGGCATAATAAATAAATTACATAAAAAATAAAACATTCTTTATACATAACATAAATAGACTTTTTTACTTATATAAATATTAAAAATAACTTATGAATGAATGAAAATATAAAATAAATACAAACATACCTTAATAGCTCTTTTTAACCAAATAATACCTTAGAAAAATAAAATAAAAAATAAAATCTGAATTAAATCAACAATAATTAACATTTATTTATAACAAAAAAATACTAAATAAAAAAAATTACCTTTTATGATTTTTTGTAAACACCAAATCTTTCTAAACCCTAAACAACAATCTCTCCTTTCCTTTTCTATTTATTTTTTTTCCTTCTATTTCTCCTTCCCTGTATCTATTCCGCTTCTATTTTTTTCTTTCTTTTTCTCCTTCCCGCTCTCTTTTTCTTCTTCTTCTTCTCTTCTTCAAATTTCGGCTCTTTTTCAGCCAAAAATGAGACATTGGGGACCCTATAATGGTCCCCAAAGCACAAGTCACGGGCATGGCATAGACCCATCCCTTCGCTGACAAGTCACAGGTGTGCAGCCTGTGGAATCAGCATGACCAACAGTGTGCCGCCTCTAGAGTGGGCATGACCAACCGGTGCCGCCTGTGAACTAGGCATTTTCAATGCTATGCCGCCTTCCTTTGAGCCTTTACTAGTTGTCCTGTCCCATCTATGACAACGGGTCGACAGTGGGTTTGGGTGGGTCGGGTTTTGGTAGTATACGGGTCGTATTTGACCCGTATTCCTTTAGGTGCCGCCTATTTAGATGCCATTTCTAATTTTTTATTATTTTTTTCAGCCAAAGGTGTCATTATTTTAAGATGGTGCCGCCTATGCACCACCATCCACTTGCTTGGATATACCATTTTGATGCATAATCTATTTAACATACCATTTAAGTATTTTTCTTTTTTATAATATATAGGTAAAAAACCCCAATAGATCCTATCAAATTTCCCTTTAATCAACTAGGGTCGGTTAATAACACTTTCCACCATAATTTTAATCAAATTATAAGAATATTTAATAACAAGAATTTAATAATCAAATCTTTAAACATCTAAATATTATGCATATTATAATTTAATAAAAGAATCTTAGTTTAAGAGAAACCTTAAAGTAATAATATTTTTTTTTCAAAAAATAATTTTACCAAAAATCAATCAACAAAGGAGAAAAACATATAACATAAGGATTATATAAATTTCTTTGCATAAAAGGGCATAAAAAATTTAGAGATTTATGCATACTTAAGTGATTAAAGGCTCTAACGACTACCTATAGTGCGCAGACCTCAATTGAAATAACAGTAGTTTTAGGAGGCAATTGACAACAATAAATTTTGGGATATTTTTGTGACTTATGGGGGAAAACAATTAAAAGAAAATCGTGCTGATAACATGTTATAAAATAAAAGGATAGAAAGTAAAGAACAAAGAGAATGAGAAAACAAAGAGAAAACATATTTTATTGATCAATTCGAGTATTTACAAAGCTTTTCCAAATAGAGATAAGAAATATAAATGAAGTAGAGATTTACTTCTAATGACTATTAGAATTTAAAATATATAAAAACTTATCTTGATCTTGATGAATATTCACTTAATAAGATATTCATAACAATATTTAATATTTAATATAATTTTACATATAATCATTTTAAATTTTTTAATGTTTACATTACAACAATATTAATATGGATTTAATTTTTATGTATTATAAATAATATAAAACATTATACACTTAAAAAATAGATTGATCGAGGCTTAAACCTTAAATGTTTAGGCTCAAGCCCATTCTATATTTTAAATGAGCCTAATTTTTTTGTTCAAATATTTTTTTTTGCTTAATAATTTTGTCCAAACCTTCTTAAATTTTGAACGAATTTTGAGATTTAAATGAGTTGTACATCCCATAAATCAGTCTAAGGTTATCATTTCTTTTTCTTTTCATAACCACAAATGTTTTGATTTTATTTTATAATCTAAGTATGATCCTAATTCTATTTTCATGAGAAATGATATTTAAATAAAATTCTCCTGTTAAATATTTTAAATTTTAATCGGATCTTTCTTTGTTTCTCAAAAAGCCAGGCATTACTTGATTTTTAGATGCCCCAAAGTCCAAGCCACTAAATTGATTTTTAAAGTTTTTCCAAAATACGTAACTCATTACGCAGGGATTAAAATAATTAATTATAGAAAAATGTTTTACTTTTATTTAAATATTTTAGGTAACTAAATTTATACATTAACTTAATTAATTGTGAGAAATTATGTAAAACATGAGATAAATGAATACAAATAAAAAGATGATATGATAAAACAAAAACATGCCACAAAAGCAAGAAAAAAATGACATGAATTCATGAACTTGCAAAAAAGTTATATAAAATAATTATTGATACATTAAAATTTATATTAAAAATTACAAACACATCACAAACATGGGCACGTACATATAAATTTTTTTTTAAAATTAAGTTTATATGATAAATTAATATACAAGTGAACACAACTTGACTATTCTTTTAATAAATAGAATGACAATAACAAATTATATGCGCACAATATGATATGTATCGGAAATAATAAGAAGAAACATTAAAAAAATAATTACAAAATAATAACATAAGAATGTCATGAGTATATATCGTGTTCTTATTAGTTAAATATAGCGAGTGGATTTTTCGTAATTAACATGTGCTCCTATAATACATTTGCTTATTACGATGGGTCATGCTCATAGCGGGTGGTGTCATAGGTTATTCATTGTACATTATCCGTACAAAAGGGGGAGTTTTGTAATCATGCCGAAATTGCAACCGTTGGTTCATTTTGGCTTGGAATTAAGCATTGCAAAATAATGTAAATACATGTCGTAGGTGCAACCATTGGCTCATTTTTGGCTCGAAATTACGCAATGTAGAATCGTGCATCTGGAAGAATGTAGTAGCAATCATGTGTAGGTATATATAAAGATAAACAAACCGGGAACAAAAACATATGTAACATAATTTAACAAGCATTTATAAAATGTAGAAGTGCTTGTGAAAGTGCGACAATATATAAATTATGGCAGTGTATGCATGTATGACAGTTGTATGGTTCCACTATCATTTTATTTACAAAGTACAACATATTGCCCAAGTATAAGAAAGTGGAGACAGAAATAAACATACACGTGATGTCTAGTTTAAATGTAGAACTTGCGGAGGGGTCGAGCATTCCATTTCCGCCGCAAAAGCTTCCCGTTCAAGTGCGCTAATTGATAGGCGCCGTATCCAACTACCTTGATGACCCGGTAAGGACCTTCTTAATTGGTTGACATCTTTCCTTTCTAACCCACCAGCAGGCTGGCTTCCTTATTTCTCATTACTAAATCTCCCACTTGATATTTCCTACTATGAACGTTGGTGTTGTAATCATTTTCCACTTGCTAGGCACGGGCTGTCAGGTGAAGTGCGATTTGATCCTTGGTTTCCTCCAAAAAGTCCCAAGTTCTTCCTAAGCATGACATCATTAGCTTGGTCCTCATAATGGAGGACCAATGGGTATTGATGCCAATTTTAGCATGAATGGTAGCTTCTAAACCAAACATCAGGCTGAAGGAGTCTCCTCGGTGCCAGATTGGAAGGTGCTCTGGAGGGCCCACAAGATGCGTAGTAGCTCATCTAACCATCCACCCTTAGCTTCATCAACTTTGTTTTTCAAGGCTTGGAGGATTTTTTTTGTTGGTGGCTTCTTCTTGGAGTTCTTCTAGAAAGTCTTCACAAAACTATAGGTTAAGGAAATGTGAAGATTGCTGCAAAACTGTTCAAACTTTCCTTGCAACTGATTATTGTTGTTTGTGATGATTAGCTGTGAGACCATATACCTACAGATGGCTGTCTTCCAAACAAAATTTTCCATCTACTTGTCTGTGATAGTGGCCAGTGCCTCAACTTCCATCCATTTGGTAATACGACCACAGCCTTGTTGAGATGTCCGAGTTGTTTTTGTGCCCGATTGTCAAAGAAGAAGTATCGTTCTAATTTTTTTAAATAATGTTGAATTTGGCTAAGTATGGAGTTTTTGGTGACAAGAATAGGTTCAAAATTGTTGAAACAATAGCAACAAATCACAAAACAAACTAAGTTTGCTAAAAATGACAGTAAGAAAAACCGAAGCAAAAATTTGAAAAGAGAAAGAATTTGAACAACAAGATGATTGAGCTGAAAATCATCATCTTTCATTGATAATATCAAATTATATGTAAGTTACAAAGTGAATTTGACAGTTACCTAACAATGTAACATCTCCCACCTATACTTAACTAATACAAGATTGAAATTCAAACCAAAGCTAGCTGATACGTCAGCCATTACATCAAGTACAAATCAGAAACTAATCCTACTAGCTTTGATTACAAGTTACAAACTAACTAGGAAAATTACATTTGAACAAAATGAAAACAAAATGCACCAAGCTGCTACTGCTCTCGGTTCTGCTACATTGCTGGTTTGCTTGAAGAAGCTGCTGGTCACATGTTGCATTGCAGGCCAATGCTCAACACTCCTCCTTGGTCTGTATGCAACATAAACCAATTTTACTCCTTAAGTTCTCGAACCTTGATGTACCAAGAGGCTTAGTCAAAATATCAGCCAATTGGTCTTGTGAGCTACAATGAACAAGACTGATTTCTCCTGATGCTCAGCCTCTCGAACAAAATGAAACTTAATCTTAAAATGCTTGGTTTTTCCATGAAAAACTGGATTCTTAGCAATAGCCACTGTTGATTGGTTGTCAACCATGATTTCAGTAGGCTCAAGTTGTTCTTCATTTAGATCATATAGCAACTTTCTAAGCCAAATGGCTTGATTCACTGCTGCTGTGGCTGAAACTTATTCTGCTTCAGCTGTGGATTGAGCTACAGTTTGTTGCTTCTTCGAACTCCAGCAAAATACTCCCGAGCCAAGTGTGAAGAAGTAACTTGAGGTGCTTTTCATGTCATCTGCAGAACCTGCCCAGTCACTGTCTGAATATCCCACAAGTTTAAGCTTATTTTCCTTCTTGAACATGACACCAAGCTTCAAGGTTCCCTTAATGTATCTAAGTACCCTTTTTGCTGCCTTGAAATGAGATATGTCACAACAGTGCATGAATCTAGACAACAAGCTAACAGCATGCATGAGATCAGGTCTAGTTGCTTTCAAATAAAGCAAACAGCTAACTAAGCTTCTATACTCCTTCTCATCAACCCTCTCTTGGCTTCTAATGCTGGTCAGCTTTTCTCCTTGGGCCATTGGTGTGCTCACTGATTTGCACTTTGACATGCAAAACTTGTCTAGGATCTTCAGGGCAAAAGCATATTGGCTTATGAAAATACCATGATCAAATTGAATCACTTCCATCCCAAGAAAGTATGACATGATTCCTAAGTCTGTCATATCGAATACTTCCAGCATTTGTGTCTTGAAGTCATTGATCTAGTCAATTTTGCTTCCAGTCACCAAGAGATCATCCACATAAATTGAAACAATTAACAATGTTTCATCTTTAGTTTTCTTTACATAAAGTGTTGGCTCACTTAGGCTTTTCTCAAACCCAACCCTTGACAGATACTCATCAATTCTGTCATACCAGGCTCAAGGTGACTGTTTCCGGCCATATAAGGCCTTCTTCAACCTATAGACCTTGTCCTCTTCTCTTGGGACTTTAAATCCCTCTAGCTGCTCGATGTATATTTCTTCCTTAAGAAAACCATTCAAAAAGGCTGACTTGACATCCAATTGGTGAATTTTCCATTGTTTCTATGCAGCCAAGGCAAACAGAAGCTTGATTGTGTCAAGCCTTGCTACTGGAGCAAATGTTTCCATAAAGTCTACTGCTGACTATAGCCCTTCACCACTAGCCCTGCCTTGTGCTTGTTCAATGAGCCATCATCATTGAACTTGGCTCTAAAAACCCACTTGACACCTATGATTTTCTTCTGGTCTGGCCTACCAACCAAGTCCCATGTCTCATTCTTCTGGATCATGTCAAGTTCAGCTTCTATTGCCTTCTTCCAGCATCTGTCCCTTGCAGCTTCTTCATAGCTTGAAGGCTCAACTATTGCTGTATTGCATCTATGGTAGATGTCAGCAATGATTCTGGTTCCTCTCACAGGAGGATCATCAATGTCAGCATTTCCAGGTTCATTTTCAGTTGGCTCTAGACTGATGTCAAGATGATCTTCATCAATCAGGCTTGTTTCTGAGCCATCCCAACTCCAAAATTTCTCCTCATCAAATTTGATGTCCCTGCTCACGAAAATCTTCTTTGTTGAGGGATCATACACCCTGTAGCCCTTTTTGGTACTGCTGTAGCCAACAAATATGCCAGGGGTAGACCTTCTTTCAAGTTTAGTTCTTCTTCCAGCTGGAATGAGAACATAACACACACATCCAAACACTTTCAGATGAGAAACAGAAGGTTTGTGTCTATACCAGGCTTCAAAAGGTGTTTTGTCCTTCACCGCTCGAGTTGGAAGCTTGTTCAGTAGATAAACTGAGGTGTTGACAGCCTCAGCCCAAAATTTACTTGGAAGCTTGCTTTGAAATAGTAGACATCTGGCCATATTCATTACAGTTCTATTTTCCTTTCAAAAAATCCATTTTGCTGTAGGGTATTAATAGTGGTTAGCTGATGATGGATCCCTGCATCCTTACAAAGCTTTTGAAACCTCTTAGACAAGTATTCAGTCCCATTGTCAGTTCTCAAGGCTTTAATCTTGCAACCTGTTTGGTTCTCTACTAATGCCTTGAATCTGCTACAGGCTTCAAACACTTCAGACTTCTATTTCAAGAAGTAAACCCAACAAAGTCTGGTAAAATCATCTATGAACAGCACAAAGTACTTGCTGTCATTCAAGGAAGGGGACTTTATTGGTCCACAAACATCACAGTGCACCAATTCAAGTTTTTCTTGAGCTCTCCATGCTTGGTTCACTGGGAATGGCAATCTGGCTTGTTTACCAAGCTGACAAACTTCACAAACACTGCCACATGCCTCAACTTTGAACATATCCTCCACCAAACTCTGTTTGTGCAATAGTTTAAGTGATCTGAAATTAGCATGGCCTAGCCTTCTATGCCATAGGCCAGTATTATCAGCTAAGCTTGTATAAGCTTTCCTCTCGAGTTGGTTCACATCAAGCATGAAACATTTATATACCATACCTACAGTAATCATTTCTTGGCCATGAAAGTCCTCAATAACACATGAACCATTCTTGAAAACTAGGGAATACCCTTTTTCAACTAACCGATCAACACTCAATAGATTCTGATCAATGTCAGGTACAAAAAGCACATCTGAAATGACTTTATTACCTGAACTAGTATTGATCACTACATTGCCCTTGCCTTTGGCTTCAATCAAATCACCATTTCCAATTCTGATTTTTGAGCTGCAGCTTCTGTCAAGGTCCTTAAACAAACTTTCATCAGCTGCCATGTGATGTGAGCAGCCACTGTCCACTAGCCAATTGCACTTGACTTTTCTTGTGGTAGCAAAGCCTGTGGCTGTGAAAACATGCCCCTCCTAAGCCTGAAGATCCTCAGCAGCTTGAGCTTGGATCAGCTGCTGTGCTGGTGCCTTTGGTTTATTTTTACAAACTTTCTCAACATGGCCAAACTGCTTGCAGCTCCTACATTGAATATCTGACCTAAACCAGCAAAATTTTTCAGAATGTGTGGTCTTCTTGCAGTGGGCACATGGTGGAAACCTTCTCTTGCCAGATTCTTTCTTTGGTTTGTCTCTCTTGTCAAGCCAAGGTGTGACAGCCCAAAGTTGACCCTAGTCGGGAAGTGGTTTCGGGACCGCTAAACCGAGTCACCAAAATGTTTGAATGCGATACTTATTGTCTAGAATATGTAATTATGAATGTGTGAAAATTTCAAGCTTCAATTTGGTTGATTTCATGTGAATTTAGTTAATAGGACTTATGTGAGAAAATTCTAAAATGTGATAGGTCAATGTGTGAGGACCTATTAGTGCATGTGGACAAAGGGGGGGACTTGCATGTCAAATTTCCCCCCTACTAGTAGTGGCCGGCCATGATGGGCATGATGCACAAGTGTGCAATTTATTTTATGGAAATTATGGCATGAGTATGGCACAAATAAGATATGTTAATTTGTGTCATAAAATGTTGGGATAAAACAAATAAAATAATAAAAAGGAGTATGGAGAATACAAAAAAAAATGTGTGTGTAGTTGTTTGTCCCCCCCCATTGCCGTGAGCTAAAGAAGAGAAAGGAGAGAATTTTGTTCATCCTTTTCTCATCTTCATGCTTGCCGAAACTAGAAAGAAAAACAAAGAAAAATTTTCTCATCCTTTGGTTCATCCTTGGCCAAAAATTTTAAGGAGGAAAGAAGAAGAAATGTGAAGAGATTCGGCCATGCATGTAGCTAGGCTAAGGTATGTTTGATGATGTTCCATGAGATGCATGCATGTTTTAGTTGTTAGCTTGAGTTCTACTTGGCCCATGGTCTAAATCTTGCTATGTGATGGAATTGGCACTTGACCATGGATGCATCATTCTTGGTTGGTGTTTGATGTTGTGGTGATGAGGCATGAGGATGAGTTAAGATTCGGCCTAGGTGGAGGTTGTGTTAATGCCATTGCATGCAAAAGATGAGGCTTGTTAATGATGCATGTGATGATGGCTTGATGATTCTTGAACCTCCTTTTTAGCATTTTTGTGTGAGCACATATGTGCATTGGTTGCTAAATGGAGAGGAATCGGCTAGCAAGATGTGTGCTAAGGCCGAATGTAACTTTGCATGTTGATGAGCAATGCATGTGTTAAATCGATGAAAAGGGGGAGGATGCTTTACTAGTGTGTGTATATGTGTGTATTAAGTGTTGAGATCGACCCCAAAAATAGACATGCATATTCGGCCAAGGGGAAAGAAATTAGCTAATATGTTGTGTTGATGCATGATTTTTGCATGTATGAGACTTTAATGTGTAATGTATAAATATGGGCTAAGTGCCTTGTGTTCATCTTTTTGATGCCTAAATGATGAAATCAATTTATTTGTTTGATTAAGCTCAAGAGCAAAGGGGAAATAAATCTGATAAAGGGAAGGAAAAAGTGGTTGAATAGCTAGCGGAATCGTTCGACAACACCCGAGGTAAGTTCTTGAGTAAGAGAGCTTAAATTACAATGTGATTAAATCATGCTCTATGTGTGGCTATTGAGCCGAATGTGCAAGGACGATATGTGCCTTGTGTTTGAGTTTCGCAAATGAAAATGAAATATGAATGTGCATGATTAATTGAATGCTGTCCGGGCTAAGTCCCGTAGGCTTTGTGCTAAGTGAATATATCCGGACTAAGATCCGAAGGCCTTTGTGCGAGATACTAAATCCGGGTTAAGTCCCGAAGGCATTCGTGCGAGTTGTTAAATCCGGGTTATGTCCCGAAGGCATTGTGTGAGTTACTAAAACCGGGCTATGTCCCGAAGGCATTTGAACGAGGAGCTATATCCGGTTAAATCCCGAAGGTACGTGATTTGGTAATGAATGAGCTTGCTGTAAAATTCCAGCGAATACTCGAAAAACATCCCAATATGGGGATATGTTACGTATGTGTTGAATTTAATCGAGCCCTTACAAATAAATGTTCGCTCAGTTGATAAACGAGCTACCGGCCTTCGGCTAAGTTAGTCTATTGTGTATGTACATAAGGGTTGTGAATGTTGTGAAGCAAGTTTGATATCGGTAAATTGCGTATTATGAAATATTCCATTTAGCTAAATGTGTGTTATTCTTTGTTTATGCTGGAATTTCTTGCTCAAAACTTACTAAGCATAAATTGCTTACTTCGTTCCATTGCTCCTCTGTTTTATAGATTTTTTGGTTCTCCAGCTATCGGACTCGGGATCTTGACGTCGAAGTCGCCCACACTATCAAAGGCTCTTATGGGTACTCTTTTGGTTGAATTTTGATATGGCATGTATAGGACGACCCATTGTTGTTTTTCGAGTACTTTATGTGATGTATAAGTTTTGGATAGCCATGTGAAAATGGCTTATATGTGTTTAAGTATAATGTTATAATCATTTAGTGTGGATATGCTTGACAAGGATTGGCCACGGGGATGGTTAATCACTTTCATAAATTGTGCTATGTATGCAAAAAGGGCTAGTTGAACCATGAAATAGGTAAAGCCTACCTTAAAGGTAGATGCTGACAGCAGCAGTGACGTAGATTTGGAAAATCACTAAAAATAGTAGGAATGGAATTAAATAGTGAATAAATTATGTAAACAAACCTTGAAGAATCTACTTTCATAGGAAAGTAACGAAACAATCATATGGACAGTACAGTAAGAGATATTCGGGTTCTTGTGGAACAGGGCCAGAACATTTTCTGGATTCCCTGTTCCGCCTTTGGAAATTCACTATAAATTGACCAGAGATAATTAGGGGTCATACCATATATGTATGGATTCCTATCTGAGTCTAGTTTCCATAGAAACAAACAACATCAGTATTGAAGCTCTGTGTAGAGAGATATCCAAGTCGTAATGGGTAAAGGTCAGTGTAGTCGACCCCTGTAACATGGGAGACTTTGACTAATAAACTGTACTAATTGGCCTGACCAAAAATTCTATAAAAAAATACATAGGTGGAGACATGAGTCTAGTTTCAGGGAAAAATCACCAAACTGATTTTCGAGTTGTGAAACTCAAGATATGATTTTTGAAGCGACTAGTACTCAGACTGGGCAGTGTCTGGAAGGAAATTTTTCAAAGTTTGTTAACATCTCGTGTCCGACTCCGGTGTCGGTCTCGGGTTCGGGGTGTTACATTTTATTGGTATCAGAGCTACGGTTTAGTCAATTCTAGGACTACCGTAATGTTTTGGGTCTAGCTATACATGCCATTTTATGTGATTACTTGATAGTGTGGTGATTTGTGACAATTGTAAATGTGTTTATTTATAGTAATGGATCCCGATCGTGACCGAGAGGTAGCTGATGATCTTGAGAGTGTAGCGCCTGCTCCCGCACAAGGGACAGTGCCAGCAGACTCTCAACCTAATGCTAGTAATCCGAATGATGAAGCTAGACAAGCATTCTATAGCGTGATGAATGATTGGTTTAACCAATACATTCGAACTAATATGACTGTTCCACAACCTCCATTCCCGACAAATACTACCCCCGCACCTACAATACCACCGGTAACGGACCAAATAAGGTCAAATAAGCCCCCAGTTGACAGAATCCGAAAACATGGGGCTACTGAATTTAAGGCTATGGATAGCGATGATGCCGAGCAAGCTGAATTTTGGCTGGACAACACTATCTGGGTACTCGATGAGCTATCTTGTACACCCGATGAATGCCTAAAGTGTGCTATCTCCTTGCTACGTGATTCTGCCTACTATTGGTGGAGTACTCTGACTTCTATTGTGCCCCGAGAGCAAGTAACTTGGGAGTTTTTCCAAACTGAGTTTCGGAAAAAGTATATCAGTCAAAGATTTGTTGATCAAAAACGGAAGGAATTTCTTGAGCTTAAGCAAGGCTCCATGTCGGTTACTGATTACGAGCGAAAATTTGTTAGACTTAGCAAATACGCTCGGGAATGTGTTTCGTCCGAAGCTATTATGTGTAAATGCTTCGAGGATGGGCTGAATGAAGATATAAAAATGTTCGTTGGCGTTCTTGAAATACGAGAGTTCGTGGTACTTGTTGAACGAGCTTGTAAAGCCGAAGAGCTTAGAAAAGAAAAGCAAAGAGTTGATGAGGGAACTGGAGAGTTTCGTAAAAGATCCTCGGGAAGGTCTCTTCAACAGACATCGAAGAGATTTCGAGATGATGCGGGCCAGTTTAGAGGCACTTCGGGCCTTTTGGACGAGATCGTGATCGACCCCCTGTGGGTACACGAGGCACTTCGGTCGCCAGTGTTGGGAATGAACGTCGAGACAGGACGAAATGCCGATATTGTGGTAAATGGCATTCGGGGAGTTGTAGATTTCCTGACCGCTCCTGTTACAAATGCGGACCAGTTGACCACTTCATTAAAGATTGCCCGAGGTTGTCGGGACAGAATGCAAATCAGAGTGGGAGACCGGGTGCTACCACTGCTCGAGGTAGACCATCTGGAAATATGGGCAATGCTAGTGGTGGTCTGAGAGGATCTAGAGATGATATAACCAGATTCGAAGCCCGTGCGCCTGCTAGAGCTTATGCTATACGTGCCCGCGAGGATGCTTCTTCGCCTGATGTTATTACCGGTACATTCACTCTCTTTGATACTAATGTAATTGCTTTGATTGACCCCGGTTCTACTCATTCTTACATATGTGAAACCTTAGCATCCAGTAAGACTTTACCTATTGAGTCTACTGAGTTCGTAATTCGGGTGTCAAATCCCTTGGGTCGTTACGTGCTTGTCGACAAAGTGTGTAAGAAATGTCCCCTGGAAATTCGAGGTTCCTGTTTTCCGGCGGACTTGATGCTTTTGCCGTTTGATGAATTTGATGTTATCCTTGGTTTGGATTGGTTGACCGCGCATGATGCGATTGTGAATTGCAAGAGCAAGACTATTGATTTGAGGTGCGCAAATAACGAAGTAGTCCGAATTGAGTCTGCGGACTTGGAGGGGATGCCAGCTGTAATATCAGCAATGTTGGCACAGAAATATGTAAGAAAAGGGTGCGAAGCATACCTTGCGTATGTACTTGGTGACAAAGAATTAGAAAAGAAACCCGAATCTGTGCCGGTGGTTTGTGAATACCCGGATGTTTTTCCGGAAGAATTACCGGGTTTACCACCTGTTCGGGAGGTAGAGTTTGGTATTGAGCTTGTACCTGGGACTACGCCGATTTTGATAGCTCCGTATCGTATGGCACCAACTGAGTTAAAGGAGTTGAAAGCTCAGTTGCAAGAACTGACGGATAGAGGTTTCGCTCGACCAAGTTTCTCACCTTGGGGTGCACCAGTATTGTTCGTGAAAAAGAAGGACGGAACCATGAGGTTGTGCATTGACTATCGTCAGCTGAATAAAGTGACGATAAAGAACAAATATCCGTTCCCGCGCATCGATGATTTGTTCGACCAACTGAAGGGAGCCTCAGTGTTCTCAAAAATAGATTTGAGATCGGGCTATTATCAGTTGCGAATTCGAGAATCGGACATACCCAAAACTGCCTTCTGGACGAGATATGGTCACTACGAGTTCTTAGTGATGCCATTTGGGCTCACTAATGCCCCTGCGGTATTTATGGATTTGATGAATCGGATCTTCAGACCATATTTGGATCGGTTCATAGTTGTGTTCATTGATGACATCTTGGTCTATTCAAGAGATGAGACCGAACATGCTGAGCACCTGAGACTGGTGTTGCAAATTTTGCGGGATAAGCAGTTATATGCTAAGTTCAGTAAGTGTGAGTTCTGGTTAAGAGAGGTTAGCTTCTTGGGTCATGTGGTATCCGCATCGGGTATTCAAGTTAACCCGAGCAAAATTTCAGCCATGCTTAACTGGAAGCCTCCAAGAAATATTACCGAAGTTCAGAGCTTTTTGGGGCTCGCCGGTTATTACTGACGATTTGTCAAAGGTTTCTCGATGATAGCCACACCAATGACGAAGCTACTTCAAAAGGATGTTAAGTTCGAGTGGACGGAGAAAGGTCAGAAAAGTTTCGACCAACTGAAAACTCATTTGACTGAAGCTCCAATTTTGGTGCAACCCGAATCAGGTAAAGAGTTTGTCATTTATAGTGACGCATCCCTACTTGGGTTGGGTTGCGTATTGATGCAAGAAGGTCGAGTCGTGGCCTATGCGTCGAGACAATTGAAGCCTCACGAGAGGAATTATCCGACCCATGATCTCGAACTAGCTGCCATCGTGTTTGCTTTAAAAATATGGCGACATTATCTGTTTGGTGAGAAGTGCCATGTATTTTCGGATCACAAAAGTCTCAAATATTTGATGACTCAACGAGACTTGAATCTGCGACAAAGACGTTGGCTTGAGTTGTTGAAAGATTACGAGCTTGTCATTGATTATCACCCGGGAAAGGCTAACGTGGTTGCGGACGCCTTAAGCCGGAAGTCATTGTTTGCTTTACGAGCGATGAACGTGCATTTGTCTGTTCTACCAGACAGTGGGTTAGTAGCTGAATTAAAAGCTAAACCATTATTGACTCACCAAATTCGTGAAGCTCAGAAAGTCAATGATGAATTGGTTGCAAAACGGGCTAAGTGTTTTCCGAACGAGGAATCGGAGTTTCAAATTGATGATGATGATTGTTTGAGGTTCAGAAATCGTTTGTGTGTTCCAAGGAATTCGGAACTCATTTCGATGATTCTGAACGAAGCCCATTGTAGCCGAATGTCAAGTCACCCGGGGAGTACGAAAATGTACAACGATTTGAAACGTTGGTTTTGGTGGCATGGTATGAAACGAGACATCTCCGACCTTGTTTCGAGATGTTTAATATGTCAACAAGTGAAAGCGGAACATCAAGTGCCTTCAGGATTACTTTAGCCGATCATGATACCCGAGTGGAAATGAGATCGAGTCACAATGGACTTTGTGTCCGGACTGCCATTGTCAACAAGTAAGAAGGATGCGATTTGGGTTGTTGTCGATAGACTGACTAAGTCGGCTCACTTTATCCCCGTGTGTATGGATTTTTCATTGGATAGACTAGTTGAATTGTACGTTTCTCAAATTGTGAGATTACACGGGGTACCTATTTCTATCGTGTCGGATAGAGATCCGAGATTCACCTCGCGATTTTGGAGGAAATTGCAAGAAGCTTTGGGTACCAAGCTGCATTTTAGCACTGCTTTTCATCCCCAAACCGATGGTCAATCTGAGCGGATAATTCAGATACTTGAGGATATGTTGAGATGTTGCATCCTCAAGTTCAGTAGTTCATGGGAACGGTATTTACCTTTGATTGAATTCGTTTACAACAATAGTTTTCAATCAAGTATTAAGATGGCACCTTACGAGGCTTTGTACGGTCGTAAATGCCGTACACCATTGTTTTGGACCGAGCTCGGTGAAAGTAAAATTTTCGGAGTTGATTTGATTAAAGATGCTGAACAGAAAGTAAAGGTAATCCGTGAAAGTCTAAAGGTAGCCACGGATCGTCAGAAGTCGTACGCAGATTTGAAACGAAAAGACATCGAGTATCAGGTGGGAGACAAAGTGTTCCTTAAGGTTTCACCTTGGAAAAAGATACTCAGGTTCGGCCGTAAGGGCAAGTTGAGCCCAAGATTCATTGGGCCGTACGAAATCTCCGAACGAGTTGGTCCAGTTGCGTATAGATTGATTTTGCCCCCGGAGCTTGAAAAGATTCATGACGTCTTTCATGTTTCGATGCTTCGACGCTATCGATCTGATCCATCGCACATAATTAGCCCATCAGAGGTTGAAATTCAAGTCGACATGAGCTATGAAGAAGAACCGATGCGTATCCTAGCTCGTGAAGTGAAGGAGATGCGAAACAAAAGAGTTCCGCTAGTAAAGGTGTTATGGCTCAAACACGGGATCGAGGAAGCTACTTGGGAGACCGAGAGCTCGATGAAAGAACGATACCCAAACCTATTTACCGGTAAGATTTTCGGGGACAAAAATTTCTTAAGTGGGGGAGAGTTGTGACAGCCCAAAGTTGACCCTAGTCGGGAAGTGGTTTCGGGACCGCTAAACCGAGTCACCAAAATGTTTGAATGCGATACTTATTGTCTAGAATATGTAATTATGAATGTGTGAAAATTTCAAGCTTCAATTTGGTTGATTTCATGTGAATTTAGTTAATAGGACTTATGTGAGAAAATTCTAAAATGTGATAGGTCAATGTGTGAGGACCTATTAGTGCATGTGGACAAAGGGGGGGACTTGCATGTCAAATTTCCCCCCTACTAGTAGTGGCCGGCCATGATGGGCATGATGCACAAGTGTGCAATTTATTTTATAGAAATTATGGCATGAGTATGGCACAAATAAGATATGTTAATTTGTGTCATAAAATGTTGGGATAAAACAAATAAAATAATAAAAAGGAGTATGGAGAATACAAAAAAAATGTGTGTGTAGTTGTTTGTCCCCCCCATTGCCGTGAGCTAAAGAAGAGAAAGGAGAGAATTTTGTTCATCCTTTTCTCATCTTCATGCTTGCCGAAACTAGAAAGAAAAAACAAAGAAAAATTTTCTCATCCTTTGGTTCATCCTTGGCCAAAAATTTTAAGGAGGAAAGAAGAAGAAAGGTGAAGAGATTCGGCCATGCATGTAGCTAGGCTAAGGTATGTTTGATGATGTTCCATGAGATGCATGCATGTTTTAGTTGTTAGCTTGAGTTCTACTTGGCCCATGGTCTAAATCTTGCTATGTGATGGAATTGGCACTTGACCATGGATGCATCATTCTTGGTTGGTGTTTGATGTTGTGGTGATGAGGCATGAGGATGAGTTAAGATTCGGCCTAGGTGGAGGTTGTGTTAATGCCATTGCATGCAAAAGATGAGGCTTGTTAATGATGCATGTGATGATGGCTTGATGATTCTTGAACCTCCTTTTTAGCATTTTTGTGTGAGCACATATGTGCATTGGTTGCTAAATGGAGAGGAATCGGCTAGCAAGATGTGTGCTAAGGCCGAATGTAACTTTGCATGTTGATGAGCAATGCATGTGTTAAATCGATGAAAAGGGGGAGGATGCTTTACTAGTGTGTGTATATGTGTGTATTAAGTGTTGAGATCGACCCCAAAAATAGACATGCATATTCGGCCAAGGGGAAAGAAATTAGCTAATATGTTGTGTTGATGCATGATTTTTGCATGTATGAGACTTTAATGTGTAATGTATAAATATGGGCTAAGTGCCTTGTGTTCATCTTTTTGATGCCTAAATGATGAAATCAATTTATTTGTTTGATTAAGCTCAAGAGCAAAGGGGAAATAAATCTGATAAAGGGAAGGAAAAGGTGGTTGAATAGCTAGCGGAATCGTTCGACAACACCCGAGGTAAGTTCTTGAGTAAGAGAGCTTAAATTACAATGTGATTAAATCATGCTCTATGTGTGGCTATTGAGCCGAATGTGCAAGGACGATATGTGCCTTGTGTTTGAGTTTCGCAAATGAAAATGAAATATGAATGTGCATGATTAATTGAATGCTGTCCGGGCTAAGTCCCGAAGGCTTTGTGCTAAGTGAATATATCCGGACTAAGATCCGAAGGCCTTTGTGCGAGATACTAAATCCGGGTTAAGTCCCGAAGGCATTCGTGCGAGTTGTTAAATCCGGGTTATGTCCCGAAGGCATTGTGTGAGTTACTAAAACCGGGCTATGTCCCGAAGGCATTTGAACGAGGAGCTATATCCGGTTAAATCCCGAAGGTACGTGATTTGGTAATGAATGAGCTTGCTGTAAAATTCCAGCGAATACTCGAAAAACATCCCAATATGGGGATATGTTACGTATGTGTTGAATTTAATCGAGCCCTTACAAATAAATGTTCGCTCAGTTGATAAACGAGCTACCGGCCTTCGGCTAAGTTAGTCTATTGTGTATGTACATAAGGGTTGTGAATGTTGTGAAGCAAGTTTGATATCGGTAAATTGCGTATTATGAAATATTCCATTTAGCTAAATGTGTGTTATTCTTTGTTTATGCTGGAATTTCTTGCTCAAAACTTACTAAGCATAAATTGCTTACTTCGTTCCATTGCTCCTCTGTTTTATAGATTTTTTGGTTCTCCAGCTATCGGACTCGGGATCTTGACGTCGAAGTCGCCCACACTATCAAAGGCTCTTATGGGTACTCTTTTGGTTGAATTTTGATATGGCATGTATAGGACGACCCATTGTTGTTTTTCGAGTACTTTATGTGATGTATAAGTTTTGGATAGCCATGTGAAAATGGCTTATATGTGTTTAAGTATAATGTTATAATCATTTAGTGTGGATATGCTTGACAAGGATTGGCCACGGGGATGGTTAATCACTTTCATAAATTGTGCTATGTATGCAAAAAAGGCTAGTTGAACCATGAGATAGGTAAAGCCTACCTTAAAGGTAGATGCTGACAGCAGCAGTGACGTAGATTTGGAAAATCACTAAAAATAGTAGGAATGGAATTAAATAGTGAATAAATTATGTAAACAAACCTTGAAGAATCTACTTTCATAGGAAAGTAACGAAACAATCATATGGACAGTACAGTAAGAGATATTCGGGTTCTTGTGGAACAGGGCCAGAACAGTTTCTGGATTCCCTGTTCCGCCTTTGGAAATTCACTATAAATTGACCAGAGATAATTAGGGGTCATACCATATATGTATGGATTCCTCTCTGAGTCTAGTTTCCATAGAAACAAACGACATCAGTATTGAAGCTCTGTGCAGAGAGATATCCAAGTCGTAATGGGAAAATGTCAGTGTAGTCGACCCCTGTAACATGGGAGACTTTGACTAATAAACTGTACTAATTGGCTCGACCAAAAATTCTAGAAAAAAATACATAGGTGGGGACATGAGTCTAGTTTCAGGGAAAAATCACCAAACTGATTTTCGAGTTGTGAAACTCAAGATATGATTTTTGAAGCGACTAGTACTCAGACTGGGCAGTGTCTGGAAGGAAATTTTTCAAAGTTTGTTAACATCTCGTGTCCGACTCCGGTGTCGGTCTCGGGTTCGGGGTGTTACACAAGGCTTCTTTTCTTTCTGGCTTGTGCTGGAGCATTCTTTGGCCTTTGCTTTTAAGGCTTCTTCAGGATGGTCTTCCTGCTTGTTGGCACTTCTCTACTCCAAAGCATAAAGGGAGTTCACCAACTCAGACAAAGAGATGGTTGTCAAGTCCCTTGGGTCCTCGAGTGATGAGATTTTGGACTCATATCTCTCAGAGAGTGTGGTGATAACCTTTTCAACCACCCTGCTATCACTGAAATATTTACAAAGCAACCTTATGCTGTTAACAGGGCCATGATCCTGTCTGAGTAATGCTTTATGCTCTCAGACTCTTTCATCTTCAAGTTTTCAAAGTCTTTCCTCAGGTTAATCACTTGTTGCTGCCTTGTTTTATCTGACCCCATGAACTCCTCTTTCAGCCTTTCCCATGCTTCCTTAGGTGTGCTGTAGGCCATGATTCAAGTGAATATTACATCAGACACTCCATTTTGCAAGCAAGCCAAGGCTTTGTGCTTCTTGGTGCTCTCCTCAGCATGCTGCCTAATCTGAGCAATTGTGGGATTAGCCCTCAATGGAGGTGGTTCGATGTCGTTTTCAACTACACTCCACAAGTCTTGAGCTTGAAGATAAGTCTTCATCTTAACTACCCAGATGTGGTAGTTTTCACCAGTAAATACTGAAGGTGGTGTGAAGCTCATCCTGTTGCAACAAGTTCAACAGCTTCAAACTTTTGCTTTCTCGTACTTTGTTTTCTCAAATGAAACAACCAACAATCAAAGGCCTTCAAAGAATTAGGCTCTGAATACCATTTGTTGAAACAATGGCAGCAACAAATCACAAAACAAACTAAGTTTGCTAAAAATGATAGTAAGAAAAATCGAAGCAAAAATTTGAAAAGAGAAAGAATTTGAACAACAAGATGATTGAGCTGAAAATCATCGTCTTTCATTGATAATATCAAGTTATATGTAAGTTACAAAGTGAATTTGACAGTTACCTAACAATGTAACTGCTCCCACCTATACTTAACTAATACAAGATTGAAATTCAAACCAAAGCTAGCTGATACATCAGCCATTACATCAAGTACAAATCAGAAACTAATCCTACTAGCTTTGATTACAAGTTACAAACTAACTAGGAAAATTACATTTGAACAAAATGAAAACAAAATACACCAAGCTGCTATTGCTCTCGGTTCTGCTACATTGCTGGTCTGCTTGAAGAAGCTGCTGGTCACATGTTTCATTGCAGGGCAATGCTCAACAAAAATGGCTAAGTATAGACTGGTATAGGTTCAGCTAACAAAGAAATGAGATGGTTTGTGGTGATGGAATGAAGTGTGCTTAAGGGTCAAGAATGAACCAACACTATACACAAGTGTTAGCTCAAGACTTATAGGACTCTTAAGGTGATTTGGGAGATAGGATAGGACCTTGACCCGTTACCTAGGAAGGTAAGAACCAAAGGTATAAAGTTTGAGGTGAACGCCACACTACGAGAGTGATAAGTTCAATAAAAGAAACAGGTTGATGCCACTGACTAAACAGATAAGTCAAGCTGAGTCTTAGTCGAAATTTGAGAGTTGAAAATGCTCATAAATAACTCAAAGTTCATTAAAAATGGCAAAAGTCTCTACAACTAGAAATTAGCTAAGTAGTTATAGTAGAATTCCTAAGCTAGCTAAATAGGCATTTTGGGTAGCCAAATGGACAGCATATAGCAGCTTAATGAAGCTAGAAGCTTCCTTGAACTTTCCTAGAATTGGAGACGCCAATGAACAGCTTTTAAATGATGCACATTCAGCTGGAGTTGATTTGGAGTGAAGGGAAGCTGACTAGACTTGTTTATGTTCAGCCAAGGTGTTTAATGAGCTGGAATTAAGTTGCCTTGATCAGCTGGAATGCTTGTGTTTAATTAGTGATTAGCTTGAGTATTGCAATGGACATCAAGTGTGAAACTGAATACAAACAACCCTTCATGTATGAACATACAAAACCAAATGGGCACTCAATGTGAATGGAATGTCCAACTGGTGTGAAAACTCTTTAAGGCTGCTTGGTGAACTAAGTGGTCAACTTGGGAAGAAGAAACAACAGCTCTCCCTAGTCCCTTGTTGTTCATGAAAGAGTGCTTGGAAGAGCTGAACCATCAGCTCCTTGCATTTATGTCGTCCCAAGCATGTACCTGCACCAAATTAATTCAACACTTAATTAAGCTTAAGACATATTAATTCGGCAGCAGCTAGGACATCTTAAAATCATGTATTTAAGCTAGGACATATTAAACACAAGTAATAGACTAGGACACATATAAAATTCGGCTGAAATTAAACACATTAAAATCTGGTAATGGTCTAAGACAAATTAATAACATGTTCTGACTATGACACATTAAAGACTTGTTTAAGAAATCAGACATATTTAATACTAAATTATGAAATCCAAATTTTAACATATTTATGAGCTAAAAACTAATTAACTAATTTAAATAAGAACATTAATTTATTCCAGCCAAGTAAAATGCATGAACTAAAGAAATAGAGATGAGCTAAATGGAATTAACTAGCTAGGCTAAACAAATTGATTTATTCCAGCAAGTTTAGAAAGCATAAAATAAAAGGATGGAAATGAGCTAGAAGAGCTAGAATAGAGCTGAATTGAGCTCAACGAGCTGGATTTGAGCTAGGCCAACTTGCGAAATATGGCAAGCCTCGCTTGATAATCTAGTCCAAGGGTGTTCCCGGGGTGTGGCCGTATCAAGTACTCTATGGCCACCACTTTGTACTTTTTGTAGGTCACAATTGGTGGAAAAGGTCCTACAATATCCAACCCCAAGTTGTAAAGGGCTAGGAGCTTAATTACATATATAATAAGGGTAATTACATGTTATTATTTACTATTATGATAGGTTAGTCCAAATTAGAAGTGATATAATTTAGTTAAAGTTTTATTGGGCTTTAATTATTAAATAAAGTACGGGTCAAATATGTGTAGATACTCTAGCAATTAAATTTTAATCAATTTCTAATTAATGATGGATAATTAGGAATTAGAGCTAATGTGCTAAAGTTATATATATTAGTAGGGGCGAAGCCAGAACAAATTTTTAGGGGGGTCGGATAAAATTTTAATTTTTTATAGTTTATATCTTTATAATTTGTAAATGATTAAATCAAATTTTTATAATTTTAGGGGGGCCAAAGTGTAATTTTACCTTTACTAATTTAAAATTTTTAAAAAATTTTAAGGACCAAAAGAGCAAATTTATATTTTAGGGGGGGCCGGGGCCCATGCCAGCCCCCTGGCTTTGCCCTTGTATATTAGGGTTATAGTCTTCAAATTACACAAAATATAACTTTTCTAATATCCCATCTTTAGGAAAGAGAGATAAAATATTGTTTGAATTTCGTGTGTGTTAATTTAGAAGATCAAATCCCAAGATTCGGAAAAACTTCAAGGAATTCATGGATTCAGGTACGTTTTCGCATCTAATTTTATTTTTAATGATTTGACGTGATAGATTCTGGTTTAAAATTCTAATTTTATATTAGATATTATTTACGATTCTAGCAAATGGCATCCGAGCCTCATCATGTCGATTCATTGAAAATTGATTAAATTTTTATTCTTTTTAAAATGATCCATTCATGAAATTTCATGAGTTTAATATTTTAATTTGGTGTTTTGATCATACACCTAATAAATTTTTTGGTTTCAAAATTTTAGGATTTTTATTTTTAATAAAATTGATTTTCGACTGTTTGCTTCAATCAATATGAGTATATATTGTGGTTTTATATTTGGAACTCTACCACGATTAAAATTTTACTTTATTAAACTCAATATATCTTTTAATTGTTTTCCCTTTCTTTTCGCACAATTTCTATGGAATTGAGCAATTAAAGTTTATCAATAAAAATTGGTCAATGCTTTGGTGTTTAAAAAAAAAAAACACGCATTGTCTTTCTATCAAGCTTGGGAAACAACACTCCAATTTAAAACTATTTTGATATTTGGTGGTAATGGATTTTTCCAAATATTTGTGTAAGGGGTTTTATAAATATTGTGTTTCATTATTAAACCATTTATTGAGAATTTTGTTCAGTTTTGTTTTACAAGTTTACATTTTTTTTAAGGATTATATTTTATTATGCATTATTCATTTAAGTTTTACACACTTTTGAAACATGGTTCAATATTTAATTTAAGCAATAATTGCAGCCTACAATGGCTATGAATTTTGGTCTTCGTATAATTTTATTTAATTCTAGTTTTGAATGTTAAATTTGAATGCATATTTATTATTGTTTTTTTAGGATTATATGTTTTGATTTATACATATATTTGACTATTGTTTTCTTCTTTCATTGATGTTGCAAAGGTTATTATTGTTAAAAAAAATAATAATTAAAAAACGTGCATAAAGGCTGATTCGACTATTGATTTTTATGCTATTAAGGAATATATATTTCGTTTGCTCTTTCACCCTTAGCCTTTGGCGCTTTTTTTTTTAGTTATTTAGGATAAATAGAATATTTAATTTTATTGTAAAAGTTTTGTTAATGGCATGTTTAAGGTTTTATTTGTTTTTGGCTAGGTTGTGGAAGTAATATTAGTCCATTGATATTTATTATTGAGTTTCTATGCTTATTCTTTTCATACTATTCAGTTTAAGCATATATTTTGGATTTGGATTTACTTGAGATATGCAAGGCAAGTCGATCACGGTTATATTTTTATGATTTAATTATGATAAAATTAGGTTTTAATGCAAATTAATGTTAATCATAATAAATGTTTAAAGTATTTGGTTTTACAATATTTGGTTAGATTATGATGATATGATCTATAGTTTGAAATTTGGGATATAACAATTATTATGATTTTATTTTTGAGATTTATTTGCTTGGAAATATTTTTCAAGTATTCATGTGATTATCTGTTTAATCATAAATAAAACTTTATATTTACATGGTAAATTCAAGGTAAGTTTTTCTATTTGATTATGAATACATATATATGCGTGAATTGCTTTAGTGTTTTTGTTCATTCCAAAATTATGAGTACATGTGCTTGTTAATTATTTGACTTTGAACTACTATATTATTTCTGTTTGGTTTTGATATATATGTTTTTGGAACCAAAAGAAAAAAGAAAGTTAAAATTAAGGTTTTCGGCTTTTTATTGGATTATTAATACAACCTTATTTTGAATTATTTTGTAATCTATAAAGCAATAAAAGAAAAATAATTTTGATCTTTGACTATTGAGTAAATTTTAAATTTGAATATTGGTATATTTATATATATTTTAAAATAACTTAACTAAAATAATAAGTTGCCAAAGTAATCTTTTTAGTATAAATTATTTTTTTTAAAAAATATAAAAGGTTTTGTGCATGTAAATTAAGTTATGTTAATATTGATTGGTCCAAATGAAGGTTAATGATATTACATGTGCAACTATGGTAATAAACATGTGTCAATTATTTGGTTTTACATGTGAGCAATACATTGGCCCAAAAGAAGATTTATAGTTCGACGTGTTCTTATTGTCAATGTATGATTATTACACCAATATATCACTTACAAGTTAATATTCTGTCCAAAGATGAAATATTAATGGAGTGTTTGACATCTTAAGATGATGTTTACCTTTATTCAAATTATTTTGGTTTAGATTTGAAGTTTTATGTGAGGTTGTTTATGGTTTATGATTTATGCAACTATTATTATATTTGCCAACATCATTGTATGTTGTTTTGGGATAAATATAAATACATGAAAGATGAAATTAAGAAAAACATTTTGAAACAAATAAATTCAAATTTTGGCTTTGATTTTTAATTAATGATGTCTAATATTTTAAATAGATTAGTTGAAACAAAATGCTGCCAAGGTGACCCCTTTTGCGTAGATTAGTTTATTTAAAATATTAAGATGATTATATGTTTTTGTGATTCATGCGTTTATTAATTGACCCAAAGGTAAGTTAATATTTAGTAAAATTTCAACGACAACTGTGGTGATAAATGTGTGACAATTATAAGGTACTTTATGTGAGCAATATGTTAGTCCAAAGATTAATTCATTGTATGACATAATTTATTGTCAATGTTTGATTACTGCAACAAGAGTATTGTTTACTGTTAATATTACTGTCCAAAGACTTGATATTAATGTTGTGTTTGGTATCTTGAAATGGGATTAGCCATTATTTTGAATTTATTGTTTACTTATGAATATTGATGTGAGCTTGTTTTTTATCTATTTTGTTCTGGATTCAACAAGTTTATCTTTTGCTGTCACAATATCTACTAATATAAATTCTATACCCATGTTTAATGAGACTAATTTTAAGGAACGGAAAGCTTGGTTGTATGGACATAGACCTTGCACTAAGGGAAGAACAACGTGCACCTCTCACTGCGGAAAGTACTCCTTATGTAAAAATGGTTTTTGAGAGGTGGGATTATTCAAATTGCATGAGTCTAATTGTAATGCCCCAATTTTTAGAATTTTTGGGATTTCTGTAATTTCCAATGACTTTTAGAAATACTGTGTTTTGACTGTCTGTTGTGGGTCTGAGTATGTTGGTGGGCCTTTAAAAAGGCCCAAAAGTAAATTTAATTCGAGGCAATTCCTGAATTTTTAATTTTGAGAGAGAGGGTTCTGGCGATATGGGCTTTGA
The DNA here is from genome assembly GCF_007990345.1 of Gossypium hirsutum. NCBI lineage: Eukaryota > Viridiplantae > Streptophyta > Magnoliopsida > Malvales > Malvaceae > Gossypium > Gossypium hirsutum. The sequence continues at coordinate 48,349,146 of NC_053434.1, forward strand.
AAATTGAGGTGGTAAAATAGGACAAAAAAAAGATCTGTGGTAAAGTGGCATGTGGCGCCGCCTAGGTGTTTGGGGAGTGACATGTGGATGTTTAGGGGGAGCCAGAGTTCAAGTCACAAGGTAAGCGTGTTGTTACTTTTACTTTTTGTGTGCATGTGATAGAGCTTAAGTGGAAATTCGGCTAGGGCTTTAGGAAGGTTGGGCCGTGGGTCTGAATGGTCATTAGGGCAAGCTTTATTTTCTTTTTGTTTTGCCGAATTAGGGTTAGCCACCTAGAGCCTTCCCTTTCATTCTATTCTCTTCTCAGTGTCTCAAAAAGCCGAAAAACGCAAAGTTAGATCCCTTGAGTGCCGAATTCTTCCTTCTCTTCTCCTTTCTTCTTCTATTTTCTTTTCTCCTTCTTTTATTCTCTAGCCGAAACATTACTACCATTCTACTCATCTCCTCTTTCATTCCCATTCTTTTCTAAACCTCTATAGCCGATTGCCATAAAAGTCAAAATCCCGAAAGTTATTTCTTGTGCTGATTTCTTCTAGTAAAAATCCTCTTATTTTATTCATTTCTTTTGGCCGATTTTCACATCCTCTAAACCTCAACCCCTGTCGGCAATACCACTGCAAAACCACCATACCAAATCATCTTCCTCTTCATAGTTCCAAAAGCCGAAAACACCATAGTTTTTAGGGATATATAGCCAAATCTTTAGATCTCTAAGATTCAATTTCTGCTAGTGTTTAAGGACTGGATCTGTATCAGATCTGAGTAGAAACTGAAGTGGAATCGTTTTGGTTGAAAGAACCTGAGGTAGGTACTCAAATCTATTCTTTATTTCGGGTTTTAGAAAAGCCAAAATCCCTAAAGGCATAAGGAGGCTGTCGATTGGAGCTTAAGGCTCTAAGGGGTGTAACAATTGATTTGTTTTGGTGTTAGTGTGATCTAGAGGCTACTGATCAAATGCTTGGACAAGTGGAACGACTAGATCGAGATCTAGTCACTAGTTTTGGCAAAGGTAAGATCTCAAGGGCCATATGTATTGATGGCCGATTATGGTAAGTAAGTTTATGATGGTTGCCATTGTATTTTGGATCTGATATGTCTAGTGACAATTGTAGGATATAGTGGGAGATTTCGGTAGCAGTTGTCACAAATCAGGTGTGTAAACGACACCCACTAGTAGACTAGATCGGCAAAAGATAAAAGGCCAAAATATCGAAAAACTGACATTTCGAGAACTTACGAGCGTGCGAACACTCGTGGGAGTGTTTGTATTGATAATTTTGGTATCACAAGTGATATGATTGTAGAGTGCGTAATTTCGTGCATTTTGGTATATTTGGGTTTAATGGGCTAAAAACGGGTTAATGGGCCAATGGGCCCAATTCGGTAAAAACGCTCGATAAGTGTTTCTGTTAATACGTTAATAACTGAAATAAGCATGAAACCCTAAAAAGACTGATAAAATTATTGAAATACCTCTGTAAGGTAGAATTACCGTAATACCCTTAAAGGGGTAAGTGTGACAGCCCTAAATTGACCTTAGTCGGAAAGTGGTTTCGGGACCACGAAACCGAGTCATAAAAATAATTAACAGTCATATTTTATGCTTATTATATATGAATATGCATGTGTGAAAAAAATTCATGCTTAAATTTTGTATGTAGTATGTGAAATTTATTAAATAGGACTTGTATGAGAAAATTTAGAAATGTGCTAGGCAAATGCTAAAGTGGCCTATTAATATATGTTGGAAAGTGCTTGTACTTGCATGTCAAATTAGCCAAACTATAGTTAGTGGCCGACCATGCTACAAATTATATAATAAAATATGAATTTTCTATTAACTTTAATTAGCTAAATGGCATAATATCATGAATTAATGAAAAGAAAATATAGAAAGTGGGTGAAAACAACAAAGTGTTCACCTTGTTCATTCCAAAAGGCCGAAAGTGAAGGGGAGTTGGGAGGAAATGAGCCATTCGGCCATTTCAAGTCTTCATTAAGGTATGAAATTCATGTTTATTCTTGAAATTTTAGATAAAATTGAACTAGTTACCAAGTTGTTTAGGTAACCCATGTTAGGAATTTTGATTTTGGGGAGACTAGAACTTTCGGCCATAGTAGCTATTGAGGATTTAGGTTTTTGTTTCATGTTAAATTGGATGAATCTTGGTGTATGGGTGTTTGAACTAAACTAATGATCAAATAGGTGCATAGATACAAAGTGGGAAGAATCAGCTACTAAGTTTGATACTATTGCCAAATATGAAAATGTTATGCTTGAGTAATGCATGTGGTTAGAGTTGGTAAAATGAAAAGAATGCTTAGAGGTGTTATAATTGATTAGGTGTTAAATTAAAAGCCGCTAAAATTTTCATTGTTTTAGCCGAATATGTGTTTGTTCAAAGAAGGAATTATTGAAGAATGTATATGAACTTGGCAAGTGAATTCGGCTTAGTACATAAAAGATGTGAAAATTTTGGAATTTATTTTTGATTATGTGTATGTATGACCAAGTATAATCGGCCACATGAGTAAAATGAGTTTGATATGTGATTGCCGAATGTGACTAACAAGTAAACATTATTGGTAAAAATATTGAATACTTCTACTTGTATTCATTAATCTCAAGAGTAAGGGGGATCAAAGTTAGATCGGGGAAAGGAGAAAGCAATAGAGTAATCAATCCACAACTGTTTCAATATATCGAGGTAAGTTTTTAAGTAGGCTCTTCTAGTATACATAATTAAAGATGCCTATAAGAATATGATAAATGAATCGAAATTTTTGGTTGGCACTTGAATAAAATTGTTCATTAATTAATGTGGGTATGCGATTCATAGTGAGGATCATTTGGAGTTAAGCTGTAATGGTGTTATGAACATGTGAATTTGAGTATAACTTTGGAGTTGAAATGTGAATGATTATATGTATATTGATAGAATCTATCCGGACTAAAGGTCCGCAGGCTATGAGCTGAAAAAAAATATAACCGGGTTAAGTCCCGAAGGCATTCGTGCGGGTTACTATAACCGGGTTAAGTCCCGAAGGCATTCGTGCGGGTTATTATAACCGGGTTAAGTCCCGAAGGCATTCGTGCGGGTTATTATAACCGGGTTAAGTCTCGAAGGCATTTGTGCTGGTTGTTACATCCGAGCCAAATTCCGAAGGTATTTATGTTTGGAAAGGTGCGACTCTGTCGTAATAATTCCGATTAATGTGCTCATAATCCCTAATATGACCATGTATGGATCGTATATACATTGGAAAAATTTGGTACAGTATCAGTTGTGATTACATAATCGAATAATGCTCTTCCGGCCATTTCTTAGGATTATATGAAGTCTATAGCTCACTCGAGCTACATGAAATTGAATCAAATGAAATTTAGTTAAGTTTGACTTCGAATGTATAAACCTATTGATAAAAGTGTAAATTTAAAACGAATACGTGATCTTGTGCATAGGCATTTATTTATCCTTATGAATGCTATTTCTTTTATGTTTTTGTTTCAAATGAGTTCCTTACTTATAAACTTACTAAGCATCGAAACGCTTACTCTATTGCTTAAATTCTCTGTATTATAGATTTTGTTCGTCAGCTATCGGACTCGGAGGTGTCAAAGTCGAAGTCATCCACACTATCTAAGCCACTTTTTGGTACTCTTCAGTTGAACTTGATAATGGCATGTATAGGGCTGACCCTTGCTGTTAATTAAGTATCTTTTGGTAATGTATATTCGTATAGCCATGTGAAAATGGCTTGTATATTTTGAGTATAACATTATGATCATTTTGTATATATGGTCTTATGATATGGTTATTAAGTGGTGTGGAAATGTTTGGTAATGATTAGCCATTGGAATGGCCAATCATGGTCCTATTGGTGCTACGTATGTCATGGCTAATCGTGATTATACTTGGAAATAATGTATGTCAAATTACTAGTTGATTCATGGAAAACTATGAAATAGGTAAAATTTACCTTAAAATAGATGCTGACAGCAGTAGTGAGGTGAATTTGAAAAATCACTAAAAATAGTAGAAATTGAATTAAATAATGAATAAATTGTGTAATCGAATCTTGATGAGTCTATTTTCATATGAAAGAAACGAAACGACCATATGAGCTGTATTTTATGAGATGTTTAAGTTTTCGTGAAACAGGGCCAGAGTGATTTCTGGATCCCCTGTTCTGAATTTGGAAATTCACCATAAATTAACTAGAGATAATTAGAAGTCATCCTTTATATGTACAGATTCCTTTTTGAGTCTAGTTTCATTAGAAACAAATGGCATAAGTATTGAAGCTCTTTACAGGGAGATATCTAAGTCGTAATGCATGAAGGTCAGAGTAGTCGAACCCTGAAATAGGGTAGACTTTAACTAATAAACTGTACTAAGTGGCCCAACCAAAAATTATAGAAAACAATTAGTAAATATATGTATGAGTCTAGTTTTAGGAAAAATTTACGGAATTGGATTTCGAGTTTTGGAACTCGAGATATGATTTTTAGAGTGACTGTGATGCAGTTAGCCAACTCGTCTGGAAATTTTAAAAATGAATTGTATGAGCTGTTTAAGTAAGGAATTAAGTCCGTTAGCACCTCGTGTTCGACTCTGGCAACGGTCTCGGGTACGGGGTGTTACAGTAAGTTTACGATTATGCCCCTCGAGGGTAAATAACTGTTCTTATGCTATAATCTGACTGTCTTTTTGAAACATGCCTTGTTAATTATATATTCTCTGCATACATGTCATACTGCATGGGGTTGGGTTTTGTTATGGAGGAAGAACTCGTTCTGGTGGCTGTGCCACATGTTCTAATATAAGCAGCTTTGCTGCGGATTATAGTTAGTGCAGCAACCTGTGCTAACACTGTAAGTGTAGGGATGGCGTGGGTGATTTATTCCCCACAGGAAGTGTAGGGATGGATGGAGGCAAGTGCAGGGTTGGATGGGGTTATCACGCATTAATCATTTAAGACTGTTTTGTTATGGGCCAACTGTATTAAAATGGGCCCAACTGTGTTAATATAGGAAAGGCCCAACATATCTCGACTTGTAATAGGGTTACGGCCCAGATTGACACTGATATGGTCTAGGCCCAGTATACTCTGATATTGTAAGGGGCTATGGCCCATATTAATATTGATATGGGCTAAGGCCCAGTTAACTCTGATTTCTGAATAGGGCTTACGCCCAGTAGAGCTTGAACTGATTTAGGCTCTAGTTGGGTTTACTTTACACACTGAGTTTTCCAAACTCACCCCCTTTTTCCCATCTTTACAGGTGAGCCTTAGATCGGTGGACTTGGAGCTGGAGGGATTCAGAGTGGCCATGTGGACAGTTTAAAATAGGTGTTTATGCCTTCACTTTTATTTTAGATTATTTCCTTTATGTTTTCGGGTTTTAATTTGTAATAAGGCCGCTTTAATTATTTTTAGTTATTTTTAGTATGTTTTGTTAGCTTAGATATGATATTGTTTTAACTGTTTGAAATTGAATAGCTCTAGGGCGCGTTTTAAAAAGGTTACTTGATTTCAAAATATCGTGATAACAAAGCAAGGCTTCCGCAACGAAAACGTTTTCAAAATTAATAACCTTTTCAAATGGTTTTAAACGAGTTGGTTTTCCCTGAACAATCACTCAGTTAAAGTGTGGCAATGGTTGTGTGCATGTATAGGATTGGATCCGTGAGAAGTTGGGTACTTAAGCAGTCTAATTGACTCACCTCCTCTTTTCTGGCATCCTAACTGGTGCACAGCTTCCATTCACTTTAATCTTTAACGAAGATATTCTTTAAACACTAAGAAAGACTTCAGATAAAACATGACTTTTCTAGTAACGCTTCAATGTGACACGCCGGATTTGGTCATAACGTCTGGGCCGGGTTTGGGGTGTTACACTAATGATCATGAAACACAACATTTCAGAAGCCTTTAGGAGCACAAAATCTGAATAGATTACTTAGGCCAAGGTTTCCTTAAAAAAACTGAGAAATGTTTTGCTAAAAATGATAAGGTTGAAATGACATCACTTTTGACTTCTTTGACGTTTATAAAGTATAAGGATCAAGGAAATTCTGAGCGATCTAAAGGTTATGAGTTTTATGATCCCAAAATTAGGAATATTTTTGAGAAGAGAATTGCAATATTCTTTTAGGATGTTGAGTTTGGAAGGAGAAATAAGGTTAGAGACATTGCTTTTAAGGAGGAATTGAATTCTAACTCAGTTCCTACTATCACTTTTGACGATGTTTATGTTCTCATAACTATCATTGATTAAGAAGTGAATCCAGAACCTCAACAAGACAATGTTGAAAAACTCCCTATTCAAGATGAGGTAATTGTTCCAGAAGAACAAACTCAACAACCTCAAGAATTAATGTCATTAAAAAGGTCCACTAGAGAAAGGGTTATAATGGCTTTAGTGGAATATTTTGACCTTAAGCTACATCAGATGAATATTAAGTTAATGGTTTCTCAACAGTAACATTGATCATACATTTATATGGTACAATTAGAAAACTTTGTTTCTGATGATGCAAAATTAATGATTTGCAAATTAAAGAACTTCATCTATAGGCTTAAGTAGACTTCTCGTCAATAATATTACAAAATTTACCAAATGATTATCTCATTTGATTTAGAGATGAATTTTGTTGATAAGCATATATACTATAAGTTTAGTGGGAGTAAGGTTCTATATTTGGTTTTATATGTTAATGACTTACTGCTTGTTAGTAATAAGTATAGCTTCAATCAATGTCCTAAGAATGATTTTGAGATTACAAAAATGCATAATATTTTTTACATTATAGTAATGGAAAGTCTAATGTATGTTTAAGTTTGTATACATTGGAATATTGTGTACACTGTAACACCCCTTACACTTATTCAACGTCGGAACAGGGTACGAGGCATTGCCAGACTTATCACACGAACAAACATACAATTTCAGTTTATACATTTGCGTCAAATTAAAATTTTTTGGCATTTAATCATAAAGTCCCTAATACGAGCCTACGAGGTCCAAAACATGCTTTTGAAGTGGTTTGGGACTAAGCAAAGAAATTTAGAAAATTTTACAAAACTTAGAAAATTTTTCATGAAACAGGGGTCACACATCCGTGTGGGCAGGCTGCGCGGTCACACACGCCCATGTCCCGAACTTGTGCAACTCTCTGTTTGTCACCCAAGAACAAATTGAAGACAGACGGCCAAGTCACACTCCCGTGTGCTAGGTCGTGTGGTCGATTTAAAATTTATGATTTTTCTTTAAATAGGTGTAGTCTTCACACGCCCGGGACACATGCTCGTGTCCAAGGCCGTGGCCCTCACACGGCTGAGAGACATGGCTGTGTCTCTGCCCATGTACTCATTATTAGGCATTCTGTTTTGTAAGAATTAGGGTGCAGGGGGACACATGGCCTAAACACATACCCGTAGGGCAAGCCGTGTGTCACACACGGCCTAGACACATGCCCTTGTGTCTACCCATGTGGACAAAAAATAAGGCTATTTACCAAACTATTTTGCCACCCTTTAATGCACACAGTTGCACAACATAACATAGCACCAATCCAAGCATATACATACAACCAACATCCACAACCAAGACATCAACACATCATTCATGAAAGGCATCATTATATGATTATACTTATAACCAATATTAGTGCATTTCCAATGGCCTTATACGAAATGAATTTCTAACCAATATAAGGCAACACATTTGGCCAAATCAATTATGACACATAACAAAATGACCAAGTCCCCTATACATGTCATAACTCAAAAAGTTGAATTCATTGAAAATAATTGTTGATAGTGTGAGTGGATCTCCGACGGTCTTTGAATCCCGAGCTAGCTTGGTGACACTATAAGACAAGGGAAAGAAAGGGGAGTAAGTTATATAGCTTACTAAGTTCCTATGCAAATAATAAGCATCATAACTACACATTTAACATACAATTAATAGAATGAAGATTAGCATGAATGTTATCAAAATCTCATAATCATAACTTACCAAGAGTTCATCACATACCGAACTCATTACTTATGAGTTTTACATACATACTTGTACCAACTCGCAACATAATCATATCCTTTCACAACTTTGACATTCTAGTTGAACACTCGGAATTTTAACGGATACTCAGAAATCTTGCACATAAGTACCATATATGTAGCTGAAGCTACCTCATATCTCATAATACATATGGGCTCATTTTCGAGCTATTCACGGGCTGTTCACACAAGCTGTCAGTCAGGACGTAGCTACATAGTGCTGCTCACACAAGCTGTCACTTATCCGCAACACATGTCAAACTACCCAGCCACTGGTAGGACGTACGAGACCAGCACCCGTATTACATAATCGCATATACACATAGGTTCCTAGTGACATGTCACTTGTATCCTATTTTATTCCTATGGTTCAATCGAGATTTCTCGTGTCACAGCCTTAATTTGACCCTAGTCGGAAAGTGGTTTCGGGACCACAAAACCGAGTCACAAAAATAACTAAACATTATATTCTATGCTTATTATATGTCTAAGTGCATGTGTGAAAGTTTCATGCTTTGATTTTGTCATTTGCATGTGAAATTTATTAAATAGGACTTATGTGAGAAATTTTGAAAATGTGATAGGTTAAATTGTAGTGGTCTATTAATGCATGATAAAAAAAAAGAATGGACTTGCATGTCAAATTATCCATTTTAAGATAGTGGCCGGCCATGTTGTTGTTTAATATAAAATATATGTATTATCAATTAGTATTATGGAAACTAAATGGATTTATATTTTATTATAATGATAATTAAAAATAGAAAAAAAGGGTGAAGAAAACAAAGTGTTTGTCTTTGTTCTTCTTAACCGATTTTAAAGAAAGAAAAAGGAGCAAAGCCATTCGGTCATCTTAAGCTTGAAACAAGGTTAGTAATTCATGTTAGATTTTGAAATTTTAGCTTATTTTAAGTTAATTACCTAGTTCCTTACTTAGCCCATGTCAAAATTTTGAATTTGGGTGATGATTTGAGCATTTGGCCATGGCAGATAATGAAGGGTTTAGATTATTGTCCTTATGTTTTGATGAATACTTGTTGATGAGAGAAGTTTGAACTAGTTAAAATTTAAATTGCTAGTACTTATATGTGTAATAGCCGAACTTGAACTTGATAAATGACTTGAACAAATGTTTTGTATTAAAATGTTAGAATGTGAGTAATTGCCGTTTGAGTGATTTGAAAAAAATAATGTAGATGTTTGAATGTCTAAAGGTTCGGCTTTATGCATTAATTTAATGGTATGATTTTGAATAATGTAAGTAAATGAACGTGAGTAATGTTTATGCATAGGTGAAATTATATATGTTCGGCCAACCTAGGTCTCTATGATATTGAAAATGGAAATTATCATGTTAAATGATGTACGGTAGTGGACTAAGTATTTATTTGTATCTTACATATATATGTTAGGATGATGATTGATAGGTGAGAATTAAGCTTAGTTACGAGGTATAAATATGTTAAAATAAATGTTATATGTGGTTCGTGATTAGTTTTATTGACTAAACAATGTGTTTTGTTTCGTTAAGGTTAAGTATGACTTTGGCATATGAGTAAGTGTATATCATGTATGTATATGTATTGATTTGGTTGAATATAAACGGTAAATTTTATATCAAGCTTATATTAAGGATACAATTATAATAAACACATTTATCATGAATACATGAACCTTCAGTCATATAGATTTTTATGTATGTATCAAAGTAAATATGAATTATGGTATTTATATTAAGACATGCGCACTTGACCTTTCTATTTGTTTAATTTTGTATGTTACTATGTGTCTCGAATGTGTGCAAGGTGTTTACAATTGTGAGTGTTACTTACCCTGTTATGTGGCCTTGAGGGTGTGTATAAAGAAAATGTTAACTTGTTTGTATCTTAATGCCGAATGAAATATTTGGCCAAGGAATGGTTCAAATTGATGAAAATAGAAAGGTCAAAGATGACCTATAAAGTATTTTATTTTTTTGTTTACTATGATCTATATATGTGAAAGTCGAATATGTATATATATTATATTTTGAAGTAATGCTTGAATAGTCGAATAATGATTAGTTTAATTTTTTTTTTGAAATAAGCTCAAGAGCATAGAGGGACAAATTCGGATAAAGGAAAAGCTAAAGTAGTTGAGTAGCCGACCGTAATTGTTCAGAAAATACTTGAGGTAAGTTTTCAGTATTTAAACATAAGCTATTTATGAATGAATCATGATATTTCACGAGAAATTTTCCATACCTTTAGTGTATATATATATACACATACTTGAAGCCGAATAGTATGCATGAGATTTAAATAAGGAAATTTGTTATGATCATCTTGCTGTGAGATGTATTCATTAGATTAGAGATATGTAATGGTAAATTAAGAAGCAATAGTGTGATAGTTATCAAGTGATTATACGTGAATGAAGTCAAAGAGGACTAATGTGATTAGCTTATGTGAAATGCATAAATATAAGAAGTGTATATGTTATGAATTTGTGAAATTTGTATTCAAATTATTATTCGGGCCTATGGCTCAGCAAGCTTTTAGCAGGTGGAATTGTTTTGGGCCATGAGCCTAGCAAGCATAATGCCGGTGAATGAGTTTCAGACTTAATGTGTAGCAGGCCTCGTGTCAGTGATAAATTTAGGTTTATACCTAGCAGGCCTTGTGCCGGTGTTAAGTTCGAGTTTATACCTAGCAGGCAAATTGCCGGTGAAACAATAAAAGTCTATGAATATGATATTAAACTATACGATATCTAGATTCATTCGATAGATTAAATTGTCCAGGTATGTATAAATTGTTATACATATGAAGAGACGCGAATTAAAGTATGAATTGAAATGAGAAGTATATAGAAGGTGGTTGTGTATATATATATTCGGCCATCTTGAATTTAGTACATGGAAGTATATGTTATATACATATAATTATGATCATTGAAATTATAAGGTTGAATCGATGACTTACTACGAGTCATTTAGAAGGTATGATTATTCAATTCGAACTTTGAAGAAATAATAAGTAGTTGAAATGGATTTTACGTGGTTATGTATTTTCAGTCAATTGGTATTATATTTCGAATATGATATAATGTGTATAGATAAGTTTTGTTGTTTAAGATACTTAAGACTTACTAAGCTTAATGGCTTACTGTGAATGTTTTGTGTTGTCCTATTTTATAGATTTTGTTGAAAGCTACGAGCTCGGGATTTCAATTTCAAAATCATCTACACTATCGTCACTGTTTTGGTACTTTTGATAGTTTATATTTTGAGATATGGCATGTATAGGCTTAACTCTCCTTTGAAGTAAGTTATATTTTGAAATTGTAAATATTTTAGCCATGCGAAAATGGCTTGCTAATTCCCTAAATACTAGTTTATGGTTCTATGGACTTATGTGTCAAATATCTTGAAATTTATTAGTTACTTTAACTTTGTTTAAATTTTATTCATGGTTGAATGATTAAAGAAACTATATTTTGTTATGCATGATTAATTATGAATGGCTAGTCTGATCTGTTTCTGATTGGTAATACCTTATGAATCTATTCCGGCGACGGATAAGAGTATAGGGTGTTACATCTCGCTTGTCAAAAACTTTGTCGAATACATCCAAATAGTAAATCATAATTCATACAATATTAAAGCATTTAAAACATAAATATAACAATGCATTATTTACATGCGAACTTACCTCGGTACAAAAATAGTAGAATTGAACCTAACCGTCAAACATTTTATTTTTCCCCTAATCTAAGTCTGAACCTCATTCTTCTTGATCTATAATAACAAATTTAACTCATTTAGTACACACATTATTCAATTTGGCCCAAAAATCATATTATGAAAAAATTATATTTTTGTACCCCTAATATTTTACATTTTTACGATTTAGGCCCTAGGCTCGTAAAATGAAATGTATTCAATTTCTTTAAAACCCAAGCCTAGTCAAACCATTTTCATACTCATATCAGCCCACATTTTCCACTTAATCACATTTTTACTACTTATTTTATAACTTTTACAAACAAGTCCTTATTGATATTTTTACCGAAAATCAATTAGCAAAAAACATGCATTTTCTACCATTAGACATCAAAATACACAAATATATAACATGAGTAAAATTTTACACTTCATATTTCTTTCAAATTAGTCATTGAAATAACTTGATCAGTTTACAAGGATATCAAAAACATGAAAATCATTAAAAATGGGGCTAGAACGGACTTACAATCGAGCTTGGAAGCTTTGGCCAAAACCCTAGCTATGGAGACTCTTCAAATTCAACTATGGGAGGCTAAAATTGAGAAGATGACATTTTTATGTGTTTTATTTTGTCTTTATTAGCCAAATGACCAAAATGCCCTTCACTTAAAACTTTGAAATTTCACCCTACCATGTCTATTTTTGTCCAACTTAAAGTAAAATGGTCTAATTACCATTTAAGGACGTCCAATTTAAAAGTTCATAGCAATTAGACATCTCTAGCTTCTAGAACATACAATTTACACCTATTACAATTTAGTCTTTTTAGCTAAATGAAGTGCTTAATCAATAAAATTTTCGAACGAAATTTTCACGAAATAATTCCATGAAACTGTAGACCATAATAATATAATAAAATAAATCTTTCTATGTCAAATTCGTGGTCCCGAAACCACTGTTTCAATTTGGCCCTAAAACTGGCTATTACAACCCTCCCCACTTTAGGGATTTTTGTCCCTAAAAATCTTATCAGAAAATAAGTTTGGGTACTATTTTCTCATGGCTTCCTCAGGTTCCTATGTAGCCTCTTCTACCCCATGTCTGTGCCACAAAACTTTCACTAGGGCTATGCTCTTATTTCTCAACTGTTTAACTTCTCGAGCTAAAATCTTGATCAGTTCCTCACCAAAAGTCATATCAGGTCGTATTTCAATCTCTGTCAGAGAAATCACATGTGAGGGATCAGAAATATATCATTGCAATACTGACACATGAAACACATTATGAATCCTTTCTAACTCTGTTGGTAAAGCTTATCAATATACCACTGGCTCTATTCTTTTAGTAACCTCATACGGCCCAATGAAACGTGGACTTAACTTGCCTTTATGGCCAAATCTTAGAATCTTCTTCCACGGAGATACTTTCAGAAATACCTTGTCACCGACTTGAAATTCAATTTCTTTCCTTTTCAAATCTACGTATAACTTTTGCCTATCCGAAATGGCTGACTGTTACCTTTACTTTTTCTTCAGTTTCTCTAACCAAATCAACCCTATGAATCTGTTTCTCTCTAAGTTCTATCCAATACAATGGAGTTCGACACTTGTGGCCATACAATGCTTCATACGGTGCCATCTTTATACTCGATTGAAAATTGTTGTTATAAGCAAATTTGACCAATGGTAGATATTTCTCCCAACTACCTTCGAATTCTAGAATACAACATTGGAGCATATCTTCAAGAATCTAGATTAATCTTTTGGATTAACCGTCAGTTTTTGGATGAAAAGCAGTACTAAAATTTAACTTCGTACCCAAAGCTTCTTGTAATTTCTTCCAAAATCTTGAAGTAAATCTCGGATCTCTATCCGAAATAATAGAAATAGGCACTCTGTGCAATCTAACAATTTTAGCAATATACAGTTCAACTAGCTTATCAAGTGAGTAGTCAGTACGTACCTGAATAAAATGAGCCGATTTCGTCAATCTATCAACAATAACCCAGATAGTATCTTTCTTTTTCAGAGTCAAAGGCAAACCTGTTACGAAGTCCATTGTAATCCTATCCTATTTCCACTTGGTTACCATCACTGGTTGAAGTAAACCTGAAGGCACTTGGTGTTCGAATTTTACTTGTTGACAAATCAAACATCTCGAAACAAACTCCAAAATATCTCGTTTCATACCTGACCACCAATACAATTTCTTCAAATCATTATACATTTTCGTACTACCTGGATGAACTGATAAACAACCACTATGTGCCTTGTGCAAAATTTTTTGAATAAGTTCATCATTTTTCGGCACACATAATCTATCTCGAAACATCAAACAATCATCCAATCGGATCCAAAAGTCTGAATCACTACCCAATTCACACTAAGCTCTTTTGGGTTGCAATTCATTATCATTTTTCTGAGATTCACAAATTTGCTGAAGAAATATCAGTCTAGCTTTTATCTCGGCCAAAATTGAACCATCATTAGACAAAGTCAGTTTCATATTCATAGCTCTCAAAGCAAACAAAGACTTTCTGCTCAAAGCATATGCGACTACATTCGCCTTTCTCTGATGATAGTCAATCACTAGTTCATAATCTTTCAGTAACTCGAGATCTTTCTGAGTCATCAAATATTTTAAACTCTTATGATCAGTAAAGATATGAAGTTTCTCACTGTACAAATGATGACACCAAATTTTCAAAGCAAAAATGATGGCAGCTAATTCCAAGTCGTGCGTTAGATAATTCTTTTTGTGTGGTTTCAACTGTCTCGAGGCATAAGCTATCACTTTGCCCTCTTACATCAATACACAACCCAAACCATTTAATGATGCGTCGCTATAAATTACAAATTCCTTTCCCAATTCAAGCTGTACTAAAATTGATGCCTTAGACAATAATGCTTTCAATTTCTCAAAAATTTGCTGACATTTTTCGGACCATTCAAATTTAACATCTTTTTGCAACAACTTGGTCATAGCAATCATCGAAAATCCTTTGACAAAACGTCAGTAATAACTGACTAAACCCAAAAAGATTCTAACTTTAGATACATTCCTTAGTGGTTTTCATTCAACAATTGTCGAAATCTTCCTTGGATCAATTCAAATACCATCACCTGAAATGATATGCCCCAAAAATCTGACTTCTTGGAGCCAAAATTCACTTTTACTGAATTTAGCAAACAACTGCTTATCTCTCAAAGTCTGCAATACAATTCTTAAATGCTCGGCATGCTCGGACTCGTCTCGAGAATAAATTAGAATATCATTGATGAACACAACCACAAACTTATCTAAATACAGTTAAAAAATTTGATTCATCAAATCCATAAATACGACAGGAGCATTTGTTAGTCCGGAAGGCATAACAAGAAATTCATAATGCCCATACCTTGTCCTGAAAGCAGTCTTCGCCCCATCCGACTTTTTAACTCTTAACTGATAGTAGCCAAATCTCAAATCAATCTTCGAGAATACCATTTCTCCTTTCAACTGATCAAACAAGTCATCAATTGTCGAGAAAGGATACTTGTTCTTTATAGTCACCTTGTTGAGCTGTCGGTAATCGGTACGAAGTCTCATAGATCCATCTTTCTTCTTTACAAATAACACTAGAGCACCCTAGGGAGAAAAACTAGGTCTCGTAAAACCCTTATCTATCAACTCTTACAACTGAGCTTTCAATTCTTTTAACTCGGCTGGAGCCATTCTATACGGAGAAATCAATATCGGTGAAGTCCCAGGTACTAAACCAATAGCAAACTCAACCTCTCTGATAGAAGGTAACCAAGGCAACTCCTCTGGAAACACATCCGGATATTCACAGACTACCGACACTAATCCAATTTTCAATTCAAACATTTTTGTATTCAACACATAAGCAAGATAAGCTTCACAACCTTTCCTTACGTACCTCTGAGCAGACATAGACGAAACCACAATAGGCAGTTCACTTGATTTATCGGTTTCAACCCGAACTACCTCACCATTTTCACATTTCAATTTAATAGTTTTCTATCTACAATTTAGTATGGCATCATGTAGTGTCAATCAATCCATACCTAAAATAACATTGAATTCATCAAATGGCAACAATATTAAGTCAGCCGAAAATAGTGACCTCGAATCATCAAAGGACAATTCTTGCAAACTTTATCAACTAGCACATACTTGCCTTGTTTGACACTTTAATCACAAACTCAGTAAACTCAACAGGCAAATTCTTACTAGATACCACATTAACACAAACATAAGAATGAGTCGATCTAGGATCAATTAATGCAATAACATTAGTATCATAAAGAAAAAATTGTACCAGTAATCACATTGGGATATGATGCATCCCCACGAGCACGAATGACATAAGTCTAGCAGGTACTCTGGCCTCAGATCTCACGGCTGTATCTTTCGTCACACCTTTACTGCTAGTTCTATCCCCAGTATCTCTCGGTGGCCTACCCCTATTGGTAGTATTACTCAGCCTTGCCCTCAGAAATTGTTCTTTCTCAGCCATCTTAAGGCAATCTCAGATAAAATGCTCTTGAGAACCACACTTGAAACAAGCTCGGTCATTCATCCTACATTCACCAAGGTGTCTTCTTCCACAATGCTGACATTCAGGTCTATTGCCCTTAACATTACCCACACTTGCCATTGAAGTAGCTTAAGTTGTCAGACCCGAAAGTTATTTCCTGCAGTCTCTGTGTGAATACCTAGCTGAAACATTCGAACGAGAATACATTTCCCCAGATTTCTTTGACTGAGATTGAAATGACTTACTCATCAGCCTTTTTCTTGCATCTCTAACCTCACTCTCGACCTTTCTTTTCTCTTTACTTAGTTTTTCGGCTTTACAAGCTCGTTCAACCAATACAACAAATTCTTTTAGTTCCAAGATTCCAACTAAGAGTCTGATGTTCTCATTCAGCCAATCTTTATACCTTTTACACGTAATAGCCTCGGAGGAAACACACTCTTGGGCATACTTACTGAGCCTGAAAAATTCTCACTCATACATTGTCACTAACATTCGACCCTATTTCAGCTCAAGAAATTCTTTACGTTTTTTATCGATGAACCACTGAATGATATATTTCTTTTGGAATTCCTCTTGAAAGAATTCCCATGTAACCCTCTCTCTCAGTACCATAGATACTAGTGTTTTCCACTAGTGATATGCTGTGTCCCTCAATAATGATATAGTATATTTTAAGCATTATCGGGTGTACATGATAACTCATCAAATACCCTGGTAGTATTCTCAAGCTAGAATTCGGCTCTCTTGGGGTCATCATCTACATTAGCCCTGAATTCCTCAACCCCTTACTTTTGAATCTTATCACTGGAGGCTTATTCAGTCTTGTCAAATCCATATCCTAAAGAACTACGGAAATCGGTTAGGGATAAGGAGGGGGTGGAGGATGTTGAGCATTTGGATTTGTTCGAACAAACTCCAAATAGCACTCATGGAGGAAGGCTTCCCTAGCCCCTCCTCACTGAATGACCGTGGGAAGTTTATTTTTAGATGATGCTGCCCATTGAGCAGGAGTTGGCGCATTACTTTCTACATCATTAGCTACATCTCGGTTGGGATCCATTTACTATATGAAAACACAGTTTCAAATTGTCAGGAGTTATCACAATATCACAGTTCATATATGGCATGTAGAGCTGGGCTCTTACACTTGCTACGCTAGTCTGAGAATCGACTAAACCATAGCTTTGATACCACTAAATGTAACACCCCTTATCCATATTCAACGCCGAAAGAGGGTACGAGGCATTACTAGACTTATCACACGAACAAACATACAATTTCAGTTTATACATTTGCGTCTAAATTAAAACTTTTTGCATTTAATCATAAAGTCCCCAATACGAGCCTACGAGGCCCGAAACATGCTTTGGAAGTAGTTTGGGACTAAACTGAGAACTTTAAAATATTTTACAAAACTTAGAAAATTTTTAACTAAACAGGGGTCACACGCTCGTGTAGACATAGGACACGCCCGTGTGGGCAGGCCGTGTGGCCACACACGTCCGTGTCTTGAACCCATGTAACTCTCTATTTGTCACCCAAGAACAAATTGAAGACACGCAGCCAAGTCACACGCCCGTGTGCTAGGCCGTGTGGTCAATTTAAAATTTATGATTTTTCATTAAATAGGTGTAGACTTCACATGCCCGGGACATACGCCTGTGTCCAAGGCCATGCCCTCACATGGCTGAGACACACAGTTGTGTCTCTACCTGTGTACTCAATATTGGGTGTTTTATTTTGTAAGAATTAGGGTGCACGGAACACAAGGCCTACACACATGCCCGTGGGGTAAGCTGTGTGTCGTACATGGCCTAGACACACGCACGTGTGTCTACCCGTGTGGACAAAAATAAGGCTATTTACTGAGCCATTTTGCCACTCTTTAATGCACACAGCTACACAACATAACATAGCACCAATCCAAGCATATACATACAACCAACATCCACAACCAAGACATCAACACATCATTCATGAAAGGCATCATTATATGATTATACTTATAACCAATATTAGTGCATTTCCAATGGCCTTATACGAAAGGAATTTCTAACCAATATAAGCCAACACATTTGGCCAAATCTATTATGACACATAAAAAAATGACCAAGTCCCCTATACATGCCATAACTCAAAACGTTGAATTCATTGGTACCAAAATAATTGTTGATAGTGTGAGTGGATCTCCGACGGTGTTTGAATCTCGAGCTAGCTTGGTGACACTATAAGACAAGGGAAAGAAAGGGGAGTAATTTATATAGCTTACTAAGTTCCTATGCAAATAATAACCATCATAACTACACATTTAACATACAATTAACATATGAAGATTAGCATGAACGTTACCAAAATCTCATAATCATAACTTACCAAGAGTTCATCACATATCGTGCTCATTACTTATGAGTTTTTCGTACATACCTATATCAACTCGTAACATAATCATATCCTTTCACAATTTTGACATTTCCGTTGAATACTCGGAATATTAACGGATACTCGAAAATCTTGCATGTAACATCCCAATTTCGGGTCTAGTCAAAACAGTGGTTTTAAGACCACAAATTCAAAGTAGAAATAATTATTTTATATTCATTTGATGGTCCATGATATGAATGCATGTTTGTGTGAAAATTTCATGAAGAAATTTTATGCCTAAAGTGTCCAATCTGAAGTTAGGGACTAAATTGAATAAGTTGCGAAATGCATGTTCTAGAAGCTTTGACCATGAAATTGCATTGGATCATTAATTAGAGATCCTTAAGTAGCAGTTTGACTAAGTTCTAAAATTTTGGACAAAAAGGGCATGAATAGGAAAAATTTGAAAGAAAGGCCTTAAGGGTAGTTTTGTCATGTGGTTAATAAAAGAATAAAATGGGAAAAATCAAGTCGAAAATGGTGTCCATCTTCTCCAAGGGGTGCCGAAAATTTCATGCTCTCCATAGCTAGGGTTTTGAACATTTCAAGCTTGATTGAAAGTACTCCCTAGCCCCCTTTTTTATGTTCTTTCCATCTTTGAGATCTTTTAAGCATGATCTATTCATTTTTAGCCATATTTTGAGCTAGGGTTCATGTATGAAACTTGACCCATGTGTGACATGTTCTTATTTTGAATTTTTAATGGAGGAATATGAAAGTTTGATGTGTGTTTAACATCTTTTACTAAGTGATTTTTAGTGAAAACACCTAAAAAGGACTTATTTGTAAAACATGAAGAAATGGGTAGTAGAAATGTGATTTAATGAGAAATATGGGCTGATATGAGCTAGTATATGTATCGGTTAGGCTTGGGTAATCAAGGAAATGCATGTATTTCATTTTACGAGCATAAGGACCAATTTGTAAATAAGTGAAAAGTTAGGGGTAAAATGGTAATTTTACCAAAGTATGTGTTATGGGTCGATTTGACCAATATATATTGTCGAAACCATGTTTTTGTAAAAAAGGTCAACTTTGATTTTGAAAAGGAAAACGAACATGAGAGTCGCCACTAATCATTTTTATATGAGGTGTGATCGGATCATCTCACAATTTGATCATTTTAATAAGAAGTTCGATTTATTAAAACAATTATTTTGGTCTACGATATTAAAAAAAAGGGTTTGGGAGACGGTTATGTACGAGGAAAGATTAGGACCCTCGTGATACACAAAATTGGTACCTAGTTGATTAATTAATATCTTAATGTCGAAAGTTGAAAACTGGAAAAGAATTTAAAATACGATCCCTCTTTGTATTATGTTATTTTCACCTAAAAATTTGCTTAAATAAGTTGAAAAATATATTGAAGACCTTATCTCGAGGCAATAAAACTTCACGTCCCGTGAGTTAGGACATGACACTACGAATCATTGAGCATAAGTTTGCCCCCCCTTTTTTTTATTTTTGAAATTTCACATGTTTCAATTTTAAAAGGATATCTGGTTATTTAGATCCAACGAAAAAAATCAAAACCTCGTAAGTTAGGGTACGACTTTCTCGAGTCTCCAAACAGAAAATATTGCCTTACTTTGAAAAATTTCCTTTTTTAAATAACATCGAACATAGTATTTAAACTATATGCATTTAGTTTATTCAAACTTAATGAACAAATAGATAGTTTTGAAACCTAAAGTTTAATATAGGAATACTATAAATAAATAAGAAACACTATAATAATATAGTTATAGTTAATATTAGTAATCGCATCACAATAAAGATAAAATGAATGAATAAATTTAAAATAAGTAAAAAAAGAAGTGAAAGATACTAAGTAATGATGATAATTGTAAAAATATAAAAAGATAATGAGTGAAATATGTACAAATAATGAATAAGAAATGTATAAATATGAATAATATAAACTTTAAAATAAAACGATAATAAATGCATAAATAATAAGTAAATAATAGTGAAATAAAAAGCATGAGAAGTCGAAGCCGCAATAATAAATATATAAATGACTAATTAAATAACACAAAAAAAACTAATGAAAAGTTGAAAATAAATAAAGGATTAAAATTTAAATTTAAATAAAAAAACAAATTATAAATCGCAAAATGATTGAGGAAAGTAATTTATAAAATATAAAGATAAATGACTAAATTAAAATGTAAATGAAATTAAGAGTGCAATTTGTAATAAAATGCATGAATAGATGATGATAATAATAATAATAATAATAATAATAAGAAAAAGAAATAACACAAAAATAAAAGGGTAATAAGTAAATAAATGAGTAAGTATATGAATAAATAAATACGGAGGAAAATAAAAAATAAAAGGTTGAAGATAAGGGACTAAATCGAGATCTAAAAAAATTTAAAGTACAAATCATAAATAAAAAAATAAAGAATTTAAACAATGAAGTACGGTAAAGGACTAAAATCAAATGTAAAAAAAGACAGGGACCCACTAGGAAATTTACCCTTTGTCGCTTAAACATGTCGTTCCCAAGGGATCAAATTGAAACAACATCAAAATTATCGGGCAGAAATTTAAAAAAAATATTGGGTTTAAAACTAATAAAAAAGCAGAAGGACTAAGGGGGCAAATAGCCCCTTTGTCCAAAACACGCGGATCCTAGTGGATCTTGGGTTGGACAATCGGGTCGGAGGGCTAAACGACGTCGTTTTGGCACTGGTGCTTATGTCCAAAACGGCACCGTTTTAACCCCTATATAAATAGCCCAAATAAAAAAAAGATATTTCCCCTTTTATTCTAAAAAAAAAATTGAGAATGCTCTCAAATCCTCTCCCTTGCCCTCTAGTCTGGTTACTAGACCACCGTACCGGCCACTGGTCACCGACGGCAGCGTTGCCATCCGCAGTGGCCGAAAAATACCATAAAAAACCCACTTTACTAATTTGACCTTCCTAAACCTAGATCTGAGCCCTAAAATTCCAAAAATGTCCTCTAAAGAGCAAAAACACAAAGGGATTCCTGGGTTCCCCTCTCCGATTGCAAGAACGGTAATAACTTTCTATTTTTTTTGATGTATATGTATATTTAAAATAAACATGCGAAGTAAAACAGAAATAATAATACCTAAAAATCTTAGCTTTTGATCTTTTTGTGTATTTGATGCTCTATTTTTTTGTATTCGAAATTTATTTTTTTTTATTTGATAATCTCATCCGTTTATAAGATTAGTTCATGGCTATTATAGACCTTTTCATTACAATATATATACTTTTTATTTTTTTCACCGTCTACCTACTGTTTTTATACTGTTTTGCGTGTTGCATTCTTTGCTCATTACTTTTCTCTGCAGGTGACAGTGGCAGTGGTAGATGGTACGCCAGCGACGTAGGGAGGCTGCGGCCCAAAGAGGCTAGGGTTCTAGCTTCTCTTTTTTTTTCCTGAAAATGTTAAAGTTGTGGGCTAGGGTTTGGTATGGGCCCATTGGATTTTGTAATTGGACTGTTGGACCTTAATATTTTTATATTTATTTCTATTTTTTTTAGTTTAAGGCCCGGGCGAAAATGGGCCATTACAACTGCCCCTCTTTACTCATTATCGTGTAACGAGAATAGAGCAAAGACTTTTAAGAAGGGCAAATTTTGCCCGGTCTCGCCGAATCTTGACTTCTTGGTGCTTATCTTCTTCAAGTAGCCTCATTCTAACCCTCTTCAATTTCAAGGGTTTTGAAATTGTCGCTTCGATCCACTCCACTGTAACTTTAGGGAGATTAGGCTTGTAGCTTTAATCTACTCCGTTGCAACTTCGGGGAGATCTGATTTGTAATTTCTAGCTTTAATTTGTTCCACTGCAACTTTAGGGAAATGAGATTTGCTATCTTCAATCTGCTCCTACTGCAACTTAAGGGAGATAAGACTCGTAACTTTTAGCTTCAATCTGCTCTACTGCAACTTCAGGGAAATAAGATCTGCTATATTTAGTCTGCTCCGCTGCAACTTTAGAATGATAAGGCTGATGGCTTCAGTCTGCTCCACTGCAACTTTAGGAAGATAAGATCTGCCACAATTTGTAACTTTAATCTATTCCACTGCAACGTCAAGGAAATAAGATTTGCTGTCTTCAGTCTGCTCCGCTGCAACTTCAGGGAGATAAGGCTAGTGGCTTCAATCTGCTCCACTACAACTTGAGGAAGATAATATTTGCTATAATTTGTAGCTTCAATCTGTTCCATTGCAACTTTAAGGAAATAAAATTCGCTGTCTTCAGTCTGCTCTTCTATAACTTTAGGGAGACAAGGCTGGTGGATTCAATGTGCTTCACTACAACTTCAGGGAGATAAGATTCGCCATGGTTTGCAGCTTGAATCTGTTCCAGTGCAATTTTAGGGAAATAAGATTCGCTGTCTTTAGTCTGCTCCGCTGCAACTTCAAGGAGATAAGGCTGGTGGCTTCAATTTGCTCCACTGCAAGTTAAGGAAGATAACATCTACTATAATTTGTAGCTTTAATCTGTTCCACTGCAACGTCAGGGAAAATATTTTCTGTATTCAGTCAGCTCCACTACAACTTCAGAGAGATAAGGCTGGTGGCTTCAATCTGTTCCACTGCAACTTTAGAGAGATAAGATTCGCCATGGTATATTTGATCCGACCTACTGCAACTTCAGAGGTATAGGATTTATAGCTTTAATCTGCTCTACTGCAACTTCAGAGAGATAAGATTCACTATCTTCAATTTGGTCCATTACAACTTCAGGGAGATAAGATTAGTGGCTTTAATTTACTCCACTACAATTTTAGAGAGATAAGATTCGCTATGATGACCTCAATCTGTCCTACTGTAACATCAGGGGTACAGGATTTGTGATTTGTTTCATTAGTCGTATTTATGCCTAGTGACTATGATATTATGATAAAAATGAATCAAACGTTCCTAACTAGATGTGTATGAAAGATATTTGTATTAATGCAAAATGATCCTTTTTTAACGCTTAAGTTGTCATTTCTTGTTGTTCATCAAGGTTCTATCACTGATGTGTTACCATGCCTTCATGTTTAGCTGGTATTTTTGACAGAAAATCCGAAGAAATAGTCACAATCCAGACTATTCTTTCTCAAATGTTTCCAACTCTTAAATTTGATTAGTTCTGACTAATGGTTCTGTTTTAGGTTCTTGTACTGTTTAGAAGCTTTCAGGGTAATATGCAGAACTCCTTTTGTTTGGATATTATTAGTCCAATAATCATTGTTTCAATGAAAAATGCTTGAAAAAGATTATCACAATGGACAAGATGGAATTTTATTGAGAACAAAGCCCGAGACGAATAAGTTAATCATGGAAAATACAATAAGAAATAAATTTATTGAGTGCATAGATCGAAATGAATAAATTAATCAAAGATAACGAACTTTGCTAAAATTCAAAATGAGTAAGATGAAAACATGTGAACTAAATATCGCAGCATGAGCTTCTCTACACAAAGTTCTTGAGGACCATTTTGAGCTTGAGATGTGTCTAGGAGATCTAGAGTACTTTGTGGATGCCTCAAGATTTAAAGTTCCTCCTCCTTGTTAATTTTGAGAGAACAAGACTACCACATGCCCCATCTTCGATCAAAATTTAAGTTGCCCTTTTTTGGGTTTTCAACTCAAAATTCCTTTGGTCTTAAGGTGCCCTTTGCGAGTTTTTGTCTTGGCCTTTCCTTTTTTTTTTGTTGAAGGTCTTAAAGCACCCTTTGCGGGTTTTCGCATTGGCCTCTCATCCCTTTTTAGGTGAAGTATTTCTTGACTGAATCCAAATTTGCAGAATCAGACAAGTTTTTCCCATCCATCTCGGTCAAAATCAGCACTCCTCCGAAAAAGGCCTTCTTTACCACATAAGGTCCTTCCCAGTTTGGAATCTAGTTCCCTTTGAAATCCTTTTGTATAGGAAGGATCTTCTTCAACACCAAGTCCCCCTCATGGAATTCTCTTGGGTGAACCTTTTTGTCATAAGCTCGCATCATTCATTTTTGGTACATTTGACCATGACGGATAAGTTTCAACCTCTTCTCTTCGATCAAATTTAGCTAATCGTACCAAGATTGGATTCATTCTTCCTTATCCAACTTTAGCTCTAACAAGACTAGACTTTAATGGGTAAAATCACCTCCATTCCATAAGTCAATGAGAAGGGATTGCCCCAGTGGAGGTCCTGATAGTCGTTCGATAAGCATAGATGGTAATTTCTCAGGCTAATCTTTATGAGTCTCAATCATTTTCCTCACGATCACTTTTTTTGTTTTTGTTTTTATTTTTATTTTTTTTGTTGCCTCCACTGGACCGTTCATTTTGGGGCAATGTGATGTTAATCTTGAACAGACTGCAAACTTTTGATATCGTGCTGTTATTGTAGCACCCCAAACCCGGCCTAGAAGTTAGGCCTGAATTTGGCGTGTCACATTGAAGTATTTTTTGAAAACCATGTTCTCATTGAAAACTCTTCTTACTATTTAAAACCTCTGGCCATTTTAAAACTTGTGAAAACCTCAGTTTCTATTGGTTTATTAAAAGTCATTCTCTTGTAAAACATTGTTACCTTTAAAAATTTATTTGCTACGGAAGCTTAATTTAAAGTTTTGCAGAAACGTGATATTTTGAAAAATAGTTATTGTTTTGGAAAAGAAAACTGTGTTCTACTGCAGCAGTTATAAAACAATATATAAAATTCCAAATTTAGAACCAAAAATTAAAAGAGGCCATATTACAACCCAGATCAAATATAAGTACTCGTAAATAGATAACTTAAAAGAAAATCAGAAACCATAGCAGTTGTGTGGCCACCTCCGAGTCCCTCGCAGCACCGATCCTCCTAATGCTGGGGATTACCTACATAGTTAATAAACGGGGTGAGTTTATGAAAACTTAGTGTGTAATCCCTTCCTAAACTAAAACAGTTAGTAAACAGACAGAATTCAGAATCAGTATGGGTCGGAGCCCATTACAGTAACAGTGGATATGGTAACGGTCTGGGCCTGAGACCTATTCAATACTAGTACAGTCTGGACGTAAGCCCTATGTAGTGACAGTGTGGGCCTATGCCCAAAACAGTATAATCACAAAAGAGGTATGCAACCCAACCCAATCCAACCAGCTCACCACCTATACCAACCAACTCACCATGTGTGGATAAAATCGACCCACCCAGCCAACACATTAAGCTTAGCATCGGTTGCGACACTAAGTCAACAGGACGACTCAACGCCGTAGACAGGATGACTAAAAGTCGTAAATATTGAAGCAACACTGCCAGTTAACAGAACAGCTATCATCCATAAGTACGATATTATACAAAGCAATCGGTAACTGTATTATGTTTGGCACATAGCCATCAGCGAGCCTTCGGTAAATATGATCGACACAGAGTCATCAATAAGTATGTTAGGCACATAGCCATAGGTAAATACATTTGGCACAAAGCCATAGTCAAGATGGCAGAGAGCTATTTTTAGGTTGGCACAGAGACATAATAAGATTAAGCGGCACTAAGCCGTCAATCAGTCCACAGTCGTCTCGTGCGACCCGTGCGACCCGTGTGACCTTAACATATCATTACTAGATCCACAGTTGTTTCATGTGCCCAGTGCGATCCTATCAGAACATTACTTCCTTGATATCATTGTCCTAACCCCATGTAATATGTCGTGTATGTCATGCTTAGTCATCACACATGTATGCAAAATGGCCATGCTCAGTAACAGTCATTTAAATATATATTAAAAGCATATCAGTTTTGCAACCATAGTCAAGTCAGTTAAAATACAGCCATACAATCACAGTCAAATCAGTCAAATTCATAGACTATGTCGGTCATTTACTCATAAGGGCAAAACGGTCATTTTACCCTACAGCAGTATTTCGGTAATTTTACACACTAAAGGTATGTTGGTAATTTCACAAATCGAGGTATTAACGATCCAACGGAAGGTCCACCGTTGCCTCGAGCGACTTAAGTAACCTGAACAGACATAACAGTGCAAATGGGCCAAAGGCCCATTACTCGGCCCAAGTGGGCCCACACCCTCGTGTGGCCCATTTAGCCCAAATTTATATACAGCTATGTGACCTGCATAGCCCAGTCCAATAATTATCACTTACCGCGGATTTAATCTGTATGCGGCCCATGAGCATATTGGGCCCATACGACTCATTTTGGCCCAACGAAGCCCTTAACAGTATATGCCATGCACACGACATGACAGGCCCAACTACTTCTCAACTAACAGTTAGATTTACACAAGCAGGCCCACAGGGCCTATTGGGCCCATTTGGCCCATCGAAGCCCAGAACAGCCCCAGCACACGAGAACGCTCGTGGCGGCCTCTACAGTCTAT